>NW_019154123.1:18954767-19512098 GCF_002288905.1 Enhydra lutris kenyoni
GATTTTATTTATTTATTTGACAGAGAGATCACAAGCAGGCAGAGAGGCAGGCAGAGAGAGAGGAGGAAGCAGGCTCCCCTAGAGAGCAGAGAGCCCGATGCGGGGCTCGATCCCAGGACTCTGAGATCATGACCTGAGCCGAAGGCAGCGGCTCAACCCACTGAGCCACCCAGGCGCCCCATAAACTAAAATTTTTAAACAACCCCTAGGGGCACCTGGGTGGCTCAGTGGGTTGGGAATCTGCCTTTGCCTCGGGTCATGGTCTCAGGATCCTGGAATCAAGTCCCAGGAAGCCCGCTTCTCCCTCTACCTCTCCCCTGCTCCTGTTTTCCCTCTCTCTCTCTCAAATAGATAAAATCTTTTTAAAAATTAACAAATAAAGAAACCGTTAAAAATGAAAAGCAAAGCAAGTAACCTTAATTTCATATCAAACTGCTGGTATAACCATTCAGAGATTAACTATTTTAAATGACTTTATAACACAAAAAATTGACTGATCCTAGCATCCTAGTTTTGTTTTTTCAGTCATCACATTGGTGGTAGTACAGTCATTATGAAGGTGATGTTTATTGTGGAATAAAGTAAATGCTGATGTCCTTAAGAATCTGGATTTTTTTTTAAAAAAAAGGAACAAAGAAGTCATAAGATAGAAAACATTAAGCAAAAAATCCTGTAGTTCTGAATTTCAACTGGATTTATCAGTATGAATTCATGTTTTCATCTTAAGTGTGCATATTTCGTAGCACAACACACTGAAAAAGCCTGGAAGCAAGGGACTAACCCCAGAAGCAATGAACTCAGATAATGGTACTGAAAAACAATTTCCTGTTCAAAGAATTCACAGCTTCTGAGACAAATAATTATTTGTCTTAAAAAAAAAAAAAGACAGATTCCAGATCTGTGACATAAATTAGACAAGATGAGTTTTGATTACATTGTTATAACGGAAAGTAAGGAAACTATCGAATATTGGGACTGTGTTAAAGGGACTTAGGAGCAAACCAGAAAAGGTTCCTGCTGGCCAAACTAAGAAAATCTGAGCATGCAAAAATGCAACAGAATGAAGTAGATCTATAAAGTTCAGATCTCTGAGTTCATGGATGGTTGGAAGGGAGGAAGGGAAGAATAAAAAAAAGGAAGGAAGGAAAATCCATTTCAGGATGCCAATCAGCTCATTAGTTTGAAAAGCGGTAAATAAAGAGCAAGCATCAACCGTTTATTCTGATTTAACTATAGATGAATGATACCAAGTAACCCACAGATGAAGAGTTTCTCTTTACAGAAAAAATGCAGCTAATAAATAAAACAATATAATTTGAATGTCATTTTATAATCCCTAATGATTTGCAAATTGTACAAGCTAAGTGATAAGGATTGCCTTCATTCTGTTACTGATCTTTTTTTCACCAGTCATTCCAAGCAAAACTTCCCCTAAACTACCAAGCATCTTAAAGAATTTTTACACTGTACACATCTTTGTATTTTCCTCTGAGGTATTAGGAGAGCATGCCTAATACTGAGAACTGAAGAGGCTACAAAGCACATCAAAAACTCCCACTTATTGATTCAAGACTTCACCACTACTGAATTCTTAAAGAATTTCCATCACCTGGCCTCAATACCTACTGAACTGCCCAACCATTCCCCAACACAAATATTTGAAACTTTAACCCACCGTTAGAGATGCCTATACCAAACTTGTTTTATACACTCAGCTAACCATCTTAACTGTCAAAGGCTTCCCAAAGGGTTCTCTTTACACTTCACGATAAAGGCAGTTCCAGTGATAGGAGGGAGAAAGTAAAAGATTCAGGGGTTTCTTAGAACTGATTGTCAGCCATGTATCTATCTACTGTACATCTGTCCCTAAGGAAACTCCTCCCTTCAAAATTAAGAAATGTTACATAACAGTTTTAGAATTGTAAAAATACATCTTACCCTAGAAAACAAAATGGATGGGCAATGTGAGTCAAGGGGAAATGTGTCACTCATTTGCAGACTGTACTGTTAAAAACTGGGCAGTATTTGGGGAGAAATTTAATTAATTTTATATCATATTCCATATAGTTTCACATTCAAGTACCAAAAAAACTTGTTCAAAAAAACGTATCTTGAGGCACCTGGGTGGCTGAGTCGATTGGGCAAATAGCTCTTGATTTCTGCTGGGGTCATGATCTCGGGGTTCTGGGATCAAGCCCTTCGAGGGGCTCCCCACTGGGTACGGAACCTATTTGGGATACTCTCTCTCCCCCTCTACCCACCAACAACCCCTTCCCCCCACCCTATGTGCACACTCACTCTCTCTCAAAAAAAAGAAGAAAAAGTCTCAGACTTCAGACTTTAAAAATGTTATCATTTGAGGGGCGCCAGAGTGGCTCAGTCAGTTCAGTGTCTGCCTTTGGCTCAGGTCATGATCTCAGGGTTCTGGGATCAAGCCCTGTGTCAGGGTCTCTGCTCAACCAGGAGTCTGCTTCTCCTTCTTCCTCTATGTTCTCTCCCAAATAATAAAGTCTTTAAAAATAAATAAATAAATAATAAAAATGTATAATTTATAACAAAATAATTTCTCACTGCATTGCCTTGAATCCTTAGCTTGCAATGTATCACACGAATTTCTTCCTTTACATAACACAAGTTGTCCTGTAACTAAATGAATTAGAGACTATGTGCCTTAAACAATTACTGATGCTATATTGACAAAAAGACTATAAACTATTCATTTTTACTCCTCACCTAAAAAAAGTTACTCATTTCCTTGTCTGTTCTCCCTCTTATTAACTTTTACCATCCCCAATCAGCCAATTGTAATTTGAGACCAAGTCTTAGTTTTAGATTACCACAATGGCAATTCTAGGAATAGGTAACTGCTGGTAATTTACTAAAATACTTAATATCAGATTTTTTTAATGTTTATTTTATGAAACTTTTTATAATAAAATTTTCAAACAGAAAAAATGAGAAATAGTATAATTACCCTCCATATAGATCACCCAGATTCAATAATTATTAAGACCATACTGTATTTGCTTCATCTACCCTTTTTTTTTTTAAAGATTTTTTTTTTTATTTGTTTATTTGACAGAGAGAGATCACAAGTAGACAGAAAGGCAGGCAGAGAGAGAGAGAGGGAAGCAGGCTCCCTGCTGAGCAGAGAGCCCGATGCGGGACTCGATCCCAGGACCCCGAGATCATGACCCGAGCCGAAGGCAGCGGCTTAACCCACTGAGCCACCCAGGCGCCCCTCATCTACCCTTTTATTAAGTATTTCAAACAAGTCCCAGACATCAACTCACCTCTGTCTATTCATCAGTATAAATCATTACAAAGTACATCCTCTTCTGTAACCCACAATGCCATTATCACACCTAAATCAACAATTTAAATAATTTAAGCCATATTTAGCTTTAACTTTTAAAGGACTAGAAAAGGGCTTTAATTCACCCATCATAAACACATTTTATAAACTATACTTTTCTCAATAAACATGTTTTTTAGCCACAGGATTTCCCCATTTTTAAATAGATTTAACATAGATCATTCAAATAATTACAGTAATATACAAAGCTTGGGCACTTGGACCAGCTGCCATGCATTTTATCCCTACCACTGACAAGAATCACTGACTGCAAGATTTACAAAGCAGCTTAAGTTTGAGAGAAAGACCCAAAGTGCCAAAACAAATAAGCAAACGAACTGTAACTAGGTCTCAAATCAGCTTGCCCCTTCTCCATTCAAGAAAAACGCACTTCTCCCTAGCATAGGCAAACAAGAATATCATGACTCTCTTAGCAAACTCTAAAATACATAACTGATCCCAATTTTTTAAAAAGCAACTGGCAATCCATTCACTTCAAAATACCAATGGTAAAAGTGGACATACTATAAATCTTATGTTGACATGTAGATTACCAAGTAAATTAGATCTTATGTCCAAAGAAAGATCTTTCTGCTTCTCCATTTTAACTGTGACAGCATTTACTCCACTAGTATTTTCACCACATTATTGGAGGAAATTAAGTGTAGGGGGTGTGGAGGGAGGACACAAGAGAAAGTAAAACTGATAATGACTCAAATGTTTAGCAAAATTTGTTAATGACTAAAATATTAACCTGTGAATACTGGAACTGGCAGTAATAATGATCATAAAATAAAATCTACAATGGCAAAAGCTACAACAGGTTAAATGTAACACAGACAAGTTAGACATAACAAAGGAACTGAAAAATCATTTTCATTTTAGAGTTTATATGGAAAAGAAATGATCCCAATGAAAGTAATTTCAGTAAAATGAAAACAATTAAAAAATAGAAAATGGTTTAAGAAATTAAACTATCTCAATGGCTTAATTTTTGCATTTGACAAATACGGATCTTGTAATTCTAAGTAAAATGGCATAGGCACATAAAGAGCATTTATCAGGACCAAAACATTCTGTATTTACCACCATCCCCTCTCCAGAATTCCCACTCCTGGAAATGCTTCTATTATAGTAACAAAGACTGCCTAATCAGTAACCTCAAATAATGCAAGTAATTTTACGTAAATCTTACTTGTATCTGAGATGACACTTGAGGATCAGGAAAATTAGCCAAGACTCACATGAACAACATCCTGAAATACCACTATCAGAAAGTAAAAAATGCACACAGGCAGGCCATGGTTAATAACTAAAACCATCATAACAGTTTTCTAAGAAGCATTCTTGGAAATTAGAATATTAAACACTCAAGGAATCCATAGGGACACACAAATCCCACAAATACTTAAATAGTTACATACATATACAGATATATAGAAAAATATCTGGTCCTTGGGGTGCTTGCGTGGCTCAGTGGGTTAAGCCTCTGCCTTCGGCTCGGGTCATGATCTCAGGCCCTGGGATCGAGCCCCACATCAGGCTCTCTGCTCAGCGGGGAGCTTGCTTCCCCCCTACCTCTGCCTGCCTCTCTGCCTACTTGTGAGCTTGGTCAAATAATTAAGTAAAATCTTTAAAAAAAAATTTTTTTTAATTAAAAAAAAAGAAAAGAAAAATATCTGGTTGGGGGCAGGGGGGGAGAGGAGGGACAACCAACCTTTGTAATAATCTCTCAACCAGTTTCACTGAAATAATGAAAGAGAAAAATAAAAATAGCACAGAACCCATCAGATGTAAAGTATGTGGCATCCTACAAAAAGGAGGCAGTTTTCTGCTTCTGCCGATAATGCAAGCTACATAAAACAGAAATGGTATCATAAGATACATTCCTCTATATTAATTAAATGTGTTTCCACAACAACCTAAATTTCCTTCCCCACAAATGGACCCATATCAAAACTAATCAGAAAATAAAAAGCAATCAGAAAATCGTACCAAAGTTCTAAGAAACGGAAGAAAGTAATAATTGACAAAACTTTACTTGCTAAAATGGAATCATATTCCATGAGAGTTTCTTAAAATCATTACTAAAGAAAATAGTACTAACTCGTTATCTCAAAATACTCCAAAAAAGCAGAGCTCTTCAGTAGGAAGTTTTCTAGGTTCACTTTATGTTACTGACTCTAAAATCATATTTGAATACAATAACGTACTTTTCATCAGCTATTCCTTTCCAAATGGCCCAGATAACTTCATTGATCACCTTAAGTATGTCTACAGTTATATATATGGGAAGAAATACCGACAAAGGGGGGAGAGGAGGGCAGCTTTATTAAAAGCAATAAGAGGGGGCACCTGGGTGGCTCAGGGGGTTAAAGCTTCTGCCTTCAGCTTGGGTCGTGATCCCGGGGTCCTGGGATTGAGCCCTGGATCAGGCTCTCTGCTCAGTGGGGAGCCTGCTTCCTCCTCTCTCTGCCTGCCTCTCTGCCTACCTGTCATCTCTGTTAAGTAAATAAATAAAATCTTTTAGAAAAAAAAAGATAAAAGCAAGAAGAGGGATGCCTGGGTGGCTCAGTCGGTTAAGCATCTGCCTTCAACTCTGGTCATGATCCCAGGGTCCTGTGATGAGTTCCGTATCAGGCTCCCTGTTCAATGGGGAGCCTGCTTCTCTCTCCACCTGCCCCTCCCTCAGGTTGTGCACACGCTCTCCCCACCCATGTCCCGCAACAAATAAATCAAATCTTTTTTTTTTTTTTTTTAAAGAATGAGGGAAAGAGCAAACACAAACAGGAGGAGCATCAGAGGGAGAGGAAGCAGGGTACCCGCAGAGCAGAGAGCCCAATGTGGGACTTGATTGATCCCAGGACCTTGGGACCATGACCCAAGCCGAAGGCAGACACTTAACCGACTGAGCTGCCCTGACACCCCAATAAATAAACTCTTTAATAAATAAATAAAATAAGAGCAGTAAGAATACTGTTGCCAGCCAAATCACATTGCTCAGAAGCTCTTGGATCCAAGACAGGAGGGTAACTTATAGCAATGACAAAATATCTGACTGATGACAGGTGGCATACTTGAATTTGAAAAGGCGCTCTCAAAATGTTGCAGACAGAAAATCAAATAAATATTCTGCTTAGGAATGCAGTCTTGGATTCTGCTGGGCACATCTTTCCTGAACCATGAGGGCAAGATTTTTGTATGAAGGCTCAATCCAGGGTGCCTGGGTGGCTCAATCGTTAAGCATCTGCCTTTGGCTCAGGTCATAATCCCAGGGTCCTGGGATCAAGCCCCACGTCAGGCTCTCTGCTTGGTGGGAAGCCTGCTTCTCCCTCTCCCCTTGCTTGTGTTCCCTCTCTCACTGTGCCAGTGTCAAATAAAAAAATAAAATCTTTTAAAAATTATTATAAAAAAGACTCAATCCAACCATATTTATTTCAAATATACTTTATAGTGCATTTGTATATTCCATTCTCTACAGCATGACCAAAAAAGGGGGAAAGAATGTGTCCATAAAATATTCTCAAGAAAAAAAACAATGAAAATATGAGTTTGATCTGGAAAGGGGGGTCAACTTTTAATTTACAAAAGGCAATAAAAACAAGACAGCAGAAACACTAGCAATGAATGATACAGGGTGGGGAAGGAAGCTAACTAAATGCCAAGATTATTCAACATGTTTAAGGAAGTATTCATTCCTATTTTTGCTACATCCTAAAACATGTCCCAATGATCAAATTTTTTTCTGTATGTTTGGCACTATAAAATTAAATTTCTTTTTATCATATTATCACATGAGTCTATCAACATTTGTCTGGTATGTCTCAGAAAAATGAAAAACTAGTAATGTTAATCTTGTAAAGTTTAGGAAATCCATTACATATCAAAAGAAATTTTATTCTTTTTAAAGATTTTGCTTTTGCTAGAGAGAGAGCACGTGCACGTGAGCAGTGGGGAGGCCAGAGGGAAAAGCAGGGAGCTCCGTGAGGAACTCAATCCCAGCATCCTGGGATCATAAGCAGAGGGGAAGACAGACACTTAACTAAGCCATCCAGGCTGCGCCCTCAAAAGAAATTTTAAAGTTCATCAGTAATTTCTCATCAGAAATTTTAAAGTTCACCTCCTTGAAGTTTACCTGGGACACACTTAGGACTATCACAAGCAGAGAAAGGAAGTAGCAGAGGAAGAACAAGTTAGGCTGGGATATAATCACAACAAAGGCCTCAGAAGACACCACCGGAAGCTGTGAGTGAAGCTAGGAACTAGGATGGCCCTGCAGAGATGTCTTACGTTGGGGTAAGGGAGCCAGGTCTTTAATGGACTAGTCTTTAGATGCACGCTATTCCCAAGAAGGGTTGTGAGCTTGGCTTGGCTCTCTTCAAGCCAAGGGCAATTCCCAGGAAGGTTTGGGAGCAACACTCCCCATAATTAAGAGAATGAAGTCCTTCAATCCTGAAGTGGGGATTTGGGTAATGCATACCTGGCATCCACTATAATTAGTTAATTCTGTAACTGTACAAATCTCATCAATTTTGAGTTTAAAAAAATGCAATGAATAACAATGAAGTGCCATTAAAAGTGACTTGGTCCTCCATTTCTTAAAGCTATAAACTGACTAAATATCTAAGTTCCTTCCAGCTCTAAAATTTGATGATTCTAAGATTTTATAGCAAGATCTATAAGAGTGCATCAAAAATCTTACAGTTGGGTATCGTTAATTGTTAAGGTGATAGGTATATTAAAGTTCTATTTTATACACTGAAATTTTCTATATGTTACAAAATAAAATCCAATAAATACTTGGCATGTTTCCCCTTCCCCTCATATTTTCAAAATACCATAGGCTTTAATACCTAAATATTCTCCCCCTCTCTCCACCTCCTGTTCTCCCCACATCCACTCTCCCCCGTCCCCCACACACACTTACACCCTTTTCTTCTTTCTTCTTCTCCCATCCTCTACTGCCTCTGGCTCCAATCCTTTCAGTTACCCACCTAACTGTATTCATCATACCTTCTCGCTTCCACCTTCAACCTTCCTTCCGTATAACAATTTACCCTCCAATTATTCATACACTAAAGTATTTTTCCCTAGATTTCATCTTCTAATAGAAGGAAAAATTGCTAATCCCAAACCAACGTGCATTTCTGGTTGATCACTCTTCCTTAAAATGCTCTCTTCCCTTTTCCCCCAACACTTGTCTCCTCCACCTCTTTTACATCCTCTTCCTCTGTCTTCTCCTTAATTTCAGGATTCCCCATATATCTGTATTAAGATTGATCCTTCTTACTCCATTCCAGTATTCCACAGTAATCTTGGGTCACAGACCCCTTTGAGAATCCGATTATACACATATGCAAAGACAAAAACTGTTGCACAGAATTTCATGGCATCATGGATCTTTTTTAAAAGATATGACACCCCAAATTAAAAGTTGCACCACACATTCCTTCCAGTGATTTGCACATAAATTGGTACAATTACCACTCATAAACTGGTGACTTCTGAATCTTTACATGCATCTCTGATCTTCTTTGCTGACCCCAGACCCACATATCTAACTGCCCACTAGGAATTTCATGTCTCCTTTGATTACTCACAGACAACTAAAACTTAACATGAGCAAATATAAACATACTTCCCCTAAACCCTCACCTAAAAACCTGCTCCTCCTCCTGCATCCTTATTCTCTTGGATACTGACATTATTCACCCAGAAATCAAACCACATAAGCTTGAAACCATCTAGACTCTTCACCAGAATTCCACATTCAATCTCCAGAGTCTCAATGCATATAGTTTCTAAGTCACCCTTCAAGTTTTATTCCCATGACTACTGCCTTAGTTGAACCCTCATCATTCCTCACCCCAAACACTGCAAGTTTTCTAACTTATCTCTTCCTGCCTCAACTTCATCTGCTCCAATCAGTCCACCCTCCACACTATCACCAAATAATCTTTCTAAAACACAAATCTGATTATGTCTTTCTTCTTTTCAAAACCCCTCATAAAGGCATAAAAACTGCCAAACACACAAACACACACACCACTCACCTTCAAGCAGCCTTTAAAATCCAGTCTTTGGAACGACATATAAGGCCTTTCAGAATGTTGCCTCCACCTAACCTCCCCATACCATTAAGCTTTCTCCATACCCCATTCCATTCCATTTCATACAAACTTCATACTCCATTCTCACCTACCACTGACCATTCCAAAACATGCAATGCTTACTCATTCCTCTGTGAAGTGCTCTTCCTAGAACGTTCCTTCTTCCTTCCTTGAAGAATAAACTATTCTTTAAGAATTCCTCAAATATGACCTCCAAGAGGAAGCCTTCCTTAACCCTTACCCCACAGTTTGTTCAAAAAGCACTTATCACATTCTCCTATTATAGCACTTACCACATTATATTGTCACCATTCAGGGGGTCTCACTTACTCAAGGCCAGAAACTTATTTATCTCTTTATCTTTAAACCACTGTTGGCACATAAGCAAGCACCTAATAAATGTACAATGAATGAATCATAAAAAAGCACGTTAAAGAACGCCTGGGTGGCTCAGTGGGTTAAAGCCTCTGCCTTTGGCTCAGGTCATGATCCCAGGGCCCTGGGATCGAGCCCCTCATCGGGCTCTCTGCCCAGTGGGGAGCCTGCTTTGCTTCCTCCTCTCTCTCTCTCTCTCTCTCTGCCTGCCTCTCCACCTACTTGTGATCTCTGTCAAATAAATAAATAAAATCTTTAAAAAAAAAGGCACGTTCGAGTTGGGAGTGACCTTGGAAATCAACTTGCTCCATTTTAACCAAGATAGACTTTCATAAGATTACATAGCTTGTTACTGGCAGTAGGGAATAGAAACAGAATCTATTGATTCCCAACCTAGAGTTCTTTGTACTTATCCAGCACCATCCCTATTTCTGCTATTAAGTGCACAGCATCCATAAAGACAATTTCAGTTTTCTTCCATTTGTCAAAAAGAATGATCACTGAAAATGGGCCATAGCAATCAATAATTAACTATAAGATGTAAAACCTTTTGGGGAAAAGAGGAAACAGGAATGGGTACTGGCAATAATGGGGAGGGGAGGGGAGCCAAGGAAAGGCAAAGGCAGGATGGATGCTCAACATGTTTTTGTGAGGGTCAGGAAATCCTTACTGCACAGAAACTGGAGCTGCAAGAGTCCTGCCTGGATTCTCTATACACCAAATTCAGTATCTAAAGTTAATCTTAAATGTTCCAAGTAAACACATAAGCTATATAAAACATTGTACTATCTTCACTGTAAAGAGATTCCAACGAAAAAGCTCAGCCTATTACATACTGGTCTAAGAATTTACAGCATTAGAAACCTTAACTGACAATTCTATGTATATATTAAATGTGTGAATACGTGTAGCATGTATGTACAAAATAAGTAAATATATATGTATTAAATTCCTATAATTAGGATGAGATGGTTTAGCCTAGATTCAGTCTCCAAAAGCAGTATCAAGGTACACGTAGGGTGAGAGGATATACTCCTACCAGTGTCAAAAGTCTGACATAGGGCCAATAATCCTTCCATAATTCAACCCACAGATTTACATATCTTAAATACTCCATTCTCTACCTTTTCCAAATGAAGAGTTAATTTTTTAGCTATTTTCATTCAAGAAAGCATTTCCCTTTCCTCAATCATTTAAGCATATAATTTCTGAGGCCCAGCTATATTGCCAACCACTGTGCCAGAGCCCACCACTCCCATTTAAAAAAGGATTCTCAAACCTTTTTTACATCTCTGAATTACAGCACCAAAATTACACCCAAAATTAAAGATGTAAAATATGAAACAATAACTAGGAAGATATCTCCCAGATAGATACAAGAAAATAATCTTTGAATTCAGTTAAGAACAAAAATGACAACACTACAAAAAGATCATATGTATCACTTAGCAATGAGCACAAGGGCATTAACTGTTCTGAATAATTACAACTTTTTTTAAAGAGTTTTCCTATTTTCATTTTTATTACAGATTTTATTTATTTATCAGAGAGAGGGCACACAAGCAGTGGGAGTGGCAGGCAGAGAAGCAGGATCCCTGCTGAGCAAGGAGCCTGATGCAGAACTCGATCCCAGGACCCTGGGATCATGACCTAAGAGAAAGGCATATACTCAACTGACTGAGCCACCCAGGCATCCCTAAAACTGTTCTTAAAAAACCTGTTTTTAGTCTTGCAAAAAACCTGCACCAAATACAGTTTTTGCAGGCATATGATGAAGTCTAAACCTCTTAAAAATCTTTTCATTAGGCAAAATTCATGAGCATGAGTACCACTATAAAGAATAATGAGCTCAAAAAAAAAAATAATGAGCTCAAGTCAAAGAGATGAATTTGAGATCAGAGAACAACAGCTAAGAAGCTGTTGTTGGTGCTAAGACAGCACCACTTTCCTTAGTACAGATTCTTAATCCAGGTCTTTAAATTTTTTATTGATCATCACTTAAATATGTTCCCTTAAACTTCCACATATTTATTTTAGTAGTAAACCAAAAAGCAAATACATGCCCCAAAATAGCAACAGGTCCAATGACAAATGAAGGTTTCAAAGAAATTTTTAATTCTCTCAGTATTTAAGCTGCTACATTCTAGATCACCATCAGCCCCCTTGCAGGACAGAAAAATATGCATTTTAATAAAAAAAATAAGGAAGGAAATAATGACAGATATGCAGAAGTCACTAAAAAATGGTGATACAGAATGGAGTATCTTGGTCACTTGACCAAGTAAGTAATTACTTAACAATTCATTGTACCAATTACATCATTTTAAGTAACAAGTATTACTACAATGATAGCAGTGACAGCTAAACATGAATGCCAGGGAAATGATAGGGTGAAAAAACACAAATTCTGTTTTCAGTTTGGGAAAAGGAATACAACTAGTTTGCTGTGAAATGAAAATTAACAGTTAAACACTGCAATTTTAGAAGTATGAATGTTACTCAAGCTATGCTGTTTACTAAACTTCTGAGTGGTTAAACTTCAGTTTCTTTAACTTTAATGTCTTTGGTTAACCTAAAACTATGAAAAATACTTCCTGATGCTCTTAGTGATGTCATAGTTTATACAAGGTAAGCTTCACCAGTCAACTACTATTATAAACTAAAAAAACCAAACACACCACAGATTATTAAATGAATGATATATAACCACTCAGAACCACAACAGAGCCACTCAAGTCATACCTCATTTCATATTCTAATAAGATTTAAAAGAGAAAGTCAGAAGTCATTTATCTTAATAATTACTTACGGGAGACTTTTATAGTGTTTTGTGGTTACAGAGCACTTTTGTAATATTCCATTAATTTCATATTTTAGCAAAGCAATACTGGTCTCATATTAAATTATTACCAATAAGATAATAGAGGCTAGTCAGTCACAATTAAGTTGAACAACCTAACATTAATCAAATTAATCAATATAAATTCAGTTCCAAATTTCCAAAACTAGTGTTCCATTTAATCAGAAGGCATAAACCAGTTTGTCTTCATGTTCTCTTGGAGAGTCATCCCAAAATACATTCGTGTCTTAAAACTGAATACTATCAAGAAACTTGCTTATTAACATAGTATTGCTTACATTTATTGGCACACATTCTTTTTTTTAAAGTTCACCTACTGGGACACCTGGGTGGCTCAGTTGGTTAAGCAGCTGTCTTTGGCTCAGGTCATGATCCCAGGGTCTTGGGATCGAGTCCCACATCGGGCTCCTTGCTTGGCGAGGAGCCTGCTTCTCCCTCTCTCTACCTCTCCCCCAGCTTGTGCGCGTTTGCTCACTCGCGCCCTCTCTCAATCTGCCTGATAAATAAATAAATAAATAAAAATCTTTTAAAACAAAATTGAAGTGCTCCTTTTAACCTGGCATGAGGAAGATTCCAAGACATCACTACTGTCATCCTAAGGTTAATACTAAATCACCTATGTGGCCTCCTCCAGAATTTCTGAAGAAACTTCCCAGGAATGTACATTTTTAAAACCTTCTCATGTAATTCATATGCACAACAGAATTAGAATTAGGAACCACTAAAGATACTTTCCACCTTTTTTGCCTTGTGCCATATTTCACAGTAACAAGAACTCCTGGGTGTTTCTTCTAATCATTTAAGTGGGAAATGTGATGAAATAATTTTTTTTTAAAGATTTTATTTATTTACTTGAGATAGAGAGAGTAAAAGAGGGAGGATGAGAGAGGGCAGAGGGTCAGAGAGAGAAGCAGACTCCTGCCAAGCAGGGAGCCCTATGAAGAACTCGACCCGGGACTCCAGGATCATGACCTGAGCTGAAGGCAGTCGCTTAACCAACTGAGCCACCCAGGCACCCCTGTGATGAAATAATTTTAAGAAAAAAATTAATCAGCATTTTATTAAAGATTATACTATAAAATTCATATTAATAAAGCCTACAAATTATGAAATTATGACTTCTAACTAACAAGGACTTCTAACTAATAAGATACTAACATTTTATTTTATTAAAATTATGTTAAAAATGGATTTTGGTGACTACTCTAAAATGATGTATCTTATTTGTAAACTCATGAATGCTAAAATAGACTTAAAAACAAAGAATGTAACTTAGTGTTTGGAATTCTTGCATTTTTGAGTTTAGAAGACAGCTGGGAGGCCAAGACAGCTTGACTTCTCCAGAGTACAGGGAAAGAGGACTAGAGATATATAGGTCTCTCTTTTTTCTAAATTCCAGTTAGTTAACATAAAGTGAAACATTAGTCTCAAGTGTATAATATAGTGATTCAAAACTTCCATACATTATCCGGTGCTCATCCTAAGTGCATTCATTAATCCCCATCACCTATTTAACCCATCCTGCCACCCACCTCCATGCTGGTAACCATCAGTTTATTCTCTATAGTTAAGAGTTACACATCTGAGGGTGCCTGGGTGGCTCAGTGGGTTAAGCCGCTGCCTTCGGCTCAGGTCATGATCTCAGGGTCCTGGGATCGAGCCCCACATAGGGCTCTCTGCTCAGCAGGGAGCCTGCTTCCCTCTCTCTCTCTGCCTGCCTCTCTGTCTACTTGTGATCTCTGTCTGTCAAATAAATAAATAAAATCTTTAAAAAAAAAAAAAATTAAAAAAAAAAAAAAAAAAGAGTTACACATCTGAGGGCGCCTGGGTGGCTCAGTGGGTTAAAGCCTCAGCCTTCAGCTCAGGTCACGATCCCAGGGTCCTGGGATGGAGCCCCAGGCTCTCTGCTCAGTGGGGAGCCTGCTTCCCCCTCTCTGTCTCTGCCTGCCTCTCTGCCTGTCAAATAAATAAATAAAATCTTAAAAAACAAACAAACAAAAAAAAAAGAGTTACACATCTCTTTCAAGTCTTCCTTTGAGTAGTAATTAGCACATGTGTATGAGGAAACTACCTCAGGCTGAAGAAAGAACCTCCAGAAAGGAGCAAAGAGAACAATCCCTTGAACTCAGAGGCAGCACCTATTCCCACCATTAAGAGTAAGAAAACTCCTAATTCACAAGGGATGAATCAGATAGAGTAATCAGAAGGTTCTTGCCTTAGCAGTATGAAAAAATTAGCCCCTAAAGGCAGCTCTGGTCCCACCCAACAAAAGCTTAAAAAAAAGCCTCAAGAGGATCAAACTCTTTCCAAGTAATTTAACCTTATCCCAAGAACAAAGAATACTTACATTACAAAAATATCCATCAACAAGGTAAAATATTAACAAGATAAAATTTACAGTATCTGGCTTTGAATCAAAATTAACTAGGCATGCAAAAAAAGCAGGAAAATATGACCCATAATGAGCAGAAAAATCAGTGAACAGCAAACACAGAAGTGACAGATGACAGAATTAGTAGAGCAGAACATTAAAAATTAAACTTATTTTAACCATATTCCATATATTCAAAATTGTTGTATGCACCTAAAAAAGAGAGCTTCAAAACACATGAAACAAAAACTAATAAAACTCCAAAGACAAACTGACAAATCCATAATAAGAGGTTTCAACACTTCTCAAGAACTGACGAAACAGAGAATCAGCAAGAATAGAGAAGATTTGGGGCACTGGGGTGGCTCAGTCAGTTGAGCGTCTCGTCTCCCTTTGGCTCGGTTGTGATCAGGGGATCTTGGAATTGAGGCACACATCTGGCTCGCTGCTCGGTGGAGCGCCTGCTTCTTCCTCCCCCTCTGCCTGCTTCTCCCCGTGCTTGTGGCTCTCCTCTCTAATAAATAAATAAAATCTTTTAAAAAAACAAAGAAGAGAGATTTGGACAACACACTATCAATCACCTTGTGAAGATGTCTTAGTTGACCAGAAATACCATGAACCAACAAATGTTCTATGACTATGTAACAAGATAAAGCAATCTTGGGGCACCTGGGTGGCTCAGTAATTAAGCATCTGCCTTAGGCTCGGGTCATGATCCAGAGTCCTGGGATCAGGTCCCGCATCCGGCTCTCTGCTTGGCGGGAAGTTTGCTTCTCCCTCTCCCACTCCCCCTGCTTGTGTTCTCTCTCTCTCTCTCTCTCTCTCTCTGTCAAATAAATAAAATAAAGAATTTTCTAAAAAGATAACACAATCTTGATTCTGATTCAGGTTTTACAAAGTAATTCAAAATCCAAACAACATTAGAATTCTGTGTCTCAAGCTAGACAGTGTCTAGGACATAAGAGACCTCGTAAAATCTTCCATTCCTGAGAATTACAGATCCAAATACCTACAGGGGCAAGGATGCTAAGTTTAAAAAATAAGTAAATGTGACAAAGGTTAGGTGGGAACAAGGGTAATCTGGAGAGGGCATATCTCTACCCCTAAGACAAACCTCCTCTCATCTACAGCCAGTGATGCCATGGCACAAGGGAACACAGACCCATTATTGCCAGACCTTACAATTTTCCAGGAAGTAACCTAAATTTGGATGTTTACGTGAACTCTAGATTTTAGAACACTGACCACCAACACAGTAAATCTGTAACCAAGCAAAAAAAAAGTCCAAGGGGCCCCTGGTGGCTCAGGGGTTAAAGCCTCTGCCTTCAGCTCAGGTCATGATTCCAGGGTCCTGGGATCCAGGCCCATGTCGGGCTCTCTGCTCAGTGGGGAGTCTGCTTCCCCCTTCTCTCTGTCTCTGCCTAATGCTCTGCCTACTTGTGTTCTGTCAAATAAATAAATAAGATCTTTAAAAAAAAAAAAAGTCCAAGACCCAAATTCAAAAACAAGTATCTGCTCTCATCTAACGTCTTCAACTTCCAAATGAAACAAAAAGAAATCAAGTTATTTATCCAAATTGAGAAAATTGATAATCCCACCCGACCATAATGGGCATGGACACAAAAGTCCACACTTAGAAGAAACTGAAACCAGGATGCTCCCAGGACAGGTAACTTTGTGATGATTATCTCCTCAGGAAAGACATGAAAACAGTTCCAACAGCTGAAGGTTAAAATTTTATCAAAGGCTTCCTGAATTGTTCCAGAGAATAAAAAAATCAGTGGGAGACAATTACAGAGGCGACTTGGGCAAAATGGAAGCAAGAACTTTCTAAAAAGAAAGTTCTTTTTAAAAAGTTGTCAAAGATTTGGTTATTTTGTAGAGTAGAATTTAATTTAGCACCCTACCCTAGAGGTATTCCGGAAAAGGCTTGGATAAACTTTCAAGAATATTACAGAAAAGATTATTTGATGTGGAAAAAATGGCTCCTCGATTTATGGTCCTTTCTGCCTAAAGCTTCATAAATTCTCCTCATAAAGAGTAACTTAGTAATATCTTCATTGTAAGACCTATGTAAAAATTGAGCTGGCAAGCTTACTGACACCATAAAGGGATACCTGACACAGCCTCAGCTTCTGATAGATAAGACTATGTTCAGTGACAGGCCAGAGAACCAACTGATTAACTATAGACGATATTCAGAAATTACAAGGATGCCCGAATTAGAATGCTCCCTTCTGATCCTGGATTTCTGTATTAAATGTGGCCAGAGTCCCAAATTTCAGAACATCAGATAGATATTTAAACTTCAAAGAAATGATATTTAGCAGGATTGACAGAAGTTCAAAAGCCCTTAGGTTATACACTGGACCATCCACCCCCACTTTACGTGCGCCTTTAATTGTTACATAAGAATTTCAAAACTACTCAACTTTGCCAGAAAATTTCCAAATTTGAGACCAGACAGCATTTTAAGTGCACTTTTTCTATGGATTATAACCATAAAGAAAATAGACAAATGCTGACAGACAACTAAAGTCAGCAAACAAAATATACTAGCTAGAAAACTAGATTAAAACAACTTGAGAAAACAAGATATTGTAACTCTGCAAAGATTCGAGTACAAAGGCAGTGAATGAAAATAATTCTGCTAAACAACCTCTTCGACCTCAGCCACAGCAACTTCCTAGAAACATCGCCAAAGGCAAGGGAAGCAAGGGCAAAAATGAACTACTGGGACTTCATCAGGATAAAGTTTTTGCCCAAAAAAAAGGAAACGGTCAACAAAACCAAAAGACAACGGACAGAATGGGAGAAGATACTTGCAAATGACATATCAGATAAAGGACTAGCATCCAAAATCTATGAAGAACTTACCAAACTCAACACCCAAAAAATAAACAATCCAATCAAGAAATGGGCAGAAGACATGAACAGACATTTCTATTTCTGCAAAGACAACATTCAAATGGCCAAAAGACAGATGAAAAAGCACTCAACATCACTCGGCATCAGTGAAATACAAATCAAAACCTCAATAAGCTACCACTTCACACCAGTCAGAATGGATAAAATAACAAATCAGGAAATGACAGATGTTGGCAAGGATATGGGGAAAGGGGAACCCTCCTACACTGCTGGTGGGAATACAAGCAGGTACAGTCACTCTGGAAAACAGTACGGAGGTTCCTCAAGAAGTTGAAAATAGAGCTACCCCAGGACCTAGCAATTGCACTACTGGATATTTACCCCAAAGATACAAATGTAATGTTCCAAAGGGGCATGTGCACCACAGTGTTTATAGCAACAATGTCCACAATAGCCAAACTATGGAAAGAGCCTAGATGTCCATCAACAAATGAATGAATAAAGAAGATGTGGTATATACATACATAATGGAATACTATGCAGCCATCAAAAGTGGAAATCTTGCCATTTGCAACAACATGGATGGAACTAGAGGACATTATGCTAAGTGAAATAAGTCAAAGAAAGACAATTATTATATAATCTCACTGATATGTGGAATCTGTGAAAACAAGGGGAAATAAGAAACATAAGGGAAGAGAGGAAAAAATGAAACAAGATGAAACCAGAGAGGGAAACACACCATAAGAGACTCTTAATCTCAGGAAACAAACTTGAGGATGGCTAGAGTGGAGTGGGTAGGAGGGATGGGTGGCAGGGTGATGGGACACTGGGGAGGGTATGTGGTATGGTGAGCTCTGTGAATTGTGTAAGACTGATGAATCATAGACCTGTATCCCTGAAACAAATAATACATTATATGTTAATTTTAAAAAAGAAAATAATTCTGCTAAAATATTATGGACAGAGTCAGATCAAGAAAAAGAAAAATGGCCAGATATATAGTAATTAAGGTAAAAATTTATCTAAGTTAATTTCCTGATATGAGGACAAAAAATTAATCTTCAAAAGAAATGTCAGAGTAAAAGAAATCAAATGGTAAGAAGTCAAAGGTCACTACTGGACACAGGAAAATATGAGAAATCAGAATAAGATTTTGAAATATCACTTTTTAAAATAAAAAATAGAGAAAGTACACCAAAACTCACAAAACCTCAAATTATATACAAAAGTGTGAATATAAATATATATACATATCATATATAAAAGTAGCCAAGTGGACTCTGAGAGAAGCCAATATAATGACATTAGCCAATTACTGATGGCAAGCTATGCATGCACAAAGCAAACAAGGAATAGAAAGAAAGGAGGTCTGGATGTTTCAGTTAAATTGAGAATGAAAACAACAACCCAAAGCACAGAAGGTATGTTGTTTTACTAAATCAAATAGTATATAAAATTATAAAATCAAAGTTTCCAGGGAAGAGCATAAAATAAAAAGATAGTAAAATAGATATAAAACAGATAATATTTTTATCATTTTCTAATTTCCAGTATTTCTTTATAACCCCAATCCCCAGGGACTATCACATTATTCAACACTGTCTCATTCTTCTAAGGCCCACACCTGACTCACCTCTAATTCCAATCTTACCTGGCAACCTCTCCCAAGCACATGATCTCTCCCAAAATCTAATACCAAACTGCTGAATCCCTGAAGAGTATTTTAATTGGACTGTTCTTAAATTATTTCAAACCTGCCTATTTAAATATTTCATGACCTTCCAAAATCAACACCCTTCCTTACTTCACTTCTGTTATGTAACGAGGTTCTCTGACTCCTTCAATCTTATCCAAGCATCTGTATTAAACTTAAACTGCCAGGTTTTTGTCAGTTCTTCAATAAAATTCAGTACATTTCATCAGGTGTATGTGAAAGCACTGTGCTAGACATGTTTGTAAATTTCAAGGTGGGAAATGCCTCATTTAATCCATTCATAGTGAAAAATGCCTAACCATAAAAAAGTGTAACACAGTACATATCGAAGAATTAAAATGCTATGATAACTGTAAGGAAGACAAACCTTTCCCTTCATATTATCTTGGTGTTACCTCTCTACTCCGACCACTATTCAGGCTTCTATCTAATATGAATATATCTGTTTTCCTTTCATGTCTTAATAATCAATCCTGTATTCTACCCCCAAATTAATCTTTCCAAAAATTTTAGGAAATCACATCACTCTCTTATTTACAAAGCTGTTTCTCAAATGCTTGCAATAGCGATTTGCAAACTTCCAACCCCTTATCAAGATGGGGTGAGGGGGGTAAAATGCAGATTACAAGAACCTGCTCAAAGATATTCCAATTCAATCACTCTACTGCGATAACTGGGAATCTGATTTTGAATGAGCCCTTTAGGTAATTTTAAGTGGCCCACAGAACATATCTCTGGGGGAAAAAATTCTCCAGGGTAAATGTCAAATTCCTTAGCCCTGCGTCAGGACTCACCACACAAAAGAGTCCTGAAACTCAATTTATAGGGCAAGGGATCTAACTAGAGCTATTCACCACAATAAACTTGACTTTCTGCAGCCAACTGTTCTCTCCCTCCAACCTTGCTGAAAATGTCCACTAACTTCATCACTGTTCTCACCCATCTTAAGCCCCATACTTCCTAGATCTCACCAGACTGAAACAATCCCTCCTGTGTAATTCTACAGCACTGTACTGCTTGTCTTGAACCATTACTGTTTGTTTGTTTTTTTTTAATTTGAGAGAGAGCACAAGGGCAAGGAGGGAGGGTCCTCAAGCAGACTCCCCACTGAGCACGGAGCCTGAAACGGAGCTCAATTCCAGGACTACGAGATCATGAGATCATGACCTGAGCAGAAATCAAGAATCAGAGGCTTAAACAACTGAGCCACCAGGCACCTCTTGAACCATTATTTATACTGATATTATTAACTTTTCAGGTGGTTATATCACATGACAACTGACCGTGGATCAAACCTCTTTTCATTTCTTTCAACATCCAGGACAATACATTTTGGAAGTCCTTTCTCTAAGGCAATTTCAGTTTGCATAAGCATACCTAAACAGGAATGAATAAATGAACTAAATTTTAGGATACAAAAAGGGAAAACTATAGAAAGGAGATTCTTATTAGGAAAAGAAACCAGTTAAATAAGTGTATCTGGAATGGAAGTGTATCTGCCAACACAAATTACTACATACTGTTCTTCCTTACCAGCCTACCAAATGCTCCCTGAGGAATTCTTCCCAGAAAGAACAGGTGAACTTAAGTCCCAAGAAAAAAAAACTGGCAAACCAAACTCTACTTAACACCAATCAGGTCTGCTTAAACTTGATCCAAACAGCTATTCAAAAGCAAGTTACAAAAGGGGGAAAGTCACTTATGGTTGATTTCTGAAACTTTTACACATGCAATAAACTTATAATTGTTCTATTATGATGCTTCAGATTTTGGTATAACATAAATGCCTCTAACAAAGCACTTCCCCAATAACTGATCTACTTATCTGTCTTCTCCTTAACGCTGAACAACATATGGATAGTGACCATGTGTCTTGTTCATCCTTCTAGTCCAGCACTTAGAACAAGTGATTAATAAAGATGTAATGAGTTAAGTTTTCAACATAAAAAATGATAGTGATTCTCCAAAAATAACACAATGGCCAGCAAGCATATGAAAATACAATCAACATCACTAATTAGAGAAATGCAAATCAAAACCACAATGACATCACCTAATGCCCATTAGAATGGCTACCATTAAAAAAAAAGTGTTGGCAATGGAGACATTGGAACCCCTGTATTGGTGGGATTGTAAAATGGTCTAACCACTATGGAAAACAGTAGAGAGGTTCCTCAAAAAATTAAAAATGAAAATACTATACACAATCCCAGCAATCCTATTTCTGAGTATATATCCAAAAGAACTGAAAGCAGGGTCTTTAGTAATCTGCACAACCATGTTCACAACAGCATATTCAAAATAGCCAAAAGGTGGAAACCCAAAAATCCATTAACTGATGAATGGATAAATACCTGTGGTACACAAATACAATGGAATATTATTCAGCCTTAAAAAGGAATAAAACTCTTACACATGCTACAACATGGATGAACCTTCAGAACATTATGCTAAATTAAATAAACCAATCACAGAAAGACAAAATACTGTATGATTCCACTTATATGAAGTATCTAGAATAGTCAAATTCAGACAGACAGAAAGTAGAATGGTGGTTCCAATGGGCTGCAGAGGATGGATATGGAGTTTCAGATTTCCAAGAAGAAAAAGTTGTGAAAATCGGGGCACCTGGGTGGCTCAGTGGGTTAAGCCTCTGCCTTCGGCTCAGGTCATGATCTCGGAGTCCTGGGATTGACTGAGCCCCGCATCGGGCTCTCTGCTCAGCATCCACCTCCCCCACCCCCGCCTGCCTCTCTGCCTGCTTGTGATCTCTCTGTCAAATAAATAAAATCTTAAAAAAAAAAAAAAAAAGTTATGAAAATCAATTTTACAACAATGTAAATATACTTAACATTATAGAACTATACACTTAAGACAATAAATTTAATGTGTTCACTGCAATGAAGAATTACAGTGAGTTTACAAAAAAAATTCTTAAGTATCAATAAACACACACAAAAAAGCAGGTGTAACACATTTATGTACAATTATTCAAATGGCCTTTTAAGGGCACCTGGGTGGTTCAGTCTGTTAAGCGTCTACCTTCAGCTCAGGTCATTATCTCAGGGTTCTGGAATCGAGCCCTGTGTCAGGCTCCATGCTCAGCAGGAGTCTGCTTCTCCCTCTCCCTCTAACCACCTCCCCCACTGCTCCAGCTCACTCTCTTGCGCTCTAATAAATAAAATCACTCTAATAAATAAAATCTTTAAAAAGTTCAAATGGCCTTTTAAGTTAGCTTCCATCTAAAAGATTATTTTAAAAAAAAAGATAAAAAAGCCAAGAAGTTTAAATAACTCACTCAAAACTTTCTGTTCACATTTCATTATAGAAGATTTTTGCTAATTACAAACTGCTCAGTCAAAAAGTATTTCGGCTAAAAGAAGAGAATCAGAATTCTAGAACTGGAAAAGATGACAGAGATCATACACTCCACTAATTTCCAATGTGGGTCCATAAACAACGGCAAATGAAAAAAGGAAAATGTAAAGTAATTTTTCATAGAGCTAAATCTATTTAAAGTTAAGGTATATGCTTTATTCTAAGGATACATCTTCACCTTAAACTTCCTCTTTTTAATACTAATTTCATCCATTCAACAAATACTTGTTGAGCCACTCTCAGGTGCAAGACTACAATACTCAACAGGAGAACCAAGGCTCTCACTCAGGAAACTACCTCCTTTCTAGTGGAAAATAAGAGTACAGATAGCATGAAAAGATAGGGTTCTGTTGTTAAGTCTTTAACATTCAAAAGAAAAACCTGATCAGCCCACATAATCCTAGGTCAGTGGGAAACATCAATCTACAGCCCCTTCCCATTTTCTTTTAAGATTTTATTTATTTATTTGAGAGAAACAGCGTGCTTGTGCACAAGCAGAGGAAACAGGCAGAGGGAGAAGCAGGCTGCCCGCTATGCAGGGAGCCCAAAGTGGGGCTCAATCCCAGGACCACCAGATCATTACCTGAGCCTAAGGCAGATTCTTAACCTACTGAGCCACCCAGGCACCCCCTTCCCATGTTATGAGAAAGTGGATGTCCAAAGGATTTCACAACAATTCAATAAATTCCAAGTCAAAACCACCTCGTTTCTAATTAAAACACCAAGAAAATACCCATGTGCCTTAGTAGAGATACAAACATAATACATTTATTGGACTCCCAATATCTCAAAGACTAATACTCTTCCACTTAACATGTCCTTCCAGTTCTAACAGGATTTGATTCTATATACCAACCTTCTTGTATCATTTGAAAACATAAAAATTTAATGAAAACCTTAAAATCCCTAGGACAACACCAGTCAGAATGGCTAAAATTTAGAAGTCAGGAAATGACAGATATTGGCAAGGATGCGGACAAAGGGGAACCCTCCTTCACTGCTGATGGGAATGCAAACTGGTGCAGCCACTGTGGAAAAAAGCACGGAGGTTCCTCAGAAAGTTGAAACTAAGCTACCCTACGACCTAGCAATCACATTACTGGGTATTTACCCTAAAGATACAAATGTAGTGATCCGAAGGGGCACATGTACCCCAGTGTATTTATAGCAGCAATGTCCACAATAGCCAAACTAGGGAAAGAACCTAGATGTCCATCGACAGATGAATGAATTAAGAAGATATGGTATATATATACAATGGAATACTATGCAGCCATCAAAAGAAATGAAATCTTGCCATTTGCAACAACGCGGATGGAACTAGAGGATATTATGCTAAGTGAAATAAGTCAATCAGAGAAAGACAATTATCAGATGATCTCCCTGATATGAAGAAGCTGAGAGGCAGTGTGGGGGGTTTGGGGGGATAGGGAAGGAAAAAATGAAACAAGATGGGATTGGGAGGGAGACAAACCATAAGAGACTCTTAACCTCACAAAACAAACGAAGGGCTGCCGGAGGGAGGGGGAGTATGGAGAGGGTGGATGGGTTATGGACATAGGGGAGGGTATGTAATACGATGAGTGCTGTGAAGTGTGTAAGCCTGATCATTCAGACCTGTATCCCTGGGGCAAATAATACATTATATGTTAATAAAAATAATTAATTAAAAAAAATTAAGGGGCACCTGGGTGGCTCATGGGTTAAGCCTCTGCCTCTGGCTCAGGTCATGATCTCGGGGTCTCATTTTCTTCCTCTGAGTCTGTCATAAACACCAACATGCAAGTCACTGGATAGGAGAGGGTAGATGAGGCAGGAGCAACACAAAAATAAACCAAAAAATAGTATTTTCCCCTAAGATATCAGAAGAATTAGATATGAAAGCTGCACCCAAAGAGCTGTAAGTGCCTATGACTGGAACAAAGGGTTAGAGGTTCAAAGGACAAAATGGAACTTTCTGCTGCAGTGAGCAAAGAATTCACTGAGGAGGGAGGAAATTGATGAGTTAAACCACAGAGAAAAGTATTTTTAGGCAAAAGAGACTTCACTGAGACTTCACAAGAAGAAAGACACAGGGCATGTATGTTTGAAAAGGCAAGAACATTAACCTGGCTGAAGCACAGAAATATATAAGAGCAGTTAAAGGTAAGGCTGAAAAGGTAGGACTGGGTCAGATTTCAGAAGACCTGATGAAACAAACTCCCTATTTACAGCACCAAGATAGAATTAAACTTTTACATATTTATTATCTTCATGAAATAAGACTGCACATGCCCTATTAACTTTAATGTATTTATGCTTTTCAGCTAGGACAACATCTGATACAAACATGTTTGAGCGCTGGATCTAAATTCAAGTAACTGATTTTTTTCTTAACTCCTGATAACCAGACTTATGCACAAAGACATGGGAGCAGTGGTCAGAGAGGGCTGGCCAGAACCTACAATCAGACTGCTAAAATTTATGCCAGCTACTCAATTATAATCAGATAAAAAGTAGAACCCACAAATCTTTTCCATAGGATGGTGGAGTAACTTGAACAAGAAGGCATAATAGCTTGAAATAAGAAGGCATCTGGGCAAACCCCAAACTGCCAGCTGCTCTGCCAACTTGTGATCTCTCTCTAATAAATAAATAAAACTTAAAAAAAAAAAAAAAAGAATTTGGGGGCGCCTCGGTGGCTCAGTGGGTTGAAGCCTCTGCCTTGGGCTCAGGTCACGATCCCGGAGTCCTGGGATCGAGCCACACATCGGGCTCTCTGCTCATCGGGGAGCCTGCTTCCTCCTCTCTGCCTGCTTCTCTGCCTACTTGTGATCTCTGTCAAATGAATAAATAACATCTTCTTTTTTTTTAAGATTTTACTTACTTATTTGACAGACAGAGATCACAAGTAGGCAGAGAGAGAGGAGGAAGCAGGCTCCCCACTGAGCAGAGAGCCCGATGAGGATCCCAGGACCCTGGGATCATGACCTGAGCCAAAGGCAGAGGCTTCAACCCACTGAGCCACCCAGGCGCCCCAATAAATAACATCTTTAAAAAAAAAAAAAAAAAAAAAAGAATTTGGAAAAATGTTCAATTAGACAACTATCCTGAAGCTATTGATAAGAACTTAAAATTCTAAGCAACTACACAATTCAAAACTACCATTTTACCCTTAAATTAGTCAGTTAAGTCCCATCCCCCTAGTAAAAAGGAGACTTACCAGATCTTTTGAGTGTTACCTGGATAATGACATCACTCTCTACTGCTGTTCTAGCAGGCTGGGATGGGCTGCCCTCTGCCCTCTTTCCCATACATCACAAGAGTAGCAATCCCCCCAAAAGAAAGGTTTGTAGAAAAGGAAGTTATAGCAGCTCTATCTCCTCAGTTCAAAAACTACCAAAAGCTGTTAAGACATAAAAAGAAGCACTCCATAAAAAGTGGAAGTGGGATGGGGGAGCACAATGAAACCAAGCAAATTCCTATCTGTAAAATTTAAGTTAAAGGAAAACTTGGAATCTCGCCCAAAGCTCTCATTTTACACATTAAGAAACTGAGGCCCAGGGCGGTGGTGATTTGCCCATGGCAAACGCTTCCCTATAAAGGTGTTAACTGTCTGTTACCAGTCACAGTAATCACATTCACACAGTTACTTATATCTTTATAAGATTAAGTACCTGGTATGCAAAAAACACAATCTCCATCTCCTTTGCACCCCGTTCAGTGGCTTGCCCCAATGCTATCCAGAAAATGATGCAAGATTCTCAAATGAATACGGTATCCTCCTTCAGCCACTACAGGCACAAAATTTCTTTTATCTAAGATAAAGTGAAAACCTGAAATGCCTGAATTTCTCAAGTTCTGACTAAACACGTGGATCAGCAAAACCTCAAAATTTGGGGTAGAATGAGAATACGAAATGGAAGATAGTACTTTTTTGACAATTGCCATTTCCCTCCTATTAATGTTTCCAGGCCAGGTTTTTTGAAAAAAGGTGTAAAGTTAAAAAATAATAGGTACAAAGTTATTCCAAATTATCAGCACTTTTGAGACACTTCCATTAGATAAGTTAGCACATCTTTACCACTCAAAAAATAACCTGAAAGTAACCTACCCTGCAGAAAATATTTTTGGGTGGGGGGGGGGGGGGAGCCAACCACCTAAAATAATTGTCTACCAGGCCATAACACATTAAAACCACAAAATAAGGAACAACAATTTCGTAAAAATCCCACCAGCTAAAAAACAGAGTACCTTCAGTCTTCCTGGGCTCACTATTTACTGTCAAACTGTCAAAGCATGTTGAGGAACACGGAGAAAAGTTCTGCATCGAGTTCACAGGCTGTGGGTGCATCCGATTATACCACTACCCACACATAACACCAGTTTGGGGAAATGCAAACACGCCACATGTACATTTTTTAACCAGGCTTAACCACGTTTAACCAAGGTAAGTGTTGTCAGCTCTTATATCAAAGGTTTAAAAAAAAAAAAAAAGCACTACGCAAGCATACTTCACTCATTTATAAAACCATCAACAGAAATGGCAAGGAACTGACCCAAGACGAATTAAACAGTTCTGAACATTAAGGCCGCCGTACAAAACGGTTTAGGAGGGCTCTTTCTGAACTGCTGGGCAAAAGTCCTCTGACGAGCCTCAAAACTAATGACCGTATACTAATGCACAAATAACAAAAGCTTAATACAAACTACCACGCCGCCAAACCGTTCCTGTTACCATTGCCCAGAATTTTTTAAAATAAGCATTGAAAGGGAACAATAAAAAGCGTCTCACCGCAAACACAGCAAGAGAGAGACTGTCGGAAGTAAGGCAAGAGCCTGTTAATCTCTGTAAACGCCTTGGGGTCTCCGGGGTCGTAGTTGAGCACTAGGCGGCTCGCGGAAATGTAGAGAGCAGTAGCATTCACGGGGTTCATTGCAGACACTTCGACACCGTTGGCTCCCGGTTGAAAAGAAATTCCGGATCCAACTTTGTAAGCAGCCAGGGAACAATGGCGAATTTGCAACAAATCGGAGGAAATCAAAGAACCACTGGCCAAAGTAGTAACTAAAATCCGTGCAAGTTTGTGGAGCTGAAGCAATCCTCCCACACATGGGGCCCTGGCGCCCCTCCTCCGTCCCTGAGACTTGCAGACAAAAAAAAAAAAAAAAGAGAGAGAGAGAGAGAGAAACCAGCGTTCGAGTTTGTCCCAGGCAGCCTCGGGGCGAAGAACGCGGGGGCTTCGGCGCTGGGGCCGGAACTCGGCGCTCAGTCTAGCCCTGCGGCTCCGCGGGCGGCCTTCGCTGCATCTCCGGACGCGGAGGCACCTCCTCAGGGCGAGCTGGGCGGGAGCGCGAGCAGGCCCCGGCCCGGTCCGAGGGGCGCGCACGCTTCTCACGAGCTGCAGGGCCCTTACTCCATCACAGCGCCCGGCGTAGAGGTAGCGGCGACGGCAAGGAGGACGGCTCGGGCGTCGACTTCCTCAATCTAGTGCACCAAGCCGCGGCGGCGGCGAATGCTGCAGCTGCGGCAGGCGGAGGCTGCCGCCGCTCTCTCCATATCGGACGCGGGGCCCAGACTGCGCCTGGCTCTCCGCCCTGGCGGTTACAACCCCGCTGTTCCCTGAGGTGGCGAAGCGGGCAGTAGAGTCCCCCACCCGACAGGGGAGGGCTGGGGAGGAAGTGCGCGGGCCGGCGGCGGCAGCGGGAGGGGGCGGGGAGCAGGCCCGGCCGGGCCGCGGCGGCGCCCCTCGCTCCTCAGTCGCTCACTCCGAGGTCACCAGGCGCAAGCACCGCCCCCTCACTGCCCGGCCATCTTCTCCACGCCGCACACACGGAGACCTCCTCCTCCAAGCACGACGGCCGCCGCCGCCCACGGCTCCCGCCCGGCCGCAGCTGAGGCGAGCGCTCACACCGCCAGGCCCCGCCGCCGCCCAGAGCACCAGCAAGGCCCCGCGGCAGGCCCCTCCCCCCGTGCCTCGCCGCCCTCACCCTGACTCCACGCGCCACTCTAACTCAGTAGGGCCCGGGCTGCTGCGGCCTTAGTGAATCCCGCGGACTGTGCGGCGCCTCAGGCCCTGCCGGCGACGACGACCGTTACCCCAACGGGCAAAGCCACTGTCATCCCCGAGACTCCCCCGCCGCCGTCGTCGCTAGCGCCCGCACGCATGCGCAGAGCACACTCTCACCCCCTCCCCCCGCCCTTTCCTTTCCCTTCGCTTCCCTTTTCCCCTGCTGCTCCTCTAAGAGCCCCCTCCACACCCTCCCTGAGCTACCGGCTGGCTCCGCGCATGCGCATTCCAATATCAAGCTCCACCGCCTTTCGCCCTCACGCGTGCGCCTTGACCGCCCACCCAGAAAACCGGATAAACACAGCTGCCCGCTCACGCCAGCCCCTCCCTGCTGCCAACCCACCCCGGCCTCACTGCGCATGCCTGGCTCTCCACTTACGGCTCTTAGAACAGAGCATGCTCTCTGCAAGACGCCAGTTCTGTCCGCCCCTCCCCCATGCTCCCTCAAATTCCCTCTTAGGCGTGTGGGCTGTGGCGAAACGTTCGTTAGTTGACCCATCCTTCCACGGTATGGGCTCTAAGCCCCTCGCACTACACTGCTTCCTCGATGCCAGCCAACGCTGAGTCCTGGCGGGGACGCGCCATGTGGCACTCCGCCCTGACGGCCCTCCTCTCCCTGACCACGATATGAGGAAATAGTCCCGAACCGCCCCAAGCCCCGCCCTCGCGGCCTTTCTCCTGGAACAGCGCTTTCCAAGCACTGAAAGGGCGCTGCCGCGGCCTGCTTGGGGAGCCCGAGCCGGGAAGGTCGCCAGCAAACACCGTGTCCGCGCGCCCAGGCGGCGTGCGGACGCGACGTTTGCTAGGTTAGGGTCGCGGCAGCGTCGATGGCAGCCTGAGGTCAGTAAGACCCTGGCAGGCGGTGTGTAATCGTTGGGGCCCGGGCCCATCTTCCTTCTCCCGCCCTTCCGAGCTGGGCTCTTTCCGCGGACTCTGGTCCTTGGAGTCGGACAGACGCCAGCCGCCCAGCCTTCTGGGGCGCCGACCAGGACCTCACCGAGCTCCTAGAGGAAAACTGTCCAATTTAAAAGCAAAACGTACCCCTTTTCGGCTCCTTTGACAGACTTAGCCCTTCTCTGTGAACAGGGCTCTTGAGGAATCCACGGTCCTGGTTTAGAAGGGGCCCAAATCCTTGAAAGTACATCTTTTTTTAAACAAGCTTTAGCCTTGTTTTTGCAGGAGACCGGGGACACAGATATAAATAAACAAAAGCCTAACTTAACGTATGATTCCCCTCATCTCTAAAAGTACAAAACTTTTTTTCAGGAGCACAAATAGAAACAGCATAGGAACCATTTTTATCTCTCGATACCAAAGCTCTTTAGCATAGTTTTTTTGCGCAAAATAAATGATCTACACGTGTTTGCAAAGTGAAATTTGTGACATGTATATCTTTTGGGGGCACAAATACAGTTAGTTTTAGGGATTTTCTATTTAGAGTAGAAATTAATAAGGTAACAAGGGAACCCAATAAATTCTGGTATATAATTTCTAGAGTCATATGATAACAGGTTTATTTTCTTTACAAGGGCTAGCATATTATCACCACTTACGTATAAGCAGTAAAAATCTAACTTCTTAATTTTGTTAGGGAGCAAAGCAGAAATTAGACAAAGTTGTGCAAAGTACATTTGGCTGTCTTGTATCTGGAAAATGACAAGGATTCTCAAATCCATTCTCTTGTTTAAAAGCCCAATCTTCCTTGGGTCGTTTGTTTGATAAGTGATCTTGTCTAAGCTCACCTTCAAATAAAACTGTTATATTATACAGTTCTATTTTTATTTCAGACTCTAAGTTCTTATTCCACAAAACACAGGTTGTTTTCCTCCAAAGGAGCAACACGGAGAGTAAAATAATCAGTACTGTTTTCCATTCAGGCAACATAAATTAGCAGTCACCCTAAGCAAGTGATTACTTTCAGGGCCTTAATCTTGCTGATGTTCTCATAAATGAATTTTTTTTTTAATCATTTGAGATGTGTGCAGCCTAAATTAAGACTAATTTTGTTGATGGTCTGTGTGTGTGTGTGAAAGAGAGAAACTTAAACCAATTTTTTTTTTTTTTAAGATTTTATTTATTTGTCAGAGAGAGAGAGGGAGAGAGAGCGAGCACAGGCAGACAGAATGGCAGGCAGAGGCAGAGGGAGAAGCAGGCTCCCTGACGAGCAAGGAGCCCGATGTGGGACTCGATCCCAGGACGCTGGGATCATGACCTGAGCCGAAGGCAGCTGCTTAACCAACTGAGCCACCCAGGCGTCCCTTAAACCAATTTTTTTTAGCATCTGAAATTGCTTACAACTGGTGGTAAGTTTATGGTATTTAGAAGCAAAGCACCTCCACGTTGAAGTATATTGTCTGCGATAACTATTTGATTGCTGCAGGCTTGCCTTAAAAGAAAACCATAACTGTTTGTAGAAAATGAAGTGTTTGGATCAAATATTTAGGAGAAATCATATATAACTCAGATAACTATCAATGTAATTTTTTTCATATTTTATATTTAATTATTATTTGGAAGTAAAAGTGTTAGGGTTGCCAGATCTAACAAAAATACAAGATATCAGTTAAAAATTTTTAATAAGCTTTTTATTTGAGATCACTTGAGTTTTCAGAATTATTGCACAGATAGTACAGACAGTTCTCACATATTCCATTTCCCCTATTGTTAACATCTCATGATAGTATAGTACATTTGTTATGATTAGTTAACCAATCGTAATACATTTTTATTAAGTAAAATCCATATTTTACTCATATTTCTTCAGGTTTTTTTTTCTAATGTCCTTTTTCTGATCCAGGATCCCATCCAGGATATCACATTACATTTAGTCATGTCTCCTCAGGCTCCTCTTGACATCTGGTTAAATTTTCATTTCAGACAAACAACAAATACCTGTTTTCTTTTTATTATCTGTATTTCCAACCCATTTTGAGTTAAAGCTCCCCTCTTCTGTGTTCCAAAAATGGCAACTGCTTGCCTCCTTCACTGCATTTATCAAACTACATGGCAATTGTTGGTTTAGTCCTGCCTTCTCCCTGTCGTACTATAACTGCTGGGAGACCTGAGTTTCTCCCTCTTTGACTTTTATCGTCATTGTCTAGCATAAGGCTTGACATATTATGGGTACTCGGTAATTCTTAATGATGAATTATTAGAAATGCAATAACATAAGGAAACTCCCCAGTACAGTAAATGGTGCAAAATAGGCATGGACAAGTGTTTGCTTTTCCTTAAGGAGAAACACAAAATATCTTATAAATTTAAAGACAGTTCTTATGTCAGCTTGATCAATGTCAATTCTAAGATCCTTAATAAAACCAGATGTGTGGATTGATTTGAAACACTCAGATAATCAATCAACAAGTATTTTATTGATTATGCTCAAGCACTTTGGGGACAATAAAGAAAATGTGTAAGTAGTTATACTTTCAAAGAACAAAGATCAGGCTGGCATTACATGAGAGGGACTTCCTGAGCGGTTAGGCCCTTTATAAAATTATGAAATAGTTGTTTGCCTCCCTTGACCCATCTCTTTCACCCTCCTTTCTCTACCACCACCCCCCACTTTTTCTTTCTCCGCCAAAAACTATCCAGAGGTAATGTTTCCTCTTCTGCCTTCCCAGATTGCATTCTCCCTGGCTGCCTAGTATCTCCATTCCACTGCCTTCAGCATTATACTTATCTGTTATGGAGTGAATGTTTGTGCACCCTCATCCACTTCCCAAATTCATGTACTGAAATCCCAGCCCCTACATGATGGTATCAGAAGGTGGAGGCCTTTGGAAGATAATTAGGTCATGAGAATAGAGCCCTCATTAATGGGACTGGTACCCTTACAAAAGAGACTCCAGAGACCTCCCTCACTCTCTCTGCTATGTGAGGATTCAATGGGAAATCAGCCTCATCTTCCTGCACCAGAAGAGAACCTGCACCAAGCAACCATGCCGGCACCCTGATCTCACATTTCCAGCGTCCACAACTGTGAGAAATAATTGTTTGCTGTTTAAACCACACAGTTTATAGTATTGTGTAACAGCAGCCCAAACTAAGACACCATCCGTACCAAATTTTAACAAGCGCTTACTGTCACTGTGGAAAGAAATCAATCTGATTAACCTCAATTTATGGGACAATGATAATAATTTAATCTAAGCTAACAACAAATCAGAGACTGGCCAGAGCAAATACCTCTTTATAGGGAGCACTAAACCAGGTGAAATTAAAACAGGGTGTTGGGGCATCAGCCTTTGGCTCAGGTCATGATCCCAGAATCCTGGGATCCAGCACTGCATCCCACACCCTGCTCCTCGGAAAGCCTGCTTCTCCCTCTCCCACTCCCCCTGCTTGTGTTCCCTCCCTCACTGTCCCTCTCTGTCAAATAAAAAATAAAATCTTAAAAAAAAATCCCATTCTTCCCTGACCACTGCTCTCTATTACCAAACCTCATCTTCCATCTTCTGCTTCTTAGCTGTGGTCATACCTCTTGCTCAGTCTTAGAGCCTCCCAAAAGAAATGCTTCCCTTTGGATATCAACTCCTGGTGCTATTTTTTTCTATGACTTTTTTCAAATCAGTACATCTATCCATTTATATCATCCAAAAACCTTTATTTAGCAAGTCTAGCACCCATTTACTTTATATCTCAAATATTGAATTGACTTCAGCTTCTTTATCCCTACCTCTAGCCCAAACAAAGCAGTTTGCTTTATTGGTCACTGCCTAGTACAGTGCCAGACACATATGAAGGTAGCTACTAAATGTTACTGTTTTTATTCCCTAACACATTTTCAACTCTATTCAACTGCCTATTAAATTTCTTCATTCATTTATGCAACCAACATTTATTGTCAGCTATATGCCAAGCATTCAGAATACAAAAATGAATAATTCAACAGTTTCCAGCCCTCAAAGAGTTCACAGTCTAGTTGAAGTGGCAGCTATGTATGCAGCTAATTTATAATTCAGAGTGGTAAGGATTTAAGGGATGCACTCAGTGTAAATCCAAAATGTCTTAGCAGATATTTCTGCAACATTATGGGTTAAACAAGCTTGTGTGGACTTTCCTGGGAAAATAACTGCAATTATTCATAACATTGTGTCTAAGGGAAAATGTGTTCTGCATTCCAAACAGTCAATTTGAAATTGAATTTTTGGAACACAGCCTATTTGTCCCTGGAAGCTGTCTATTTCTCCATTATCTAAGATCCCTATCTGTCTTAGGACAATGTATATCTTTTTACAACTCCCACCTGTTCCATTTGGCCTATGGGGCTATCTGAGGGTTGCTAGTCACCAACTTACTTTACGGGGTTCAGCTTTACACAACAGATAGTCCTCTGGTCAAGCAGGTTGAGTCAAGCAGGTAGGACTAAAGGAGCCTCAATCCTAAATTTGTTCAACATTTTACTACTAGGGAAGGTAGTAGGAAAAGTTCATCAAGTGAGTGATGAGCGTTTAGAGTTGCTGCTATATAAAATGAGAAAGAGAGCTGCTTAGGAACAAGGAAAGGGATTGCAGGAACAATGTCAAATAGGGAACATCTCTTGGGTAGAATAGGATCCATAAAAATATCTAAATATACATGCCTGGACAATAAAGATTTTCAAAGTGGTCTTTACAACTCAGAGACAGACTAGGGACTAGGAATGAAGATTTCTAATCTGATGTTGAGAAAACTAGACTTCATGAGGCAATTATCTTTCTTGTTATTCCTGAACTTTGGGAGGTAGTATGGGGTAGTAGAATGAGCGTGAAAAAATCTTTATTCCAATATGTACTGTGTAGACTTGGGAAAGAATATTAAAGTTCTCTGAGCTTTAGCTTTCTCATCTATAATATAGGGACAATAATACTTTCCTTGCAGGATTACCACAGGGAGTCTTATCTTCATCAAATTGTTTCTAACACAGGCAGTATGGATATACAGGTGAAAAAGACAGTCTCCATTACAGTCTACATGAATACGCAATTATAATGCAATGAGACAGTATTTCAATATGGTCCTGTATAAACATGAGAAAGGACACCTAACCAGACATGGAAGCTCAGGAAAATATGAAAGAAGTGATCTATAAAATGAGACATGAAGGACCAATGGGAGAAACAGAAGAAGGTTAGGAAGAGTCTCTAAACAGAAGGAAGAGCATGTAAAAAGGCCTAGAGGAAGAAGTTTGCATATTTGGGAAATTTCATGTTGTTGAGCAGCAAATACAGTAAATACAGAACAAGAGGAATAGTGTTGAGAAATGAGTTGGAGTAATAAACAGAGACCAGATTACAAAGAACCTTATGGACATTATAAGGGTCATCCTGAGGTTAATGGAGATTCATAAAGAATTGACTTGGTATGCAGGGGTAAGATTAGAAGCAGAGAGACCAATTAAGAAACTACTGCAGTGTTTTACCAAAAGATGGTCTTACCTTGTTCAGATGTTGGCAAATTATAGTCTAAAGTCCAAATCTGGCACCTTGCTTATTTTACCTGGTGCACAAGATAAAAATGCTTTTTTTACATTTTAAAATGGTTTTTAAAAATGAAAATAATAACATTTTACGACACATTAAAATTATATGAGATTCAATTTTCATTGCCATAAATAAAGTTTTATTGGAACACAGCCATGCTCAACCATTTATGAATTGTCTAGGGTATCTTTTGCACAACTACAACAGATTTGAGTAGTTGTAACATGCAAAGCCTAAAATATTTGCTACCTGGACTTTTACATTAAAAAAATATAAAATGCTGACCCTTGATCTTGAGCATCAAACTAAGGTGGTGGCAGTGAAGGATGAGAGATAACAACAAGACTGAATCAATAGGAGTTGGGGCATGTTGGGATGTGAGAATGAGAGACAAAGATGATATGACGTCCAAATTCTCTAACTGTGGCAATGATAATGAACACTTCCATGGTCTGACCATGTGCCAGGCACTGATCTAAGTTTTTTAACATATTAACTCATTATGCTGCTCTAAGGTCCTAAGAAGTAAATTCTATTCTTATCATTCTCATCTCACATGTGAGGAAACTGAATCACAGAGGTTTAGTAGTTTGTTCAAGGTCATACAACTAATAGGAAATGAGAATTGAATCCAGACTGTCTGGTTCTAGAATCTCTACTCTTAAACCTGTTTCAAAAATTCACAGAGAGGGAGATCTCAGCAGGAAAAATAGGTTTGGAGGGAAATGATGAAAGCAGGTGTGGACATGTCTAGTTAAAAGTGGTCTGGGGGACGCCTCGGTGGCTCAGGTGGTTAAGCCGCCGCCTTCGGCTCAGGTCATGATCCCAGGGTCCTGGGATGGAGTCCCGCATCGGGCTCCTTGCTCAGTGGGGAGCCTGCTTCTCTCTCTGCCCTGCCTGCCGCTCTGCCTGCTTGTGTTCTCCCGTGCTCTCTCTCTCTCTCTCTCTGACGAATAAATAAATAAAATCTTTAAAAAAAAAAAAAAGTGGTCTGGGACGTCCAAGTGAATGTCCAGTAAGCAATTGGATAAATGAGTCTGGTACTGTGTGTTTAGGGAACAGGGCTCTAGCTTTGAGATATAGACTTCATAGTCAGTAGCATACACACAGCAATAGAAATCATGAGAGAGATACAGGTCACCCAGCGGGAATAAGAAGAGAATATTGGGGCGCCTGGGTGGCTCAGAGGGTTAAAGCCTCTGCCTTCAGCTCAGGCCATGATCCCAGGGTCCTGGGATTGAGCCCCGCATTGGGCTCTCTGCTCAGCAGGGAGCCTGCTTCCTCCTCTCTCTCTCTGCCTGCCTCTCTGCCTGCTTGTAGTCTCTGTCTGTCAAATAAATAAATAAAATCTTAAAAAAAAAAAAAGAAGAAAAGAATACTAAGAATGAAACCGTGATGACCACCAGTATTTAACAAACAGCACAAGAGAGACTGAGAAGGAACAGTCATAGAGGTAGGTAGCAAACTGAGAAGAATTTTCATTTTTAGTGGTGTGATATATATAAAGTATCTTGCATAATAAGCAGCATTGGCATCATAAACAGTAGCTCTTTTACTATTAAAATCATATTTGAAAGGTCTAACCCTTTCTTAGCTGTGGAATGGAGCTATTTCAAATCTTTTCCCAACACCCATCTCACCTTGCCTTCCAATTCTTTGCAGAGGACCTTATCTCTCTTTTAAGGAGAAAATCAAGATCTACTTCTCCACATGAAAATATTCCATAATTCCCCATTTCTCATTCTTCCCTTCTATTTCTGGCTTCCTCCAGGACTTTCCTCAATGGTTTTCCCAAATTTTACTTCTTCAGCCTGCCACCCCTCTTGCTATATTCCCCAGTTCTGTCTAGCTATGCCATATGCTTCAAAAACCATCTTTCACTTCATTTCTCTCTTCTTCTAACCTGTCAAAATTTTGGTAGAATTCAACCTTATTTCCTTTTTTGTTGTTAACAATTTCTCAACCTCTTAAAATAAGATTTCCTTCTCCACCACTCTAATGAAACTATATTCTTCCAAACCACAGGCAGCCCCACTGTTTGACTTATTGTCCAAGCATTACTTTTAATAATGTTATATTAAAATGTCCTTTCCTTTCTTTGTATTACATTCTGGGTAGATTCCTTAGCTTTCTGGTTAATCAAGCCCAGTCTAGTTTAAAACTGAGTCAGGCACAAGTCTGGCTAAAATCACAGAAAACCTGAAGTAACACTGCTTAAACAAAACAGAAATTTACTTCTTTCATGTTAGGAAAAAAAAAAAAAAAAGCCTGGCAGTAGGCCAGCCACAGCAGGCATGACAGTTTAACTGTCATCAAGGACCCAGGTTCTGTCTTTTTGGCCCATCATCCAAATATATCTACTTTCAAGTTCATTTTATTTTATTTTATTTTAAATGTTTTATTTATTTATTTGACAGACAGAGAGATCACAAGCAGGCAGAGAGAGAAATGGGGTGGAGGAGCAGGGGAGGGTGTTGGGGAGCAGGCTTCCCACCGAGTAGAAAGCCCGAGGTGGGGCTCAATCCCAGGACCCTGAGATCATGACCTGAGCCAAAAGCGGAGGCTCAACCCACTGAGTCACCCAGGGGCCCCTTCAAGTTCATTTTACAGTCCAAGACAGCTACTGAAGCTTTAGCATTTCAGACAATAGGAAAGAGGAAGGGAGAACAAAGGACGCACTTCCCAGCTGAGTCAGTGCCTTTTAAGCAGCCTCCAATCTTCAGCATCCCATGTAACACTTAAATTTCTTTGGTCCATAACTTAGGCAGTTTGTCACACCCAATTGGAAAGGAGTCTGGAAATACAGTCTTTTCAAGGGTGCACGGACATGCTGGATAAAATGGAGTTCTAGTATTAAGGAAGAAGAGAGAATAGAATCTGGCTAACCACTTGCAATTTTGGCCACAAACTACAATTTCAAAATGTTTCAAAATTTCATCTTTCCTCTCTCTTTTCTCTTCAAGATATAACTCCTCTTATCCGTTGGTTTAAATAGGAAAGGAAAAAGGACAAGTGCGATAGCACTCTTAGGCCCAGACTAGAAGGAGCAATTCTGGTAATGCCTCTCCTCCTGTCAGGTTAAGGGTTTCACAGAGCAAAGGAGATTTGCCCAAGAGCTGAGAAGTGGTCAAGAGACAGCAATTGATAATAGAAACTGGATGTTTGGGTTGAGCTGAGCCAGTTAGGATCCTTGAAAAATGAGAAAAAGTCAGAGTAGGAAGAGAAGGGAGGTGAGCCAGGATTTATGGTTGGGAGACAAATTCTGCCACATTCTGGTGTGAAATTCCAAGGATTTCAAAAATTCTAAATTCAAACCTGAACTTTCATGTTGTTTTGAAAATATATTTGTCAGAATAGGAGGAAGAAACATATTTTATTTAAAAGTTTGTTAGTTTGATTTATAACTTCTAAAGTTGGAGACATATGGTATGTGGGCCTGCGGGTTGCCACTTGTACTCTTGCCCTGGGCTCTGCAAATGATCAGGTGGACCTGTACCACAGTCTGCTCAAATGAGAAGGACTGCAGCTCTCAGTAACGGTTGCCACTGCTTTTCTTGTTAATGTTAACCAGTAACTGAAGTTCTGAGAGGCAGGAATCCAAGTGCAGGGTATCTCTTCAGGTATGCATTTGCATTTTTCTAGGACTACTTCTGAGTGTTCACTCACATGTGCCCTCACGTGGGAGAATACCTCTGCCTTGGACAGAGCCTCCTCTGTTTCCATTCATAGCACTCCATCCCATAGCCTCTGGTGCTAGGCCCCTCTTGATGGCTCCCTTAAGTGGGGTATTGCTGAAATGGTTCAATCTCACTTACTTTCCTCAGGGCCCATCTAACAGGAAATACTCATATCTGCTATGAAAAAATGGTGGGACTTTAGGCTATTCCATACCATAGCCCCAGTTCCTACTTGTTATCTTTCTCCAGTTTTTTTCCCTTTGCTCAGATTGAGTCCCCTGACCAAGAATACATCCAACCCGGAAATCAGCTTCCCCCCCGCCCCCCCCGAGCCTTACTTGATTTTGAGAATAGAGGAAAAGCATGGCTTCCCTGTGAGAGGAACACACAACCGCAAGGCTGGACTCTGGCTTTCAATTTCCTCCTTCTTTTCCTGTGAATTAGGAAGAGAGAGAGGGTTGGGGCAGTGGCTAGTGGTGCTAGGGCTAGTATTGTTTTCTCTCAGTACTGAGGAAGATGGTTGCAACAATCGAAGTCCTCAGCTTCATTGTCCCTAGCTGCGGGCTGTAAGCTCTAATCCTGGAACAAAGGATAGGTAGCTTTCAACAATATCAACCTAATTTACCAAAACTTGACTCTTATTTTCCTTCACTGCTCTGTCTGGAAAAATGTTATCATTATTACATCCCTCTTCTGAAAACATTCTCCATTATTCTGCAGTTTGTGCTGAGTTTTCCTAATTCTGTGTATTCTCTTTCTCTTTCTCATTTGCAGATTATTTCTTCCTATTTCAGTTGGACATTTAAGATACCCCTAAAATGAAACCAGCTATTTACATCTCACTTATTAGATCTCGCTTATTAGACTGTAAGTTTTTTTGAGAGCCTAAAGTATTAGTTCATTTCTTTTTAAGTGAATGAATGAGTATTTGAATGAATGAATTCAGGACACAGTCATTAACCCTTCTTTTTTAAACTCTCACTCTGGCAACTTGTTCACTCAAATGATTCAAGCTATCCTTTTTCTTTAAATAACTATAATATCAATATCTCTATTTTGATATCTCTTCTGAGCTTCAGATTTGCAGCTCTAACTTCTTTCTTCCATTTTCACCTAGATGTCCTGCGGTCACCTGTAAATTTATATATCCAAAACCAAATTCATGATCATTTTTCCATATCCAGATCTTACTTTACTCTTTTCCATGTCTTCATCACTCTCTTTCTCTAAAATGTATAACCTTGGAGTTACGACTTTGACAACTCTCCTCCAAGTCCTATCAGTTTTTTTTCTTAAAACAATAACATATCACTTGGAGCTTCTGGGTGACTCAGTTGGTTAAGCATCTAACTCTTGATTCCAGCTCAAGTCATGATCTCAGGGTTGTGAGATCGAGCCGCATGTTGGGCTCCTCGCTGGGCATGAAAACTGCTTAAGATTCTTTCTTTCTCTGTCCCTCTGCCCCTCTCCCGCCTTCCTCTCTAAAAATCAAAACAAAACAAACACCTAAAAAAAAACCACAACAAATCACCTTATCACCTTATTATGATTCCACTTAAATGAGGTACTTAGAAGAGTCAAACACATAAAGACTGAAAGTATAATTGTGGTTGAAGGGGTATCAGAGAGTTATTGCCTAATGGGTCTAGAGTTTTAGTTTTATAAGATAAAAAAGTTATAGGGATGGATGGTGGTAGTAGTTGCACAACAGTGTGAATATTCTTAATACCACTGACCTGTACAGTCAAAAATGGTTAGGATGGTAACTATAATGTGTATCTTACCACAATAAATAAAGTGAAACCAATAAGCTACTTTATTATAAATGCTAACTATAAACAACTTACTAACACAAAAAAGACCATCTATAAATAAACCTGTTAACAATTTTTCTTAAGAGACTTCTACTGATGTGTACATAAATACATGTATTTTTCTACCAAAACGAGATCACAAATATAATTCTATTTTGGAGTCTGCTTTTTTCAGCTGACAGTGTGGCATAAGCATTTTTCCATGTTGTTAAATTTCTTCCTACAACAGTGGTTCTCAAATTGTTGTCCCTGGCAGAATCAGTATCACCTAAGCACTTGTAAATGCAAATTCTTGCTTACTGCTCCAGACCTACTGAGTCAGAAATTCTGGGGTAAGTTCAGTAGGCTGTTTTAACAGGGCTTTAAAGTAATTCTGACATACTCAGAAGTATGAGAGCCCCCGATCTACAACTGTGACTTTTTTTCGAGGGGGGGTTGGTTTTTTGTTTTAGAAGTGTATCACCTAGTGTCCAAGTATTTGGAGATTTTTCTAGGAATCTTTTTTATTATGTGAATCTTCTTAAATTATTATTTATTTTAACTTAGTTCCATTGTGGTTAGAAAATAGATTTTTTTCATGATTTTTTTTATTATGTTAGTCATGTACTATTGTACATCATTAGGGTTTTTTTTTTTTAAGATTTTATTTATTTATTTGACAGAGGGACACACAGCGAGAGAGGGAACACAAGCAGGGGGAGTGGGAGAGGGAGAAGCAGGCTTCCCGCTGAGCAGGCAGCCTGATGTGGGGCTCGATCTCAGGACCCTGGGATCATGACCTGAGCTGAAGACAGACGCTTAACAATTGAGCTACCCAAGTGCCCCCACATCATTAGTTCTTGAAGTAGGGTTCCATGGTTCATTGTTTGCATAAAACACCCAGTTCTCCATGCAATTTGTGCTCTCCTTAATACTCATCACTGGACTCATCCATTCCCTCCCATCCCCAAAACCCTCAGTTTGTTTCCCAGAGTCCAGTCTCTCATGGTTCTCTTCTTCCCTCTGATTTCCCCCCTTCATTTTCCCTTTCCTTCTCCTAATGTCCTCCATGCTATTCATTATGTTCCACAAATAAGTGACACCATATAATTGTCTTTCTCTGTTTGACTTATTTCATTTAGCCTAATCTCCTCCAGCTCCATCCATGTTGATGCAAATATTGGGTATTCATCCTTTCTGATGGCTGAGTAATATTCCATTGTGACATTTTAACAGGTATTGCTATTCCATTGAATAGCAGTGGCACAATCTACTTAAGTTGAGGTTAAGTTAAATTGAGTTAAATTAAAGTTAAGTTAAATTAAGTTGAGGTTAAATTGAGGTTATTAATTTATCACTTTTTAAGTAATACTCCAGTGTATATTGTTGCAGGTAAATTCTGAAGACATCTGTGAGAGGGAAATAGACCTTTACTTCATTTAAGCCATTATGTTTAGGTGTTCTTTTATACAGCAGCTTAGCTTATACCCTAATATACCATCTTTACCTCTTACAGTTGACTTCTAGCCAGACTCTGTAGTCCAGTCTCTCAGACCTATGATTTATCTTAGCCAGTATTTTCTTATTAAGCTATCTGAAACTGTATTTTGCACAAACATCACCACCCTCCCCTGCTCAGGAACTATTGTTCATTCATTCATGCATTCATTATTTAAGGTATTATGCCAAGTATGTTTTAGTTATTGTCTGAAGTAGTATTAAAAGAATAAAAGTATATCGGGGCGCCTGGGTGGCTCAGTGGGTTAAGCCTCTGCCTTCGGCTCAGGTCATGATCCCAGGGTCCTGGGATCGAGCCCCGCGTCGGGCTCTCTGCTCAGCAGGGAGCCTGCTTCTTCCTCTCTCTCTGCCTGCCTCTCTGCCTACTTGTGATCTCTCTCTGTGTGTCAAATAAATAAATAAAAAAATCTTTAAAAAAAAAAAAAAAAGAATAAAAGTATAGACATAGCCCTTACCTTCATGGGCCTTTGCAGCATAGTTGGAGAGATTGACAAGACTGACATTAATCAAATATTCACACAAATAAATATAAAATGACAACTGTGATAATTACAAATAAAAGGAGCATGATGCTAGGAGACATATAGCAGAAGGATTTAATTTAGATAAACAAGTCAGGGAGGGCTTGTCTAACAAGTGTCAAACTGAAATATGAGGATGGGTAGAGATTAACTACTATAAAGAGGAGAGATGAACCTTCCACCCAGTGAAGGCAAAGACCCAGCAGAAGGAGAAACATGTCATTTTGAAGAGTTGACAGAGGACTAGTGTGGCTGGAGCAGAGATTGGGGAATGGTACTAGATGAGTCAGAGATTGGTAGGATCTAGGTTGTGCAGGGTGTTATAGGCCATGTTAAGAATGTTTGTCTTGGGCGCCTGGGTGGCTCAGTGGGTTAAAGCCTCTGCCTTCGCCTCAGGTCATGATCCCAGGGTCCTGGGATCGAGCCCCGCATCGGGCTCTCTGCTCGGCAGGGAGCCTGCTTCCTCCTCTCTCTCTCTCTCTCTGCCTGCCTCTCAGCTTACTTGTGATCTCTGTCTGTTAAATAAATAAATAAAATCTTTAAAAAAAAAAAAAAAGAATGTTTGTCTTTGTGGCGCCTGGGTGGCTCAGTGGGTTAAGCCTCTGCCTTTGCTCAAGTCATGGTCTCAGCCATTGAGCCCTACGTTGGGCTCTCCTTAGCAGAGAGCCTGCTTCCCCCTCTCTCTCTGCCTGCCTCTCTGCCTACTTGTGCTCTCCCTCTCTCTGTCAAATAAATACATAAAAATCTTTGAAAAAAAGTTTGTCTTTGTTGTATGAACATTGAGAAGCCATTAAAGAGCCCAGGTTTGAGAGTGGCATAATCATGAAATACGTGCCTGAATGGATTAATTAACTAAAAACTAATTAATTCTACTTGTACACTTTTGGTCTACTCCGTTCATATTCTCACTTGGACAAATCACCCACTTTCAAGTCATGAAGCACCGCACAAAACAGACTGAGAATGAGTGGCTAATGATATAGGAGGAAAACTAGGAGTTTGTTATACCAAAGAAACCAGGAAAATTTTTTTGGAAGGGGGAAGTAAAACAGGACAGAATGATCACTAGTGTTCAATATTACCCAGAGGTTAGGTAAAATGTAGATTTAATATCCATGGTTTCCCAAAATCTATTGAATAGAGCCTAAATTTCTTACACTGGTATTCAAGGTATTCTATCATTACCTACTTTTCCAACACCTTTTCCCATGACACTGCTAAAATGAACCTTTTAGATAAAGCACCCTTCAGATAAGGCGCCCTATTTATTTTATCTAGAACACAATAATACACCCTGCCCACCTATCATCATTGGATGCATCTTCTGCCCATGACCACTTAGCTAATTCCTACCTCTTTTCTAGGCCCTGGTACTATTTTGCCTCCTCCATGAAGGTTAATGTGGTGGCCATGAGAATACACTCCTCTGATCTCTGATTATAGTGAGCATAATTGACTGAAGGTCCTATCCTCTACTTTCTGAAATCGTCACTGTTTTTGCACCAAGGCTCTGCTTCCCATGGCTGCTCCTAGCCAATGACTGAGCATGGCAGAGATACTAAGGCAGTCCCATTCCCGGAGTCCTCTGACAAGAGAGTGAGAAACCCCAAACAGCCTTGTCAAACTTGTCTTAGAACTCCACAGGGACATAAGATGCTTCCATCCAAACTTCCTTCCTTCCTGCTCTCCTCCTTTCATTCAGGGTCAGACTTGCATTATAGTCTCTTGGCTCTCCCAGCCTCCTTTATTTGCCTCCCCAATTTCTCTTATAGGCATTTCCTCTAATAAATTTCTTGTATCATTAATCTTGTCTGGCATCCATTTCTTTTTTTTTTTTTTTAAGATTTTATTTATTTGTCAGAGAGAGAGAGCACACAAGCAGGCAGAGGTGGAGAGAGAAGCAGGCTCCCCACCGAGCAAGGAGCCCAATGTGGGACTCAATCCCAGGACCCCGGGATCATGACCTGAGCTGAAGGCAGCGGCTTAACCTACTGAGCCATCCAGGCGTCCCTGGCATCCACTTCTTAGAGATCCAGACAAACACAGGTGGTACTGGGAGTGGCCCAAGAAAAAAGGCAGTAAGATAAGAATTTGGACCCGCTCATCTACTGCCCATTAGCAAAGAGGATGCTCCTGGTAAGTAGATGAGACATCGATAGTTCTGGCAGAAGGTGGTAGCTCACCTGCTAAAAGTTTCACTAGTGTTAACCTGGGAATATGTCCCAGGGGAGAGGAATGCTGTGGCAGATGTGATGATGCAGGCTGTTGAAAAACATGGGGCAGGGGGGAAGGACAAAGCCTACAAAGAGAGTAAAATTGGGTGATCACTACTAAGTTGTATTGATGTCCTGTACAGAAATCATGAGGGACTGAGGGCCATTAATAAGCAGCCTTTGGTTAAGTGAGAGAGCCGCAGGGCCTTTGGGAAAGCTTACAAAGAGACCTTTATCTCTGTCAGGGGAAGGGAATGCACAGCTGAGTGGCAAGATGAAGACCTAATTGTTAGAGCAGCAGAGCCCCAGAGACATTAAAATGCTCAGTCAAGGCAGGTCTAAAATGACCTAACAGCACTGAAGTACACTACAGAGGCAGCAGTCTGAAGGGAGGAGCAGGCCCCACAGGATACAGTGTATGTTTTAAATCACAGATCTCTGAACAGTGCTGTATCCTCAAGAGTAAGAATACAAGGGTCTGGAAATCGAGGGAGCAGAAGCAGGAGTGGCCCTATTATCAATCACACCAGATGTCCCACTGAGGGATTTTGTGCTTCCTGTCCCCACAACTCTTGACTGCAGGATTAGAGGTCCTAGTCCCCAAAGAGAGCATACTTTTGCCAGGGGATATAGCAAAGGTCCCATTGAATTACAAGCCACAGCTGCTGCCAGGACACTTTGAACACCATGTGTCCAGGAACCAACAGGTGAGAATTACCATCCAGCAAGGGTAATTGACCCTGATCAGCAGGAGGGCTGTTTTTGTACAATGGGGACAAGGAGGAACACATACAGAAGCCAGACACTCCACTTTGGTGCTTTCTGGTATTCTCTTGGTTTGTTGTAACCATGAATGGACACAGGAAGGAACTCTGGCCTAAGATAGATATGATTACCAATGGCTCAGAAACTTCCAGAATGATAGTTTGGGTCACATCACCAGGTGAGTTACTAAGATCTGCCAGGGTGAGGGGATGTGAGAACAGATAGTGAGGGAGGGAGAGAATGAGTACCAGTTATGGCCTTAAAATTGACTGCAGCAAGAAGAGCTATGGTTCATTCCACTAAAAGCTTTCTTCTGAATTTCCCCTCGGGAAGAAAGGCCCACAGGAGAAATGCTTCCCAAACCTGTACAAAGAGGTAGACCTGTGTGGGGCAAAAGGTAGGCTGTAGAGGATATGAGAGTGTACCTGTTAGATCTCTACTTGCAAGGAATGTAATTGACAAAGGGCCCCAGCTGCTGTCCTCTGAAATTCACGGCTGGTTCGCTCTGAGGCTACACGTGTTGCAGGCCGCACAGAGCCCATGCCTGAGTGTGGCAGGGAAACTGCAGCGGGCCCTTCTTGAGAGATGTGGGCCTCATCTGACGAGTGACTTTGCTCCAGGAGTCCCGGATGGTCTTGCTCCATTTTCCTTAACCTGCTCTACAGTGTAAGATGCTTCCACTCAGCCTGCCTTCCATTCTTTCCTCTCTCCTTCCCTCAGGGTCAGATTTACCTTATGTTTGCAGTCTAAAGTCTCTCCCAGACTCCCTTGGCTCTCTCCCCATTTTCTCTCACAGGCATTTACCCTAATAAGTTTCTCACACATTCAATCCCATCTTGGCTTCAGCTTCTTGGAGAACCTGGACTAAACACATGCCCTAAGCTCCCAGCTGTCGGTGATAAGTTCTCACTTTGAACTCTTGGAGTATTTCCCACTACCACCTACCTGACATTTCCCAAATGCTATTGAGAAAATAAAACTTATGTTTCTATGTATGTATCTTCCCAATTAGTTTAGAAATGTCCTGAATATAGTCACCATTATGTCACCTTTGCTAACCTCTGCACTTTACCAAGTGCCCTGTACATAGAAGGAGCTCCAATCAACCACCATAGGAAAAAAGAGTTGTCAAGGGTGTTGAGTTGTTTAGACAATCCTGCACTCCAGAAGTAATGTTTCCCACCTACTTCAACTTTTCAGTGTACTATCTCATTTCCCACACTGCAATCACCTCCTCAAAATGGTTCCCCATCTTCTCAGGATACTTTAGTCCCCCGTTCCCGGCCCCATTCCCCATATATTTTACCATGCCTTGACCCAGCAGAGGCTGTGGCATAATCAGCTATCCCTCAACCCAAAGTTTGTGAACTCCACCCACCCCCACATACACCTTCTATAGTGTGAAGTTGTTGCTGGAAAGTAACTAGTCAGCCAGAGACTACATTCCCAAGCTTGACCCCATGTCCAGGGGTAGTTGGAGTCTTTAAGAAACAGAACTCTTCCTCTACCAGTCTCCTTCACACACTCTGTTTAAATACAGAGGACTCTAGGGATGCTGAGGCCACAAGATGGGAAAAGCCTATGACCCTGAACCACATGGAGGAAAGCTTCCCACCATGCAAGAAGCACCTACACTGGAATGTTTCATGAGTGAATAGTAAGCTTCTATTATGTTAGATCACAGAAATTTGGGGATTTGTCTGTTACAGTTGCTAGCATTATCCTAAATAACACAGAAATCGTTGTCCCTTTTTTTTGGCTACTCCCATCTTAACTCCCTTTTATTTAGAAGGAGTCTCCCATTATGGGACTCGTGATGCCAACTGGGTTAGATCTTTCTCAGGCTACACTGTGGGCCTGTTACTTAGTCTCTAAGAATCTGATGTATTTCCACTCAGTACTATGAATATGGGAGTAATGCAAAGATACAAGACACTATAGGAACTATTCACAGTGGTGGTATGGCCTTGAGAATCTAGGGGCAGTGGCAGCAAGGCCTGGCAACAGTTGTTTTAGGTCAATGTCCTAAACAGACTGTTCTTGTGGTATGACCTTGGCTGTGTTTCCCTGCTTCTACATTTACTTGCTTTTTGACATCTTTTTCTAGCTTCCGTGACAATTTCCTCCTTCCAATAGTTAATTTTCTTCTTTAGATATCCAGAGTCAGTTTCTATCTATACTATCCTTCCCATCTCCACTGGACTCATTTCCCAAACTCAGGTCAGTAGGATTACTGTTTATTAAGCACCTGATGCACACCTGGCACACTGATAGACACTTTGCATATGCTCTCATACTTAATTTAATTCTTCCAAGTATTCTATAGGGTTGGTACTACTATTGCCATTTATTAATACGACAACTGTAGCTCAGAGATGAACTGATTTTCCCAGTTACACTGCTTGTAGGTGTCACTTGGAATTCAGTTTTGAAGACATCAAAGCATGTTTTTACATTGCACGAGAAATGCTTTACCTACTTTTAATTATGGCAGTATTTCCTTCTAGGGCTTCTTCTAGCCTATGACCATTTGATTCTGTAAGTGAAGATTACATCAACACATACTTAGTCCTTTCCCTTTCCTCCTTCCTTGGTTTTTTTCTTTCTCTCTTACCCTCCATCATTTTCTCTGTCCTTCCTTCTTTCCTAACTTCTTGACAGAATAAACCATGTGTGATAGCAGAGTACATGGTAGCAACCTGGTCTCTTGCTGAACTTTCTTAGACTGCACTGCTATCTAAGATGCTTCTTCCCAGCCTTCTTTCCTTCTTTTTCTCATTTATTCAGGGTCACACTTGCATCGATTATGAGGTTGGAATTTGGGGAGAGGGGTGGTAGGAACTGTACCTTGATGATCTTCATTACTTTTGATGTCCCCCAGTACGTATGCCTCAAATGTTCACAATACCCTCAGGAAACTAGGTTTCCTAAGCTTCATGAGAAAGAAGCTGCCGTTAATGATGGAGATGAGGGTCAGATAATTTCATTTTTCCAGAGAAACAGGTTAGGGAGAAACAAAATTCATTCAGTGATTGAATATCTTTCATGTATCAGGACCCATGGGGCAATGGAAATATAGAAATATATATTATAAAACCCTTACTCTATACAAGCTTATAATCCAGTAGAGTCATACATAGTCAATTTTTCCAGGTGCTAGATGTTAATCTTAACTGCTTTAGAATAGCATAGTTCTTACCAATTGATTAAAGCCATCCATTGTAATAGAAATAATTGTGAAATTAGCATAATCCACAGAGCCTTTTGGAATTGTAGCAGGAATTAGAAAGAGCAGTTAGGAGGATAAGTCACTAATTAAAAGAAACTTTTTTTTTTTTGAGAGAGAGAGAGAGTGAGAGAGTCCATGCATGTGAGCAGTGGGGGAGGGGCAAAGGAGGGTGAGAGAGAGAGAATCCTAAAGAGGCTCCATGCCCAGTGCAGAGCCCAATAAGGGGCTCAATTTCAGGACCTTGAGATTGTGACCTGAGCCAAAAGCAAGTGTCTGCGCTCAACCGACTGAGCTACCCACACACCCCTAAAATAAATATTTCTTGATCTAGTACCATGACTCTTAGAATTTCTAAGCAGTTGGAAGAGGGCTAAGAAGGAGGAGGGTGAGAGAAAAAGAAAGTACTTGTCGTATCATGGCTGCATTTTAGCTTAAACTCAATATATAGTATTCAGAATGTAAAACCCAGTATCCAGAAATGAAGAGAATCACTAAGACTCTTTTGGTTGAGATGGGAAAGGGAAAGGGCATCCTGAAGGATGGCAGAATCACTATATTCAAAAGGCAGTGTTGGAAATGTTCTTGTGAGCTCAAAGACTGTTTCTTTGAATCTCCACCCATTTTCATATCTTCTACTATGTCAGCTAGGTGTACCCAGTGTATCACAGTTCTGAACACATACATCCAAACCCCATTACCTGGTATAACAACAAACTGAATTTGAATGCAATGTGAATGGGAAGGTGAGGTCAACAAAGCCTGAATAAGTAATTTTAATGCAACATATCCAGCAGATACACATAGAAGTGGGGAAAACCTATGGAAAAAAGAGAAGAAGGCAGTACTTTGTGGGATTGAAAGGTGTTAGGTGTAAGAAGGAAGTGAACTAATACCTCAGGAAAAGCAAAGAAGGTAAAGACTGTTCTTGAAGAAAGTGAAGGATTTCTAGTTGGCCAAGTGCAGACGGTTGGAGAAAGTCTCCAAGGAAGTACTGAACTTTCGGAGAAGAGAATAAGGAGGCACCTGGTGACCTGAGGGGCGGAATTGTGCTTCACAGATCTGAACAAGTGGGAGACTGAGAGGTGGAGGTAGAGAAGGGGCAGAGCCTGCTGAACAGAAGATGCGGGGAATGGGGAAGCTAAGAGGCAGGAACATAGGGAACTGATTGGGAAAGAAAAATCACTAGAGCTCTGTTGGTTAAGAAAGACAAGGTACCTTTAGGTAGAGGAGCCAGAGCGGGCAGCATATTCAGTGATGGCAGGAGCAACGTAAATGATTTTAGCCTGACCAAAGGTTCCAAAGTGAAGTTTGCTGGTGAGACACAGGGCAGCACTTTCTGCAATCCAGGTAACCAGAGAAAGTATAAAGCTCTCTTATATAGCACCCATAAAAGGCAGAAATTGGTAAAAGTTATAAAGGGTGGTGGTGGTGGGGAAGCAGATGGGAGTTTAGAGAAAAGCGAAGTTGCTTCTAATGGGAAATTATGGAAATGCTTCATGGAAGAGGTGAGGTTTGGAATTGGATACATTAGATTTGGACACACAGAGATGGGGTTGAGGAGAACAGCAAGGAATGGCAAGAATCAGTAGTGTTCTAGTACAGAGTAGAGAATTGTGTCTCCCCCACAATCTCCAACCCCCACCATATATGTTTTAGTCCCTAACCCCTGGTACCTGTGAATGTGACCTCAATAGGACAGTCTCGCAGATAATGAAGTTAATGATCTCAAAATAGACTCAAATGAGATTTAGGGCAGGCCCTAAATCCAATGGATGGTGAAAAAGGAGAAGGAGATCACAGACATGGAGACACAGGAAAGCAAGCTGTGTAAAGACAGAAGAGAGATTGGAGTTTTGCAGCCCCACAGTAAGGAACACCAGTAACCACTAGAAGCTGGAAGAGGCAAGAAGCTATTCTCTAGGGAGCCTGGGGGGTTCAGGTCATGATCCCAGGGTCCTGGGATCAAGCTTCACATCAGGATCCTTGCTCAGTGGGGAGCCTGCTTCTCCCTCTGCCTACTGCTCCTCCTGCCAAATAAAGCAAAAAACAAAAAAGTATTGTCTATAGCCTTTAAAGGGAAAGTCGCCCTGCCGACATTTGATGTTGGACTCCTGGTCTCTGGAACCGTGAGTATAATTTCTGTTGTTTTAAGGAACCAATTTTGTGGTCATTTGTTGCAGCAGCTCTAGGAAACTGACAGAACCAGTATGATTTCTGTGACTTGAGCCAGCGACTGTGGGTGTCTCTGAATAAAATCAGAGCAATCCAAAAACAAGGGATGGGCCTTGGGATGGTGATGATGATGGAAATTCAAGGGGTCAAGAGAGACCAGAGTGCTAGAGTGGGCAGAGTTTAAATACTTAAACTGAGGGAATTAGAGGGTTATGTTGTGGGCATGGACCAGGTACAGTGCGAAGAAAGTGTGTGGGAACAGTAGGAGGAAGGGAGGTGATAGAGAAGATGCCAGGTTCGAACTCCTAGAAATGGAGCAATTCTTAGTGATTACAAGGCCCTCTGTGCTGGTGACTGAAGTGGAACAGAGTTGAAGGCCCTTCATGTTGAGAAAACTGAGGAATTTTGAGGCCAGAGAGTCAGAACATATCAGCGTGATGGCTTTAGGAATGGTGGTATTAATCTTTTCCTGCCCTAGGACATCCATATTCCTAGTTCTAATACTTTTTTTTTTTTTTAAGATTTTATTTATTTGACAGACAGAGATCACAAGTAGGCAGAGAGGCAGGCAGAGAGAGACAGGGAGGCAGGCTCCCTGCTTAGCAGAGAGCCCAATGCGGGGCTTGATCCCAGGACCTCGGGACCATGACCCGAGCTGAAGGCAGAGGATTTAACCCACTAAGCCACCCAGGCGCCCCTAGTTCTAATACTTTTGGACTCAGATGCAGACTTACACCATTAACACTCTAGCTGTCCTTTCTCAGACCTCTGGACTCTGACTAAATTGCACCAGAGGCTTTCATGGTCCTCTATCTTTTCTAAAAAAATAAAACCATATAACCTTTAATATTCATTGATACATATGAAAAACATGCAATAAACTATGAATGTTATAGAACACTTTTTTACTGAGGTATAATTGACAATAGTTTCAGATACACAACATAATAATTTGATATTTGTATATATTGCCAAATGATCACTATAATAAATCTAGTCACCACACACACCACCTCACAAAATTTTTTTCATGATGAGAATTTTTAGGATTTACTCTACTGGCAAGTTTCAGTAATGCAATACAGTTTCATTAACTATAGTCATCAGGCTGTATATTACACGAGTTTCTTATTTTATAACAAATGTATACCTTTGACCCCCTTTGCCAATTTCACCCACTCCCCAACTCCCTACTCCCCACCTCTGACAACCACCAACCTATTCTCTGTATCTGAGTTTCGTTTTTCTCTTCTCTTCTCTTCCTTCCTTCCTTTCTTTTATTCCACAAATAAGTCAGATCATACTTTCTCTGTTTAACTTATTTCACTTACTATAATGCCCTCAAGATCCATCCATGTTGTCACAAACGTTGTCCATGTTGTCACTAAAGATTTCATTCTTTCTCATGGCTGAATAATATTTCAATATATATATTTATATTTCAATATATAATATATAATGAATATGTTATATAATATATAGTTAATATAATGTCAATATAATAATAATATATTTTATAACATATGATTATATATTTATATATAATATTGTTATGATATATTAATATAATACATAATACATTATATAACATTACATTATTTTACATAATATTATATATAATGATATATATAATATATATAATGAGATATATATATCTCACAACTTTTTTTTTTTTAAAGATTTTATTTATTTATTTGACAGAGATCACAAGTAGGCAGAGAGGCAGGCAGAGAGAGAGGCGGAAGCAGGCTCCCTGCAGAGCAGAGAGCCCAATGCGGGGCTTGATCCCAGGACCCTGGGAATCATGACCTGAGCCGAAGGCAGAGGCTTTAACCCACTGAGCCCCCCAGGCGCCCCATCTCACAACTTCTTTATCCATTCATCTGTCAATGGATACTTAGATTGTTTCCATGTTTTGGCTATTATAAGTAATGCTTCAATGAACATGGGGATGTATATCCCTTCCTGAGTTGGTGTTTTTATCTTCTTTGGCTAAATACCCAGAGATGGAATTTTTGTATCATATGGTAGTTCTGTTCTTACTTTTTTTGTGGATCCTCCATACTGTTTTCCATAGTGTCTCCACCAATTTACACTCCCACCAACAGTGTACAGGAGTTCCCTTTCCTCCACATCCTCACCAGCACTTGTTATCTTTTATCTATTTAATATTAGCCATTCTAACAGTGGGAGATGATACCTCATTGTGGTTTTAATTTGCATTTCCCTGAAGATAAGTGATATTGAGCATCTTTTCTTGTACCTGTTGGTCATCTGTATGTCTTCTTTAGAAAAATGTCTATTCAAATCTTCTGCCCATTTTTAAATAAGATTCTTTTTTTGCTATTGAGTTACATGAATTCTTCATATATTCTGAATATTAGTCCTTTATTAGATATATGATTTGCAAATATTTTCTCCCATGTAGCCTTTTCATTTTGTTGATGGTGTCCTTTGCTGCACAGAAGCCTTTTAATTTGATGTAGTTCTACTTATTTATCTTTTGCCTTTGTTTAGCATCAAAATTCAAAAAATTTTGGCATCAAATTCAAAAAAATCATCGCCAAGACCTATGTAAAAATTTTTACTGCTTATGTTTTTTTCTAGGAGTTTTGTGGTTTCAGATCTTACCTTCAAGTTAATTTTTGTGTATAGTATTGATAGTGGTCTAGTTTCATTCTTTTGCATGTGACTGTCTAATTTTCCTAACACCATTTGTTGAAGACATTGTCCTTTTACCATTGTATATTCTTGGTCCCTTTGTTATTAATTAATTGATCTTATGTGTGAGGGCTTACTTCTGGGCACTTTGCTCTGTTTTATTGAGCTATGTGTTTGTGTTTATTCCAATACCATACTGTTTTGAGAACTATAACTTTGTAATATAGTTTGAAACCAAGGCATGTGAGTCCTCTAGCTTTGTTCTTTTTTGTTAAGATTGCTTTGGCTTGTTTTTTTCGTTTTTTTTTTTTTTTCTTTTTTTGGTGGTGGTTCTATACAAATTCAGGATTGTTTGTTGTATTTCTGTGAAAAATTCCACTGGTATTTTGATAGGGATTGCACTGAATCTGTATATTGCTTTGAGTAGTATGGGCATTTTAATGATATTCTTTCAGGGGTACCTGGGTGGCTCAGTTGGTTAAGTGTCTGCCTTTGGTTCAGGTCATGATCCCAAGGTCCTGGGATTGAGCTCCACATAGGGCTCCCCTCAGCAGAGAGCCTATTTCTCCCTCTCCCTTTGCTTCTCCCCCCCACTTGTGTTCTCTCTTGCTCACTCTGCTCTCCCTGCAAATAAGTGAAATTTTAAAAAATATTTTAAAAATATTAATTCTTTCAACATTTGAACTTGGAATATCTGCCCACTTATTATATCTTCTTCAATTTTACATTGATCTCTTATAGTTTGAAGTGTACAGGTCTTTTTTCTCGGTTAAATTTGTTTTCAGGGGTGCCTGGTTGACTTGGTAGAGAACTCAACTCTCAATCTCACATTGGGTGTGGAGCACTTGAAAAGAATTCATTTTCAGATATTTTATTGTTTTTTAGGATTTTATTTATTTATTTGAGAGAGAGAGCGAGAGAGAGAGAGAGCACACAAGTGTGGGGGTGGTGTTAGGGAGGAGCAGATGGAGAGGGAGAAGCAGAGTCCCCACTGAGCAGGGAGCCCCAGGAGGGGCTTGATCCGAGGACTCTGAGATCATGACCCGAGCTAAAGGCAGTTGCTTAACTGACTGAGCCACTAAGGTGCCCCTTAGATATTTTATTCTTTTTTGATGCAATTATAAATGGGTTCGTTTTCTTGATTTCTGATAGTTCATTATTAGTGTATAGAAACATAGCAGATTTTTGTATATTGATTTTTATCCTGCAACTTTGCTGAGTTTATTAGTTCTAATGTTTTTCGGTGGTGTCTTTAGTGTTCCCTCTATATACTTTCATGTCATCTGCAAATAGTGACAGTTTTATTTCTTCCCAATTTGGATGCCTCTTACATATTTATTTTTTTATTGGCTACTTATTTTGGTCCATCTTGCAGATAGCAGACTGTGGGACTTCTTAGCCTCCCTCACCATATAAGTAAATTCTTGTAATAAAGCTCTTTATATAGCTACATATATCCTAATGGTTGTTTTTCTCTGGAGAACCCTGAGTAATACAGCAGGGAAGAGCAGGAAAGTGAGCCTGATGTGGTAATCACAGGAGAAAGGAGAGAAGGGTGTTATGCTGAAAGGTGGTAGCAACAGATGGCCAAAACTTGAAAGGTAGAGCAGCTCAGCAAGGGTAGAAGAATGTTCTGGAAATGTCTCTGGAAAAAGGTACAGAAGAGTTCTGCTCATTTACCACAGAGCCCAAGGAGCCAGAAAAGATGAGGATTTTCTGAGATGGTTTGGAAAATGTGTGTGGTGTGGGGAAAGCCAGGTTCCAGTTCTTAATAACAGTTTTAACTGAAATTTAGAACAGGGTTCCTATAACCCAATGTTAGCAGTCAAAGAGACACAGTCCAGACAAAATAAAGTAAATTTAATGTACTTCATTTTTTTCATTAAAAAATAAAGCATTAAGGAAAGAAGTACATCCATAATACATAAGAAGCATCTTAAATATCTTCTCTTCCCATGTGGATGGCAGCTGCTCTCCAAAATTTCCTCTCTCTCACACCCCTTACTTCCAATCACCCCAGACTTGCTGAGGTGACAAGACACCTGGGTTGCATTAAGAGTAATTGACCGAGAGCACCAGCTGTTATGAAATTAATTGCTGAATTCGTACTGAGGCCACACCTCTCATGGGCTGCGCGCCGCCAAACAAGGGGCAGGAATATTTGCCTCTAGGACTCCTTAATAGCCTTGCTGAACTTTCCTTAAAAGTGCACAGTAGTCTAAGGAGATCCCAGTCACTTTTCTTCCTTCTCTCTCTCCTTGAATGGGGTTCAGACTCTCATTGCAATCTGATAGTTCTTCCAGCCTCTCCCAGCTGCTGCCCCATTTTCTCTCACAGGTTGTTCCCCTAATTGATTTCTTGCACACTTAATTCCTCTCTTGGCAGCTGCTTCTTAGAAGATCCAGATAACACACTCTCCCAAATATGTGTGACCTCTTCCAGATTTACTCCTTCCTTCTATTTCACCCAGCTTTGCTGACAGTGATTGCTGACTGGCATAGAATGGCCAGACCAGGGAGACTCCTGTCTCAAAATGGAGACATAACTCAAGTATAGCAATCAAGCAAGGAGAAATAGGGGCAGGAAAACAGCCTGGAGCATTCTAGGATTCCAGAGGGAAGTTACTGGCTTGTTCCACCCTCCTACTAACCCACGTCCACCCATCCTAGGCTGGGTGGTAAAGAATAGCAGTAAAGGGGGGCGCCTGGGTGGCTCAGTGGGTTAAGCCGCTGCCTTCGGCTCAGGCCATGATCCCAGGGTCCTGGGATCGAGCCCCGCATCGGGCTCTCTGCTCAGCAGGGAGCCTGCTTCCTCCTCTCTTTCTGCCTGCCTCTCTGCCTGCTTGTGGTCTCTCTGTGAAATAAATAAATAAAATCTTTAAAAAAAAAAAAGAATAGCAGTAAAGGTATAGAATAAGAATATAAGAATAACAGTATAAATCTATAGGACCATATATGGGATACCCATGGTAGAGCACTGGAACAGTGAGGAGGAAGAATGAGTGGAAGGGAAAGAGCAAGTAGAGAAAGAGAACTACTTGGAGGAAACACTAAAGTTCAGTCTAATAGTTGTTTATGGATCCCTCCTGGGCTTTCTGCTAAGCACTGTTTATGGAAAGTTAAAAAAAAAAACAAACCTACCTTACTTCCCTGAGGGACTGATACTTTCCCTAACCTAGGCAGAAGGAGGATTAGAGTAGACTGCCTTGAGGAGATGATACCTGAGCAGAGCCTGGAAGGATGCACAGGTGTAGGAGAAAACCTGTTGAACCACAGGCAGTTGCCTATCTGCTAGCTCAGTTCAGTTCCACGAATACATTCTGAAGGCTTCCTATATATCGGGCCCTCTTCCAGGTGTGGGGGCCACAATGCTGAGCAAGCTGGCCACAGTCTCAGTCCTCTGGAATCTAGCTGAGAACAGAGTGGAACAATCTTACCACAGCATGAGATGTGCCACAGGATCAAACAGCAGTCTCAAGGCTCAGCCCATATGAAGCCCCAAATTCTGAACGAGGCAAAATTCTTCACACTCTAGCTCCGTTACTGCTCTGTAGTCTCATTTACCAACATTCCTCAAAATCTTGAGATACAACTGTGTGTGAATCTGAATATGCCACTTCTGGCATATAGTTAGTTACTTTTTCAGAGATACTCTCCTTGACACATCCAGCCTTGAGCAAATTCTCCCCTATGCTACCAGGCTAGTCTTTTGTCTATCTCTCTAGGTTGATGAGATTTTTTTTTTAAGATTTTATTTACTTATTTATTTGATAGAGATCACAAGTAGGCAGAGAGGCAGCAGAGAGAGAGAGGGAGAAGCAGGCTCCCCGCCAAGCAGAGCCCCATGCAGGGCTAGATTCCAAGACCCCAAGATCATGACCTGAGCCAAAGGCAGAGGCTTCAACCCACTGAGCCACCCAGGCGCCCCGGTTGATGACATTCTTAAAGCAGTGACCCAAACGCAGGTCCAACAACATCTACCACGGAGTCAGGTGGGCTTTGTCCAGCCACATGACTTAAGGCTTTGGATCCTCAGCTTCCCTGTAAATCCAGGTGAATAACTACTACTCAAGGAAATGTAATAAACACTGGTGGTTAGTTCTTGGCTTATAGTAAGTGCTCAAAAATATTTGCTGAATTGAATTGCATTAAAATTTAAGCCCCAGGCCTGAATTTGGACTTTATGAAGGCTCTGGCTATGTGAGCCGGAGCTTGGAGGGGTTAATGACCAATTTTAGCAGTTTTCTCTGTGGCTAAGAATGCAAGATATACACCTTGTTCTCTGCCTTGAAGACCTGCTTGTTAGCTGGGGAAACAGATGGACAACCTCCCAAGAGTTCAGTTCTGAATTCCTAAAGCAGTGGTTCTCAAACTCTAGCAAGCATGAAAATCACCTAGAGGTCATCTGTTGAAACAGATTGCTGGCTACAGCCCGAGTTTAATTCAGTAGGTCCGGGGTGGAGTATGAGAATTTGAAAGTCTTCATTTCCCGCTTGCTCTCAGGTGATAGTCAAACTGCTGCGCCCACGCCCACACTTCCAGAACTACCCACTAGAGATTAGGAGCCCTGTGTTCAACACGCAACACAGAGTGGGTCTCTGTATCCTGGCCCCACTACATCTTTAGTCTCCGCTCTTGATCAAATCACTCTACCTCGGGGCGCCTGGGTGGCTCAGTGGATTAAAGCCCCTGCTTTCGGCTCAGGTCATGATCCCGGAGTCCTGGGATCGAGCCCCACATTGGGCTATCTGATCAACAGGGAGCCTGCTTCCCTTCCTCTCTCTCTGCCCGCCTCTGTGCCTACCTGTGATCTCTCTGTCAAATAAATAAATAAAATCTTAAAAAAAAAATCACTCTACCTCTCTGTGCTTCATTTGTCTCATCTGTGAAATCGATAATAAGGTAATGCAAGTGAGTGCTTAAAGCCACACTTGGCACAGTGTTTTTTTTAATAAATGGCTATCTGCTATTATCTATTCATTTTCTGGAGGTAGTGGGACGACCAAACTAGAGGTCTAGGTAGAGAAGAAGAAGAACCAAGACCCTCTTCCGTGCAGCAAGGAAAGCACAAGAGCTGAGGACTAGTATTATCCTCCTTAGAGTAATGCTCTAGTGGGGTCTGGGGTCTCAAAAGCTCCGCCTTTTCTCCTCAGGGTGCCCTGACGTCCAACCCACAGGTTCTTTACGTCCCATAGACGCTGCGCAGGCGCAGAATCCTCTGGGCCCACGCTTGACGCACATGCGTACTCAGACGCACAAGGTTGGGGGCTGGCCGGCAGAGCAGAAATGGCGGTGGCAATACGCGTGTTGGCGGCTGGAGCAAGCCGCAGCGTTGTGGTGAGCAGTCTCCGGCTCGCAGTCCGCAACCTGTGTAGCCAGCCTATCTCCGTTAACGAACGCATCGAGAAAAAGCGCAAGGCCGCATTGGTGGGAGGAGGCCAGCGCCGCGTAGATGCGCAGCATAAGCGAGTGAGTCCAGCGGCGGTCGGGCCATCCCCTCGGCGTTCGCGACCTATCACAGCGTGCCGAGCTCGCGACGCCCCAGTCCTTTCAGCCAATCAGCGCCATGCTGGGGAGGGGCGGGGTCGAGAAGGTTCACCTTAAGTACCTGTTGCCTTTCACCAAATTGCAGGTAAAACGAGGATAAGCACCACTGTGCTTTACTACTCTCCACTTTGCTTCTGGATATTTAGAGGGAGCTGGCCGGTTCCCAGCTGGCTCACCGCTTAACATCTGTAGGCTTTTGGACTAGTTACTTAATCACTAGGAGTCAGTTTATTTTAAGAAGAAGATAGTAGTACTTATCTCTTCACAATCTTATTGGTATAGCTACGGAAGCGATGATAGGCACTTAGGGAAAAAAAAAAATCTGTTTATTCTCCTGCCCCGTGAAAGCGTGGTAAGTTCTGCCTCCCTTATGGAAGCAGGAAAATCGGAACATATGGCAGGGGAATTAACGTGGGCAAAATCTCACAGTAATCTGGGGCGGGGTGTGCACGGGGAGCTTGTGGAACTTCTGACCCCACAATGCTGGCAGAACGCCTTTAAGGTCTTAGCATGCATCGACATGCTGGGTAGGAAAGGTACCTGTCGGAGGCAGGGAGATTTTTGAGGTGAGACAGCTGACCTTCAGAGATACGCTGTGTGGACCATTTAGCAGCAGGAGAAACTGAGGCCCAGATCAGTGACCTGGGACTTGAAACTAAGCTCACGCAGTGCATCACTGACACGTGTGTGAATCTGGACTGATGTGCTGAATGAGTTAAATCACCAATCTGGAAGATAGAGAAGTGAAATTCTTAGAGGTGAAGGTCATTGAGGCACAACTGTCAAGTGTGGGGGTGGTGAGTGGTGTGGAACGCTGGGATCTTTAGTGAGGAGATTTGAACTAGCTCTTTATTGAAGTCTAAACTGGATGCTGATTGATTGATTGATATTTTTAGATTTTATTTATTTATTTGACAGAGAAAGAGAGTGAGAGAATACAAGCAGGGGGAATGGCAGGGAGAGGGAGAAGCAGACTCCTCGCTGATCAGAGAGCCCAGTGCAGTGCTTGATCCCAGGACTCCAGCAGATGCTTAACTGAGCCACTCAGATGCCCCTTGAGTGTTGATTTAAGTGTTATAAATTCTGATTTGACAAAAACATGAAGGTGACTGTTCCTTTTTGACAAGTTACTTAATCCCTAGGAGTCAGTTTATTCTAAAGAGAAGATAGTAATAATTTCTGACCCTTGGGAGTGAGATGTAAATTTGGTTGAGTGTGGGTCCATCTGGGTAGTGCAGTCCTTAAGCCTCAGACTCTTGGTTTTGGCTCAGGTCGTGATCTTCAGTGGTGGGATCAAGTCCCAAGTTGGGCTCCAGGCTCAGCAGCGAGTCTGCCTGGGACTCGCTCTCTCTCTCCCTCTGTCCCTCCCCCCGCACCATCCCATGTGCACTCTCTCTCTCAAATAAATAAACCTTAAAAAAATTTGGCTGAGTATGTGGTGCCAGGAGTGCTTTCCCTCCCTCCCCTGGGGTGGCTCTGTCTCGATTGAAGGAACCTTTACATCATCCTTTGGAAGGCCTTTCAGTGCTCCTGTGCACTCTTTCTGTTGGGACCCATTGCTGACTTCCTCTCTGGAACATCACCCCACTTCTTCCTGAGTAGACTCTACTGGGCTTAGATGCAGGCTCAAGAAGCAATTTTTCTTTTGCTAGAGCTGACTTAGTCAGGAGGCTGACTTGATTTAAATCCCTTTCTCCACCCATTTTTAAACAAATTTTTGGACTATTTCCATAGGACAGATTCCCAGAAATGGAATTACTGGGTCAAAAGATAGAAATATTTTTAACACTCTAATATATGTTGCCAAATTGCTTTCTGGAAAACTTAATTCTACTTTACACAATAGTGTATATGATGGCCTGTTTGTTTTAGACAGACCTCACTGGTTTTGGCTACTTTCTTATGGGGCAAAAAAAAAAAAAGCCAGTTTGAGGTGTTTTTTTTCCCCAGGGTGGAGGGAGGTTGGAATACAGTGGGTCTGGCTGTTTGGCTTGCTCTGAGTAAGGGCTTGAGAGTCCAAGCAACAGAGGCTGTTGATAAGTTGAAGGTTCCAACCTCACCCCCTGCAAGCAGCATTTTTTTTTTTTTTTTAACTCTTCTCAAGTGAGCTCTTTACTGCTCTCTGTCCCACTCCTTTTCTTCTCAGATATTACCTCTGTGGGGTTGTCTCAGTATCATAGTGTCACTGTCAGGTGTGGGATCCCTAAGCAGAGCCCCTAATGTAGGATAGTGAGAGGAGCCCATGGAGGAGGCAGGAGAAGAACCAGGAAGTAGTCCCAGAAGTGTCCTTGGGGTTGACCACTAGTGAGGTGAGTTTGTGTGGAGTTCCCTAGAAGAAGCTTGTGAATCTGGGTATGTGGCCTCAGACCCTTCACTATGCCTACTTTAGTTTTCCACCTCCTCCATTCTTCTTTTTATTCCATTATTACTCCTTAAGTCTCCAGTAAATGTTTGTGGAACTAGTATCTTGTTCCACGGTCAGGATCTCCTTACCCCCACTTCTCTTCACCTTTTCCTCCTCCCATTTCCTTATTTGCCTTCCCCAGTTGGCTCCTGAAGCACCCTGTCTGCCCTATGTCCTTATTGGCTGACATCTCCTTGTCATACCTGTGTTTTGGGCGGGTTGATGGAATAGAGGCTTTCATGAGAGGTGAAGGGGTGAACCCTGTCTTCCTGGCCTTCTCATGAATGCTCCTTGCTTACTGACTTTGCCTATGGTGACCCCACTAAATGGTTTTTGTTGCGTTGTAGGGAAAGCTAACTGCCAGAGAGCGGATCAGTGTTTTGCTGGACCCTGGAAGTTTTGTTGAGAGCGACATGTTTGTGGAACACAGATGTGCAGATTTTGGAATGGCTGCTGAGAAGAATAAGGTATCTTTTCACATGGTGGTGTGAGCCACTAAGTTGCACTTTCTAGCTGTGGCCGTGCTGGCCACTAGACTAATGAAGACCTTTTGGAACTCAAAAGTACATTTAAGAATTTTCAGGTTTGGGGCCTGAAGTTGCAGAAGTGCCTCTGGAGAAGTAGTATTGGGCCTCCAGGTTGCCCTACTTAACCTTTGTCTGCAGATGAAGGAATGTGAGTGGGACTGCTCATACCTTGGGCAGTGTGACTCTGGCCCAGTTTCCAGGGCTCTGGTTGTGAGTTCAGAGATCTCACAAATATGGATTGACAAACTTGGAAGGAAAGATGAGAATGTCTTTTAGTTGTGTTCTAGTTTGTCTAGGCAGCAGAGACCCCTAAAGCAGGACCATTTGCCTGTTTTGACATTCTAAGTTTATGGAGCTTTTGAGGTCAGAGTCCCCAATACTTTTTTTTTTTTTAATTGGGTGTTCTCCATGGGTATGCGGAATTCTTTGGACTCACTTTTGATCAGTTTTCCTTGGGTCTGCATATATGCTGTTAGTGACCAAAGATTTGTGAACTTGGCACCAAATCAGCTGGCTCCATTTGAGTCATTATGGGCCACATAGTATTCCAGGATTCCAAGCAAAATGATGGGTTTGCCTTAAGGTTTGGGGGTGGGCTCTGTGGCTTTGTAGACTTGCCATGTGTCATTCTATGCCCTTCTCCTTCCCGTGGCATTTGGTAGTGGCAGCTCTAGGGAGTTTTGATTATTTTGCTTTTAGGAAGGAAGATGAGATCTAACTATAGTGCCCTTCACTTCTATTGACGAAGCAGTAGCCTAGGGCTTGCTGTAGCAGAGCTGAGCAGGGGAAGAGGAGAGTCCATCATGTTCCTGATTCATACTGAATTTCAAGAAATTTAGGGTGCGCATTTGTTTTGGGCTTTTTTGGTCTTTCATTGCCAAATTCACTAAAAGACATATTTGGGTTTTTTAACTTTTATTTTTCTATTTTTCTGATAGTTTCCTGGAGACAGTGTGGTCACTGGACGGGGCCGAATCAATGGAAGATTGACTTATGTCTTCAGTCAGGTATTTAATAACTCCAATAGGCTGTGCATTCCTGGAGGGCAGAGCCAGGAGCAAAAGACATGACAAGAGAGCAGTTTTGGGGAATAAAAACTTGCTTGTAGTGGGGCAGATGAGGGATTTACTTTCTGTGCATATGTCGAGAGTTTTATACTATAGTATGTGTTTTTTCTTAGGGAGAAAGAATCAATAGTCTTGAGTGATGATCACAGGGAATTAATCATGTAAAAAGTTCCAGGCCAGGAGTTTAATCCAAGTGAGTGAGATTCCTTTTGGCAGGTTGGGTGTATGCCTGGAGGGCATCCATGTTCTGGGCATTATGTTGACTGAGAGAGTGCTGTGAATACAGCCTGGGTGGAAGGCACTAGACTCCATGAACCATAGGTTTTGGGCTTTCCTGAAAGTATTAGAACAAATTTTCTTAAGCTGCATAAAGACAGATAAAGTGTCTTCACATTGAGACCGTAGAAGAATATAGTATAGGAGGCAGAATAATGGTCCCTCAAAATGTCCAACTTCTAATTCCTGAATTTATGAATGTTACCTTACATGGCAAAGGGGAATTAAGCTGCAGATGGAATTAGTGTTGCTAATTAGCTAACCTTAAAATAAAGAAGCCTGGGTTACCCAGGTGGGCACAATATAATCACAGGGTCCTTAAAAGAAGGAGAGGCAGAAGCAAAGTTCCAAATGGTATGTTGTGAGAAGGGCCTGCCACTGCTGGCTAAGAAGATGGAGGATGGGAGTCATGAATGAAGGAATGCAAACGGTCTCTAGAACCTGGAAAAAGCAGGAAAAATGATTCAATCTTGGACCTTCCAGAAAGGCGCCTAACCATGCTAATCTTGAGTATAGCTCAGTGAGGCCCACGTAGGACTTCTAAATTACAGAACTGTGGGAGAATAGATTTGCGTTGCTTTAAGCCACTGAATTTGTGGTAATTGTTAGAGCAGCTAATAGTAAACTAACACTATACTATTCTGGGTTTGATTACTTCCTCTCCCCATCCCCCCACCAGAGGTGGAAATATGCATATAATTCTAAGTGTTTAGTTCCTTTTTATAGATCTAAAATTATAAAGCTTGTTTATGGGTTTAATAGTAAAATAACTATGTTTGGGTAATTTTGAATGTATTGTACTTAGACAATACTCATTTACTTAATGAATTCCCTTTGAAATGTTTTAAAACTGTGTTACAGATGGGTCTACCAAATGCTTAACTAGAGGAAATGATTTCTCCTTTTTGTAATTTATGAGAGCTAGGCAAAAACTTGTATAGAAGGAAGCATTAATCAGATAGCCAGAACACAGAAAGTTACTGTGCTTTCTGGGTTCAACCTTCTAACTACTGAGCAGATACAAAAATTCACTGAATTGATACTTTTTATCAGCCCATGGGGTAGGGTTGGGTAGGGATGGAGGGGAGGGGAGAGGGAAAAAACTGAGCCAGAGTTTCTGTCCTGAAGATGCTAATCATTTTGTATATAGAATGGGGCAGGACAGGAGGGTCTTCAGTAGAGATAGAGTGAGAGAGATTCTGTGCAAGTGCTGTGGGCTGAGGACAAGGGATGATCGCATTCAGGCTTGAGGGATGTTTTACGGAAAAAGGCATTTGAAACAGGTTCTGAAGGATACTGAGGGTGCGGCGTGATTAGCCAGCTTTTCTGTAGTGATCAGCAAAATGTTACTATCTGCAGTTGCTTTTTGTGGGGAACTTCTTTTCCAGAGAAGCAGCCTCAGTCTCTTGTTTGATAATTGGCCATAGGTATGTTCTGGGGAGACAAGTAGGGGGAAAGGAGAGCCCAGTGCTGGCTCATCATTCAGTGTACAGGTTCCTGATCTCATGTGTTTTTAGCCTCACTTTCGTGTTCTTTTGCTGCTGGTGATTGTGAATCCAGAGCCCCTCTGATGAAGTTGCTTTAGAGAATAAACCTTTCCTCTTCTCAAAATGAAGGAGAGGCCCTGTGGGGCCCAACTGCTCCCCACAGAGACTTTGTATCAGTCTGTTTTCACCCCTCCTCACCCCCACTTTCCATGGTTCCTGCATTGTCCCCTCCTTGTGGTTACTGCCCCTGCAGTGTATAGGCTTCCGTTTGTTCCCTCTAAGTCAGATATTCTTCTTGTGCTTTCCTTTCCCCTCGAGTTTGTTCATTCTCTCCTCTGTGGATATTGCTTCTTCCTTTTTTGTCCTCGTGGGCTGAATCTCTTTTTAATTCTCTGCTGTCTTTTTGAGATGGTTTTAGGAAGGAGGTCCTTCCTACTTCAAAAAGCCCTTTACATCAGAAGCTAATGAAACTCCATAAGCCAGAGGAAGCAGTGAAGGCTCTGATTGACTTTTTTCATCTCCCTCATCAAAATGACTGATACTTTCTAGTAATAGAAATGCCTCACTGTTTGATATCTCTAGAATCTGATTTTTCAGGTTAATTCTGCATGAAAAGTTTTCCATAGAGCTATGACTCATTTTTATAGAGCAAGTCTTTTGCTCCCAACAATACATGAACTCCCTTTAAAGATACAAATTATTTCATAGAATAGTGAATGAAAGAAGACTACTCCTAATTTTTTGAATGTCTAAAAATCCCTCAAAAACTTTTGGCTAAGAGTTTTTCATTTCTTTCTCCTCCTTGTGGCTCTTTGTCCCTGGCTAGTCACTATATTTTAGTTGTTGATTTAATTGTTTTCTTTTTAGGATTTTACAGTTTTTGGAGGTAGTCTGTCTGGGGTGCATGCCCAGAAGATCTGCAAAGTAAGTATTTAGTATTGAAAACCAGTACTTTCATCAGTCAATTGGTATATATTGAGTATTGGGGTGCAGAACTATATGTGGGGTGGGTGCTGACCCAAAGTTCCCTTCAGTCAGGAGTTTATAACATTTTTTTTTTTTTTTTTTTTGTATCATGGATCCCTTTGGCAGGCTGGTAATTATTTGCATGCATAAAATATGTAGGATTACAAAGAATTAAAAATATTTTAAAAAATCACATTTGTAATATATGTGTTTTCTAATTCCTCAAGTAACGAAATTTAGTTGTGGATCCAAACTGCTATAATTTCACAGTATGAGTATGAATAAATTTCACAGTATGAATAAATGTCCTATTTCAAAATATCTGCAACAACCTGAATGTGCCATAAAAATATCCATGGCTTCTATTAATGACAAAGTCACAGGTATTTCTAATACTTTATTAGTATTTTTTTTCACTTTTGTTCATTATTAAAGGAAATGCTAAAGATCAACCAGAGTTAATAAAGATAAAGATGTAAATTTTTTCTCATCCAAGGCATGGATGAAATCTGTTTATAGACTGCTTGGGGTTCGGAAGAGTCCAGGTAAAGAGCCCGTGGTCTAGGTGGAGAGTCCAGGTACTAAAAGATAAAGAGCAGTACAAGGATTGTTTACATGATGGTATTTTAAAAATACTGCTAGTGATGAGATGCTCTGGAGATGAATAAAAATATAGATTATATTTGGAGAACTTTGAAATTAAAGGTAGTGTTGACTGTTAGTAGCTGGTGAGCGCTTCCCTGTGTAATGAAAAACCTGGATTCTAGACATGGTCTTGTCATATGTTTCTGAAACCTTGGACCAATCCCTTAACTTTTAAACCTCCCCGATTTTTCTTTTTACTACCTCTGTTATCATGGTTAAATGAATAATATGGAAGTGAAAGTGCTTTGTGAACTGTCAAGAGCTATTAGGAATGTTACTTATTAGGCTCTCAACTACTGACCCACAATGAAAATATGGCTTATTACAAGTAAAAGCAGGCCTGGTCCTGGCCTCTGGTTAACAGATGGATCTACATGTACTTCACGAAAATAAACTTTGCTATTGTGTCTACTGTTAGTTCTTTCAAAAGAGTAATGGGGTCAGGGATGGAGTGGTGGTGGCAGTGGTGGTGGCGGAAGGGCCTGGCTGACTCAGTCAGTGGAGCATGTGATTCTTGATCTCAGGGTCATGTGTTCAAGCCCTATGTTGGGCATGGAGCCTACTTAAAATAAATGAATGAATAAATAAATAAATAAATAACTGGGAACATAACTGGCTACTGGAAAATATTACAGCTAGGCCTGAGGCTCTAGAAATGGTTGTTAGGAACAGTCTTTGCCCCTGCTGCTGGGAAGTGCTTTGGCTCTGGGATGCCTGAGGGGCTTAATCTGCCCTTAAAATTTTGGTTCTTTGTTTTCCAAGAAGGTACCCAATAATCCTGGGGAAGAAAGCCAGTGTAAATGACTCCTGTCTTGAAAAGTGTGCTTAGAACATTTTCCAGAAAACACCATGGTGCTTTATAAATTCTGTTTTTGTTAACAGGATCAGTTGTCTCATAAAAGACTTCTTTGCTGTTTCAGATCATGGACCAGGCCATGACAGTGGGGGCTCCAGTGATTGGACTGAATGACTCTGGGGGAGCACGGATCCAAGAGGGAGTAGAGTCTTTGGCTGGCTATGCAGACATCTTTCTGGTGAGAAACCTGTTAACCGAGTATAGAGAGTAAAATAGTACAAGGCTCAGTTTTCAAAGCTGTGTCCTGGTCAGAGCTTCCTTATCCCTATTGTTCTCTGCCCTGTGTCTGTTCTGTGGCTTCTTCCTGTGTCACTGGGGAAGGCATGGAAGGTGGACAAAAAGCAAGAGAGTAGGTGGAGTGGGTTTTCTTTTTTTGTCACAGAGAGCCACTCTTAGGGGAAAACTAAATTAAAGATCACTTGTAAGGGAAATATACCTGATTATTTTTTTCAAAAGCAAAGGACATGGAATTATAAAAGATTAAAAATGAATTGATATGATGCTAGAAATAGGAATTTTTAAAAATACGCAGTGCTTTTTCCTTTGGTTAAAACACAAGATCATTGTATGAAGTTCAAGTTGTAGTACAAAGAAGAAAAATTAGCCAAATCCCACCATTCAGAAACATTCAGTGAACATCGAATTCAGATTTCTTTCTGCTTACTTACTAAAATTACAGAGAAAGAAATGAAAAACACAAAAGTAAATTAAATGTGTCATTTGAAGTAGGAAGTATATTATAGGAGAGTAAGGGAGATTGGGGTGAGGGAGAGAGATACTGCAAGATGGAAACTTGAGAAAAGGGACAGATCTACATTTCTAGAGAGGGGAGGAAAAAGGGAGAAGGCAGGAAAGCAACAGGCAGACATTGTTTCTAATCAGGCCAGCTGTTGTTGTCATCCCCTGGGCTGCAGGCTTATGAACATTCTGTCCCTGTCTACTGCCCTTTAGGTTCCATGAGAAAAACGTCTATTTATTTTGTGTAAGATGCTCTGCTAGTCGTGGAAGTACTTATGTGGAAGTACTTATGTTCATTGAGGAGCCACTTTGTAGATCTTAAATCTACTTTTTAATCTTTAATCTTGAGCTCCAGGCATAACCCACTGGGGAGAATTAGCTCTTTGGGTGGCATGGTCAGATGATTTAGGCCTGGAAGGTCTCCTCTGGCTCTTAGCTTGAAATCGTGCCTATATTGAAAATGAAGGAAAGGAAGCGTGGCCCTAAGAGAAGTGGCAATAAATCACCACATTTTAGAGCTTGTCAGTGTTTTAGGATATCTCCTACTCTAACCCGTCTTCATGAGTACAGGCTGCAGGAGTTGGGTTTTATTTTCTTTTCAGGAGATAGGCTTCAGTGATGTTAATTATTTGCTGGGGTGCCTGGGTGGTTCAGTCAGTTAAGTGTCCGACTCTTGATCTCCAGTTCAGATCTTGATCTCAGGCTCGTGAGTTCAACCCCTGTGTTGGGCTCAGAGCCTACTTAAAAAAAAAAAAAAAAAAAAATTATTAATGCTGCTTGTTACTTGTACATCTCCAGCCACTTCCTTCTGCCTGTACTGTTAATTTAACTTTTTTTTCTAACTTTATTTTGATAGAATTTCAAACTTTATATAAAGATGGCAAAAATAGTACAAGGAACTCCCATATGTCCTTTACCCAGATTCGTCACTTGTTTACATTTTGCCCATTTGCTCTATCATTTCTCTCCATATGTATGTAGTTGCAGGTTATATTTATCTGAAACACTTGAGAATAAATTGGATGTTGTACCTCCTTTAGTTCTTAAATCCTTCATCATGTGTTTCCTAAGAACAAGGATATTCTGTAATAAAGTGAGTACAATAATAGAAATCAGGAAATTTAACATTGATTTACCGATATTATTCTTATCTATGGTACTTACTCAGATTTCATCAAACAATCCTAAATAAAGCCTGCTATAGCTGTTCCCCTACTCCCTTATGCCCCATCTAATCCATGATTAAGTACTGTCTGTAATTATTTTATCTCTTTAATTTGGAGCAGTTTCTCAGTTTTTCTTTGTCATCCATGACCTTGACATTTTGGGGAACAGCTTTAAAAGAGGTATAATTTACAAACCATAAAAATCCATCCATTGTAAGCATGTAATTCAGTGACTTTTTAAAAAAATTCTAGTAAAATTAACAATGTGTTTCGGTATACAATATAGTGATTTAACAATTCTATACATTATTCAGTGCTCTCATGGTAAGTGAACTCTTAATCTTCACCTATTTCACCCATCTCCCCACTCACCTTTCCTCTGGTAACCATCGGTTCTGTATAATCAAGAGTCTGTTTTTTGTTTGTCTCTTTTTTTCCTTTGTTTGTTTGGTTTCTTAAGTTCCACATATAAGTGAAATCCTATGGTATTTGTCTTTGACTTATTTCACTTAGCATTATACTTTAGCTCCCTCCATATTGTTGCAAATGGTAAGATTTTATTATTTTTTATGGCCAAGTAATAATCCATTATTTATAGATGCATGCATGTGTATGTGATATATATGTGTGTATGTGTATGTAGAGACATATATATCACATCTCTATCCATTCATATATATATATATATATATATATATATATATATATATATATATCACATTTTCTTTATCCATTCATTTATTGATGGACACTGATTGCTTCCATAGCTTGGCTGTTGTAAATAATGCTGTCATAAACATAAGGGTGCATATATCCCTTGGATTTAATGTTTTTGTATTCTTTGGGTAAATACTCATTAGTGTGATCATTGGGTCATAGGATAGTTCTATTTTTAATTTTTTGAGTAATCTCCATACTGTCTTCCACAGTGACTGCATAAGTTTGCCTTCTCACCAGTGGTGCACAAGGATTCTTTTTTTCTCCACATCCTTGCCAACACTTGTTTTATTTATTTATTTATTTATTTATTTATTTATTGAGGATTTATTTGAGAGAGAGAGAACACATGCACAAGCAGGAGTGGCAGAGAGAGAGGGAGAGAGAATCCCAAACACACTCTCTGCTAAATGCAGAGCCCAACATGGGACTCAACCTCATGACTGGAAATCATGACCTGAGCTGAAATCAAGAGTTGGATGCCCTACCGTTGTGTCACCCAGGTGCCTTGTGTTTTTGATTTTCACTACTGGACAGGTGTAGGGTGGTATCTCCTTGTGGTTTTGATTTGTATTTCCCTAATGAGAGATATTGGCATCTTTTCATAAGTTTGTTGGTGGTCTTCTTTGGAGAAATGTCTGTTCATGTCCAGTTTATTTGTTTTTAGGATGTTATATCAGTTCTTTATATATTTTGGATACTAACCCTTTATTAGGTATGTCATTTGCAAATAACTTCTCTCATGCAGTAGGTTGTCTTTGAGTTTTGTTGGTTGTTTCCTTTGCTGTACAGAAGCTTTTTATTTTGATGAAGTCCCAATAGTTTATTTTTGCTTTTGTTTCCCTTGCTTCAGGAGGCCTATCTAGAAATATGTTGCTACGGCCAATGTGAGAGGAATTACTGCCTGTGCTGTCTTCCAGGACTTATATGGTTTCCTGTCTTATATTTAGATCTTAATCTTTCCAATTTTTTCTAGAAAATTGATTTCTAATTTAATAGTGTTAGAAAAGTTGCATAGTCTGACTTCATTCGTTCTGAATTTTTTGAGACTTGTTTTGTGGCCCAATATTTGATCTATTCATAGAATGTTCCATGTGCACTTGGGAGTGCTGAATCATAATCACTAGGCCACAGGGATCCATGTGCACTTGAAAAGAATGTATATTCCCCTGTTTTTTTTTTTTTTTTTTTTAAAGATTTTTATTTATTTATTTGACAGACAGAGATCACAAGTAGGCAGAGAGGCAAGCAGAGAGAGAGGAGGAAGCAGGCTCCCTGCTGAGCAGAGAGCCCGATGCAGGGCTCGATCCCAGGACCCTGAGATCATGACCTGAGCTGAAGGCAGAGGCTTAACCCACTGAGCCACCCAGGCCCCCCTATATTCCCCTGTTTTAGGGTGGATGTTCTGATTGTATGTTAGATCCATCTGCTTCAGTGTTTCATTCCAAAGCCAGTTTCCTATTGATTTGTTCTATTTGGAAGATCTGTCCATTAATGTGAGTGAGCTGTTAAAGTCCCCTACTATTATTGTTTTACTATAGATTACTTTTATGTTTGTTACTAGCTGCATCACGTATTTGGGTGCTCTCATGTTGGGTGTGTAAATATTTACAGTTGTTAGAACTTGTCGGATTGTTCTATTTATGATTATATAGTGTCTTTCTTTTTTTCTTGTTACTGTCTTTTGTTTTAAAGTCTATTTTGTCTGATTAGAAGTATTGCACAATGGCTTGCTTTTCACTTCCATTTGCATAATAAATGCCTTTCCATTCTTCACTTTTAGTTAGCACGTGTCTGTCTGTCTGAAATGAGTCTTTTGAAGGCAGCGTATTGATTGGTCTTACTTGATTATCTATTCTATCACTGTATGTCTTTTGTTTGGAATGTTTCGACCATTTACATTTAAAGTAATTATTTATAGGTGTATATTTTTTGCTATTCTGTTACTGCTTTTATGGTTGTTTTTTTCTTCCCCATTCCTTTCTTTTATTCTTTCACAGTTTGCTGACTTTGTTTAGTGATCTTTTTGGGTTCCTTTCTCTTTATTCCTGTGGTTACCATTAGGTTTATATATAAAATCTGCATATGGTGGTTTACCCTGGGTTGATAGTTGCTTAAGTTTGAATCCATTCTGGAGTGCCTGGGTGGTTCAGTTGGTTAGGCATCTGCCTTTGGCTCAGGTCTTGATCCCAGTCGGGGAATGAAGCCCTGTATCTGGCTCCCTGCTCACAGGGAGCCTGCTTCTCCCTCTCCTCCCTGCTGGTGCTCTTTCTTGCTATCTCTCTCTCAAATAAATAAATAAAACCTTTAAAAAAAAAGTTTGAACCATTCTTTACTCCTCTGCCCCTGTGTTTTAGGTATATGGTGTCATACTTTACAGCCTTTTATTTTGTGAATACCTCAACTGAGTTTTTTTTTTAATTGACATACTTTATTTTACTGCTTTTATGCTTTCTACTTTTCTTATGCTCTCTCCTTTCTACTCAGAGTCCCCTTTAACATTTACGACTTTGTTTTTAAGTTTTCCCAGCTTTGGCGCACCTGACTAGCTCAGTTGGTAGAACATGTGACTCTTGATCTTGGGGTCTTGAGTTCAAACCCCATGTTGGATATAGAGGTTACTTAAAAAAAAAACATTAAGAATTTTTTTTTCTCCCCGGATTGAGTCTTCTGATAACTGTTTCTGGTTTTGGCATCAGAATAATTCTGGCCTCATGGAATCAGTTGGAAGTATTGACTCTCTTCCCTTTTTTGGGAAGAATTTATAAAGGATTGACATTAGCTCTGTAAATGTTCAGTAAAATTCATCAGTGAAGCAATCTGGACCTTGAGTTTGCTTTACAAATAATGTAAATAATGAGGTATAGTTATCTATAATATATTTCAGGTGTACAAGATATTCACCAATTCTGTACATTATGCAGTGCTCATCATGATAAGTGTAGTTCTCCTCTGTCACAGTATTATTATAATTCTTGAGTATATTCCCTATGCTAAACTTTTCATCCCCAGGACTTATAACTGTTAATCCTCTTCACTTGTTTTGCCCATCTTCCACCCTCCTGCCCTTTGTAGATAGTTCTTGATTACTGGTTGAATCTCTGTTTGTTACAGGCTTATCAGATTTTCTGTTTCTTCCTGACTCATTTTCAGTAGTTTGTGTTTTAATAGGAATTTGTTCATTTAATCTTGGTCATCAAATTTGCCATACAATTTGTAGTAATTTTTTTGTTATTATCTTTATTTCTGTAGTAATATCTTCCATTTTTCCTTTTAATAATATGAATATTTTTGTCTGTTTCAAAGTTTGTCAATTTTGTTGTCACAGAAGCAGCTTTTTGTTTTTTCTCTATAGTCTGTTTGATTTATTTCTACTCCTAATTTCTTTTCTTCCTGTTTGCTTTGTTCTTTTCTGGTTTCTTAAGGTAGAATGTTGGATTATTGATTTGAAATCTTTTTTCTTTTAATATGTCCATTCACAGCTATAAATTTCAGCTGTATTTATTTATTTATTTATTTATTTATTTATTTGACAGAGAGAGATCACAAGTAGACGGAGAGGCAGGCAGAGAGAGAGAGAGAGGGAAGCAGGCTCCCTGCTGAGCAGAGAGCCCGATGCGGGACTCGATCCCAGGACCCTGAGATCATGACCTGAGCCGAAGGCAGCGGCTTAACCCACTGAGCCACCCAGGCGCCCCTCAGCTGTATTTTTAAATGAGACACATGGTCTCTTCTAGAGAATGTTTTGCATGCACTTGAAAAGAATGTGTATTCTGTTGTTGGGGTCAATGTTCTCTATATATCTGTTATACACATGGTTCATATTGTTTACATCTGCTGTTCCTTCACTGATCCTCGGTCTGATGGTTTAATACATTATTGGAAGTAGGATATGTAAGTCACTAGCTAATGTTGTGCACCTATCTATTTCTTCCTTTGATTTCTGTCAATTTTTTGCTTCACATATTTTGGATCTCTGTTAGGTGTATATATTTTTATAATTATATATCTTTTTGGTATATTGAACTTTTTATCAATATATGTATGTCTTTACCTCCTGTAATTTTTTAAAATTTGAAGTCTATATTGTCTGACAATAATAGAGTCACCCTGGATCTGTTTAGGTTACCTTTTGCATAGAATCTTTATCTTTTTATCTTTTTTTTTTTTTTTTTGGGTCAAAGAATGTAGGTTAGATTTTATTTAGTTGAAAGAGAAAATGAGAGGGAGAGAGTGAGGGAGAGAGTGCATGAGAGGGGGTAGAGTCAAAGGGAGAAGCAGACTCCCTGCTGAGCAGAGGGCCCAATGTGTGGCTCGATCCTGGACTCCAGGGTCATGACCTGAGCAGAAGACAGACATTTAACTGACTGAGCCACCCATGCACCCCAACATAGAATCTTTTTCATTCTATTTTTTTATTTAAACCTTCCTATGTCCTCATCTATAAAGTGAGGTTCTTGTGGACAAATATAGACATATTTTTATTTAACTTGATTTTTAATTTTTTATCTAATTTATTTACACTTAAAAAGCATCTCCCCAGTTTCCCTGTCTCCTCCCCTCCCCCAATTTATTCTCTGTATCTGCAAGCTTTTTATGAATTTTTTTTTTTTAAAGATTTTATTTATTTATTTGACAGAGAGAGATCACAAGTAAACGGAGAGGCAGGCAGAGAGAGAGAGAGAGAGAGAGAGAGAGAGAGAAGCAGGCTCCCTGCTGAGCAGAGAGCCCGATGCGGGACTCGATCCCAGGACTCTGAGATCATGACCTGAGCCGAAGGCAGCGGCTTAACCCACTGAGCCACCCAGGCGCCCATCTGCAAGCTTTTTAAAAAAATACATACATCTATTCTTTTAGATTCCACATATACCTAATGCAGTATTTGTCTGTCTTTGACATTTCGCTTAGCATAATGCCTTCAAGCTTCATCCATTTTGTTGCAAATGGCAAGGTTTTTTTTTTTTTTAATGGCAGAATAATATTTCATTGTATATATGTACCACACTTTATCCATTCATCCATTGATGGACACAGGTTGTTTCCATATCTTGGCTGTTGTAATTAATGCTTTAGTGAACATGGGGGTACATCTATCTTTTTGAATTAGTGTTTCCATTTTCTTTGGATAGATACCCAGTAGTTAAGTTGCTGGATCTTATGGTAGCTCTAGTTTTGTGAGGAACCTTCATAGTGTTTTCCATTGCAGCTGCACCAATTTACTTTCCCACCGGTAGTACACAGGGGTGTCCTTTTTTACATACCCTTACCAACACTTGTTAATTCTTGTCTTTTTGGTAATAGGCATTCTAATAGGAGTGAAGTGATATATCATCATGGCTTTGATTTGCATTTCTAAATTCACTGAATTATTAGTGAAGTTGAGTATCTTTTGTACCTGTTGGCCATCCTAATGTCTTCTTTGGAAAAATGTCTTTTCAGATCTCCCCATGTTTTAATTGGATTTTTTTTCCTACTGAGTTGTGTGAGTTCTTTATATATTTTAGATATTAGCCCCGTATCAGATAGGATTTGCAAATATCTTCTCCCTTTCAGTAGGCTGCCTTTTCGTTTTATTGGAGCTTTCCTTTGCTGTGCAGAAGCCTTTTAGTTTGATGTAGTCCCATTTGTTTGTTTTTGCTTTTGTTGCTTTTGGTTTTAGTGTCAGATTAAGAAAAAAACATTGCTGGGGCACCTGGGCGGCTCAGCTGGTTGAGTGTCTATCTGCCTTTGGCTCAGGTCATGGTCCTAGGGTCCTGGGATCAAGCTCCACATTGGGCTCCCTATTCAGCAGGGAGCCTGCTTCTCCCTCTCCCTCTTTTCCTCCTCCCCCAAATCCCCTCCCTGCACTTGTTCTCTCTCTTAAATAAATAAAAATCTTTTTAAAAAACCCAAAACATTGCTAAGACCTATGTCAAGGAACTTACTGCCTATGGCTTCTTTGAGTTTATGGTTTTATATTCAAGTCTAATTCGTTTTGAGTTGATCTTTGTGCATAGTGTAAGACAGCTGTCCAGTTCTTTTGCATGTGGCTTTCTAATTTTTCACAACACTTATCTTTCCTTTTTCCTCCCTCCTTTCCTTCCTTTTTTCCTTCTTTCCTTCCTTCCTCTTTCTTCCTTCTTCTCCCTTCCTTCCTTCTTCTTTCTTTTTCTTTTTCTTCCTTCCTTCCTAGAGGGAGTGTGTGTGTGTGTGTGTGTGTGTGTGTGTGTGTGTGTGTGTGTGTAGGGTAGAGGGAGAGGGAGAGCGAGAATCCCAACCAGGTACCACATTTAGCATGGATACTGATGTGGGCTTGATCTCAAATGCTGAGATTATGATTGAGTCGAAATCAAGAGTCAGACGCTTAACCAATAGCACCCGGGCACCCCTACAACACTGCTTTCTGAAGAGGTTGTCCTTTCCCCATTGTATATTCTTGGTTCCTCTCTCAAAAGTTAGTTGACCATATATGTGTGGTTTTATTTCAGGGTGCTCTATTCTGCTCTTTTGGTTTATGTGTCTGTCTTAATTCAGTACCATACCGTTTTGACTATTATTGCTTTGTAATATAGTTTGAAATCAGGAGCATGATACCTCCAGGTTTGTTCTTTCACAAGGTTGCTTTGATTATTTGGGATCTTTTAAAGTTTCACACAAATTTTAGGATTCTTTGTTTTTATATCTGTGAAAAATGCCACTGGAATTTTTTTTTGTTCCGTTGGAATTTTGATAAGGATTGTATTGAATCTACGTATTGCTTTGGGGTATTATGGACAATTTATTCTTTTCATCTATGAGTGTGGAATATTTTTCCATTTGTGTTATTTATCAGTTTCTTCTAGTAATGTTTTAAGGTCTCAATATACAGATCCTTGGTTAAATTCTTTGGTATTTTATTCTTTTAGATGTAATTATAAATGGGATTTCTACTTAATTTCTTTTCTAATAATTATTAGTGTATAGAGACACAGCAGATTTTTGTATATTGATTATATATCCTGAAACTTTACTGTATTTATTTTTTCTAAAAATTTTTTTTTCTGGAGTCTTTAGGTTTTAGGATTCAGGGTATATGTATGTATGTATATATATGTAGTATATGTACATATGTCATCTGCAGATAGTGACAGTTTTACTTTGTTTCTAGTTAGGATGCCTTTTCTTTTTTCTGACTGCTCTGGTTAGGACTTCAATACTATGCTACATAAAAGTGGTGAGAATGGGCATCCTTGTCTTGTTCCTGATCTAAGTGGAATCGTTTTCAGATTTTCACCATTCAGTATATTAGCTGTGGGCTTATTATATGTGGCCTGTATTATGTTGAAGTACATTCTCTGTATACCTGCTTTGTTAAGAGATTTTATTGTAAATGGATGTTGAATTTGTCACATGTCAAATTTTCTCTGGCTCTCTTGAGATAATCATGACTTTTATCCTTCGTTTTTTAAGGTGATATATGACAGTGACTGTATTATAGATGTTGAACCAGTCTTGCATTCCTTGACTAAATCCCACTTGATTATCATATATGGTATTTTTATTCCATATTCCATATTCCATGTATTCTTGAGTTAGATTCACTAATATTTTGAATGTTTTTGTATCTTTGTTCATCAAGAATATTGGCCTGTAATTCTTTTTTTCTGGTATTTCTGGTTTTGATATCAGGGTAATTCTGGTCTTGTAAAATGAGTTTGGAAGAGTTCCCTCTCTTTTGTTTTTTTGGAGGGGTTTTAGAAGAATTGGTAAACCTATAAAACTCTCCAGGGGACAGCAGAACAACTGGAACCTCGTAGAGGGTGAGTGCAGAGATACTCCCCGCCCTCTGATGTCTCTCGAAAGGATTAAAGTTGGCCCCAAGATACATTCCTAATAAAAACAAAAGTCTGCCTTCAGATTTCAGTCATGATGATCAACTAATAGGCCTCTTTCACAGAGACAGTTCCTGAGCCTGTTTTCCCTTACTATGTATTGTGGATTATGGATGCCTCAGAACTTTTTCTCCTTTGTTACAGTCCTGTGGGTCCCAGGAGTGTCAGCCCTACTGGCTGCCAGAGTCAGGTGATATAGAGATGTCCCTTGGCAGCAGTCACAAAAATTGGGTTACCAGATGATGTGATCTCCTTTCTGGATCACACCAATTATTTCAGTCCCATAGAACCAGCAATGTAAGGTCCTCTGACTTCCAGAACCAAGCAATCAAGAGATGTCCCCTAGATGGCACCTGCAAAAATTGGGGCACCAGGTGTGTGCGAAAGCTCCCTTCTAGGAGATTCTAGTGTTCTGCAGCATGGCAAAGAGAGCACGAAGGTGGTGCCCGACGTAGCCTCTGTTCCTGTTGTGTATTCACGCAGGCTCCTAGATGCGTGTGTGTATATGTCTGCCCCTCAGTCTGATGCTTTAATATAAGCATGTGAGCTTTCTTCACCTTAAGTCTGGGTGCAATTTGCTGCCTTTGAGTTGTGTTTTGGGGTGAGTCCAAATGTGTGAGCCCTTAAAAATGGTTTTCCAGATTGCTTCAGTCTTGTGGGTCTCAGGACATGAGCCCTGTTAGGTGACTTGGGAGCATAGCTCTCAGATGTTTATCTTAAAAATTTGGGATTCCCAATTTGGGGCTCTAACTCTTTGCTTGTGAGGGAGAAAGTCCAGGTTTTATATTCCTTCCCATGCCAGGGGTGGGGTTCATGTGATATTGTGTGCTCCAGTCTCTCATACCTGCCTTGATGTGCTTTTCTTCCGTGGAGTTGTTACTCCTTCAACCTTTAGGGTTTTTATTTATTTTCAGAGGACATTGTGGCTGTGGGAGGAGGTAAGTTCAGTTTCCTCCTATATTACCATCAAAAACTGCATTTTTAAAATCTGTATTAGTAGAGGAATTTAACCCATTTGCATTTAATGTGATTACCAAGAAAGGATTTATTTCTGCTATTTATCTATTTTCTGTTTTTTGTTCCTTGGTTCCTCTATTAATGCATTTTTTTAGTGTTTAGTTATTATATTTTTAAGTGTGCTATTTTGATTTGCCATTTTGATTCATGTTTATCGTTCATTTTCATCATTTTCCCCTAATGTTTTACAATTATTAGCTTAAATTTATAGCAATTTGTTTTGAATAATACCAGCTTAGCTTCAGTGGCATACAGAGGTTCTGCTTGTATACATCTCCATTCTTCCTCCGTGTTGTTGTTATCGTAGAGTATATATCTTTATACATTGTATAGCCATTAACAGATTTGTAATTGTTTTGTGCATTTGTTTTCTAAATACCATGGGAAGAAGAGAGATGTTACAGACAAAACCAAAGTACTGTAATAATACTGTTTTTTATGTTTGCTTAGGAAATTCAATTTCTTAGTGTTTGTTTTTTCTCATGGCATCAAGGTACTTACTGTGGCCCTTTCATTTCAGGCTAAAGCACTTGTAGTGTTTTTTGAATGGCATGTCTAGTGTAAACAACCTTCAGCTTTTGTCTGGAAATGTCTTAACTTTTCCTTTATTCTTGAAGGATAGTTTGTTGGATATATTTGACACTTTCTTTTTCCTTTCAAGACTTTTTTTTTTTTTCTTGAGATTTTGTTTATTTGACAGAGAGATGGAAAGTACAAGTAGGCAGAGCAAGAGGGAGAAGTAGGCTCTCCCCCGAGGAGGGAGCCTGATGCAGGGCTTGATCCCAGGACCCTGGGATCATGACCTGAGCTGAAGACAGACACTTAACTGATTGAGCCACCCAGGTGTCCTCCTTTCAAGACTCCTAAATATCCTCCTGGACTCTGATTTCTGGTGAGAAATCAGCTGTTAATTTTATTGAGGATCTCTTGTATGTGACAAGTTGCTTCTTTCTTGCTGCCTTCACATTCCTTTCTTTGTGTTTTAAGTTTCAGTAGTTTGATTATAATGTGAGTTTGGTGTGAATCTGAGTGGAATTCATTGAGATTCTTGGATGTGTATATTCATATCTTTCATCAAATTTGGGAAGTTTTCAGCCATTATTTCTTGAAATACTTTAATCTGCTTCTTCCTCTTTTTAAAAACTTTTCTTTTTATTGCTCTTCTAAAAAAATTTAATTCAATTAATTAACATATAATTTATTATTAGTTTCAGAGGTAGAGTTGATTCATCAGTCTTCTGTAACACCCAGTGCTCCTTACATCATGTGTCTTCCTTAATGTCCATCACCTAGTTACTCTATCCCCCAACCCCCTCCCCTTCCAGCAACTCTGTCTTCTATGCTTAAGGGTCTCTTGTGGTTTGTCTTCATCTCTGATTTTGTCTTGTTTTATTTTTCTCTCCCTTCCCCTATGGTCATGTTTTGTTTCTTAAATTCTACATGAGTGAAATCATATGGTAACTGTCTTTCTCTGATTGACTTATTTCTCTTAGCATAATACCCTCTAGTTCCATCCATATCATTTCAAATGGCAAGATTTCTTTTTCTTTTTTTTTCTTTTTCTTCCTTTCTTTCTTTCTTTTTTTTTTTTTTTTAAAGATTTCATTTATTTATTTATTTGACAGAGTTCACAAGTAGGCAGAGAGGCAGGCAGATAGAGAGGGAGAAGCAGGCTCCCTGCCAAGCAGAGAGCCCGATGCAGGGCTCGATCCCAGGACCCTGGGATCATGACCCAAGCCGAAGGCAGAAGCTTAACCCACTGAGCCACCCAGGTGCCCCAGCCTGCTTTTTCTTTTTCTTTTTTTGATGGCCGAGTGGCATTCCATTATGTGTGTGTGTGTGTGTGTGTGTGTGTGTATGTGTATATACATATATATATATATATATACATATATACATACATACCACATCTTCATCCATTCACGTGTTGATGGACGTCTGGGCTCTTGGCATAGTTTGGCTATTATGGACATTGCTGCAATAAACATAGGGGTGCAGGTGCCCCTTTAGATCACTTCATTTGTATCTTTGGGGCAAATACCTAGTAATGCAATTGCTGGGTTGTAGGGTGGCTCTATTTTCAACTTTTTGAAGAACCTTCATATGTTTTCCAGAGTGGGTGTACCAGCTTGCATTCCCACCAACAGTGTAAGAGGGTTCCCCTTTCTCCACATCCTTGCCAACATCTGTCATTTCCTTACTTGTTAATTTTAGCAATTCTGACTGGTGTGAGGTGGTGGTATCTCAAAGTGGTTTTGATTTGTATTTCCCTGATGCTGATTGATGTTGAGCATTTTTTCATGTGTCTGTTGGCCATTTGGATGTCTTCTTTGGAGAAATGTCTGTACATGTCTTCTGTCCATTTCTTGACTGGATTATTCCTTGGGTGTTGAGTTTGATAAGTTTTTTATAGATTTTGGATATTAGCCCTTTATCTGATATGTTTTTTGCAAATATCTTCTCCCATTCTGTTGGTTGTCTTTTGGTTTTGTCAACTCCTTCCTTTGGTATGCAGAAACTTTTTATCTTGATGAAGTCCCAATAGTTCATTTTTGCCTTTGTTTCCCTTGCTTTTGGAGACATGTCTAGCAAGAAGTTGCTGTGGCCAAGCTCACAGAGCTTGTTGCCTGTGTTCTTCTCTAGGGTTGTGGTGGATTTTCTTATCTTGCATCTAGGTCTTTCATCCATTTTTAGTTTATTTTTGTGTATAGTGTAAGGAAATGGTCCAGTTTCATTCTTTTGCATGTGGCTGTCCAGTTTTGGAAATGTGTCCAATTTTCCCAACATCATTTTTTGAAGAGACTCTCTTTTTCCCATTGGATATTCTTTCTTGCTTTGTCAAAGATTAGTTCACTATAGAGTTCAGGGTCCTTTTCCTCTTCTTCTGAGTACTATTATGTTTATGTTGGTACATGTCTAATTCCTTACAGGTTCTGCTGGCTGTTCATTTTTCTTTATTGTTTTCTTAGCTTCTCCTTAGACTGAATAGTTTCAGTTGTCTTATCTTCAAGTTCTCTGAATTTTTCTTTTGCTTGAAATATGCTGTTGAACCCCTCTAGTAAGCTTTTCATTTCAGTTACTGTCCTTTTCAGCTCCAGAATTTCTGTTTAGTTTCTTTCTATTTCTGTCTCTTTATTGGCCTACTCATTTTGTTCATTGTCTTTCTGATTTTCTTTTTTTCCCCCTCATGATTTCCTTTAGTTCATTGACTGTATTTAAGACTATTCCTGGGGTGCCTGGTAGTTCAGTCGGTTGAGTGTCATTCTTGTTTCGGCTCAGGTTATGATTTCATGCATCATGAGATCAAGCCCTCTGTCAGGCTCCCTTCTATCCCTCTGCCTCTCCTCCTCATGTGGGTGCACTCTCTCTCTTAAAATTAAAAAAAAAAAAAAAAAAAGGACCATTCCTATAACATCTTTGACAATTCAAATGTCTGAGCTTCCTTAGTGATGATTTCTGTCAAATTCTTTGTTTCCTATAAATGGTCTATAGTAGTCTGTTTCTTTATGTGTTTAGTAATTTCTTGTTTTTGTTGAGTGCTGGGAATTATGTGTATTTCTGGTAATGTTGGAAATCCAATTCACTCACCTGTCAGAGATTGTGGAGTTTTGCTTGTTGGGGGCTGAATCTATCCATTTGTGACTTTCTGAGCTGTTTCTGCAAAAATATATTACATGTTGGGCGCCTGGGTGGCTCAGTGGGTTAAGCCTCTGCCTTCGGCTCGGGTCATGATCTCGGGGTCCTGGGATCGAGTCCCGCATCGGGCTCTCTGCTCAGCAGGGAGCCTGCTTCCCTCTCTCTTCTCTCTCTGCCTGCCTCTCTTTCTACTTGTGATCTCTCTCTGTCAAATAAATAAATAAAATCTTAAAAAATATATATATATATTACATGTTGAGTGTGGTCACTGAGGTTTCTGGCAGTCAACCAGTGACCTGACAAAGATTTCATTAAATGTCTGGCTCCTTGAAAAGAACCTCTTTATTTTTATTTATTTATTTGTTTATAAGATGTGATGTGTTGGGCACCTGGGTGGCTCAATTGGTTAAGCAACTGCCTTTGGCCCAGATCATGATCCCAGTGTCCCGGGATCGAGGCCCGCATCGGGCTCCCAGCTCCTTGGGGAGTCTGCTTCTCCCTCTGACCTTCTCCTTTCTTACGCTGTCTCTTACTGTATCTCTCTCAAGTAAATAAATAAAATCTTTAGAAAAAAAGTGATCTGTCTAGTTTTTTTATTTTTAAAGATTTTATTTATTGTCAGAGAGAGAGTGAACACAAGCAGGGAGAACTGCAAGCAGAAGGAGAAGCAGACTCACTGCTGAGCAAGGAGCCTGATGCGGGACTCGATCCCAGGCCCCGGGGATGACCTGAGCTGAGCTCAGGCAGATGCTTAACTGACTGAGCCATCCAGGTGTCCCAAGAAACCGTCTCTTTAAATCCCATCTCAGGTGTAGAGCTACTTGAACCTGTCAAGGTTGAAACAATTACCAGCCTCTGTACTGGTCCTCTATTGATCAAAAGCCATGATTCGTAATAAATACATATATTGGAGGACTTTTGATTTTTGGAGGACAGGGTCCTTATTGCCTACTTTGACATCAGCTAGCCACACTAGAAGCATGGGCTGCCAGTCCCATAGCTGCCTGCTCCAGGGTTGTGAGGTATGTGATGATTCCGCTAGCCTCTAGAGTTCCAAAATAGTTGCTTCAGACTGTTCCTGTAAACTCAATAGATGTTTAGTTTAAGACATGGATTCTTAGAGCATCTTGTTCCAGCATCTTTTATGATATCACCCAACTCTTTAATGTTAAACACATATTTTAAGTGTAGCTTTCTAATTCCTTTGACTTTTTAAAAAACTGTGTTTATTGAGTTATTTGATGGTTGCTTTAAGGATTATAATATGTATGTCAGTTGATCACGGACTACTTCAAATTAAACCTGACTTAAATCTGGTAAAATATAGGATTTTTGATCCTATATAGCTCCATTTTATTCCCCTTACTTTGTTCTGTTATTGTTAAATACCTCATAAGTCTAACAACAAAATATTAAAATAATTGCTTTATATAATCTTGTCTTTTAAAGTATTAAGAGAGAACTATATACAGTATTGTATATTTAATCACATATTTAACATTTTTAGTGGTGTAACTTGCTTCCTGTGGATTTTACTTACTGTCTGTTGTTATTTTCTTTCACCCTGGAGGACATCCTGAGGTGTGGGCAGTGCTAGCAGCCTTAGTTAAGTATGTCACTGGTCTTATCTCAAGTTTAACAGTTTTATTTTATTTTACTTTTTTAATCAGTAAGCGCGTCTCAATTTCTTAAAATATTAATTGGTCTGATTCCTAAGCCTCCAAATGTTTGTTGTTGTTTTTTTAATTTTTTTTTTTTTAATTTATTTGACAGAGAGAGATCACAAGTAGGCATAGAGGCAGGCAGAGAGAGAGAGGAGGAAGCAGGCTCCCTGCCGATTAGAGAGCCTGATGTGGGACTCAATCCCAGGACCCTGAGATCATGACCTGAGCCGAAGGCAGAGGCTTAACCCACTGAGCCACCCAGGCACCTGAAATGTTTGTTTTTGACAATGTCCTTCAGTTTTTTAGTTGTTTCTTAGAGGGGAGAATTTTCTGAACTCTTTCCTCTGCCATAGCTGGGAGTTCACTCACACACCTTGATATTTTTTGCACGATATAGATAACTCTTTCAACTTTTTTATTGTCGTAAAATACACATGAAATTTACGAATTTAACCATATTAAGTGTATATCCAATGATATTAAATACATTCATAATGTTATGCAACCATAACCGGTATTCATCCATATAACTCTATCCATCTTGCAAAATGAACTCGTGGGGCACCTTTCCAGCTCAGTTGGAAGAGCATGCAACTGTTGATCTTGTGGTTGTAAGTTCAAGCTCCATATTGGGTGTGGAGATTACTAAAAAAAAAAATTAACTCAAAAAATATTAAAGAAAAGAAAAACTGGAACTCTATACCCATTAAACAGTTTATCCCTATTATTCCTTCCTATCAACCCCTGGCAATCACCATTCTACTATGTCCGTGTGATTTTGACCTTATATGCCTTATATAAATGGAATCATATTGTATTTTTAAAATTCAGTTAATTAACATACAGTATATTATTAGTTTCAGGGGTAGCATTCAGTGATTCATCAGTTGTATTAACATCCAGTGCTCATTACATCACGTGCCCTCCTTTTTTTTTTTTTTTTAAAGATTTTATTTATTTATTTGAGAGAGAGACAGTGAGAGAGAGCATGAGCGAGGAGAAGGTCAGAGAGAGAAGCAGACTCCCCGTGGAGCTGGGAGCCCGATACGGGACTCGATCCCAGGACCCCAGGATCATGACCTGAGCCGAAGGCAGTCGTCCAACCAACTGAGCCACCCAGGCATCCCTTTCACGTGCCCTCCTTAATGCCCATAACCCTGTTACCCCAGCACCCCACCCACCTCCCCTCCAGCAACCCTCAGTTTGTTTCCTATGATTAAGAGTCTCTTATAGTTTATCTTCCTCTCTGATTTCATCTTGTTTTATTTTTATCTCCTTTCCTCTATGCTCCTCTGTTTTGTTTCTTAAATTCCACAAATGAGTGAAACCATATTATAATTATCTTTCTCTGATTGACTTGTTTTCCCTTGACATAGTACTGTCTAGTTCTATCCACATCATTGCAAGGGCAGGATTTCATTCTTTTTGATGGCTGAGTAATACTTCATTATTTGTCTATGTACCACATCTTCTTTATCCATTCATCTGTTGAGAGACATCTGGGCTCTTTCCATATTTTGGCTCTTGTGGACATTGCTGCTATAAACATTGGAATATAGGTGCCCCTTCAGAACACTACATTTGTGTCTTTGAGGAACCCCAGTCAGTTTTTCAGATTGACTGTACTAGCTTTCCTGGGATCTTATTGATTTGTGTTTTTATGAATGGCTTATTTCACTTCATTTAATGTCCTGAAGGTTTATCCATGTTGTAGCATGTGACAGGAAGTTTTTCCTTTTTGAGGCTAAGTAATATTCCACTGTGTGTGTGTGTATGTATGTATGTATGTATGTATGTATGTATGTGTGTGTATATGTGCCATATTTTGCTTATTCATTCATCCATTGATGGGCACTTGGATTCCTTTCTGTTTCAGTTATTGTGAGTAATTTCCCTCTGAATGTGGATGTACAGATATCTCTTTGAGATCCTGGGTTTCATTCTTCTTGGTATATTGCCAGAAGTGGAATTTCTGGATTCCATGATAATTTTTAAATTTTTGAGGAACCTCCATGCTGTTTTCCACAGTGGCTGTACCAATTTACATTCCGAGTAGTAGTATGCAAGAATTCCAATTTCTCCACATCCTCACCAACATTACTTGTTTTCTGTTTGGTAGTAGCCATCCCAGTGTTTGTGTTGTGCTACTTCATTCTGGTTATGATTGGTATTTACCAAATGATTAGTGATGCTGAGTTGGAGGGACCGGGGCTTGCAACAGTGGGGTAACGAGGTACAACAATGGCCACCTGTCTCTCTAACTACATCTCTTTAACCAGAATCAGCAGTAAGTGATCCCTCATATTTGGAGGACAGAGTGCTTTTCACCTACACTGGCTCCTGAAAGCCCTGTGTAAGCTGCTGCAGGAATCTAGGTACTGCTGCCTGCTTTGTGGCTAGCGAGCAGCCGATGAGTAGTGGCTCTTGTGCTAAGAGCTAAAATAGACTGATTTTAGGCACAATTTTTCTCCAAATTATTCTCCAGATTTTCCACTGGGAGTTGGAAGCCTTCAGTAGACTAGAATTTCAGAAAGTTTTATCAGATTATGTCAGTGCGGTTGTTGTCCATGTGAGGGCGGATTCCTGGTGTTTCCTACTCTGCCATCTTCCCAGAATCTTCTCTGTAGATGGCTTTTTGTATTGTCCTCAGCTATATCCTATGATTTGTAGAAATTGGGCTCAGAGGGGTGCCTGGGTGGCTCAGTGGGCTAAAGCTGCTGCCTTCGGCTCAGGTCTTGATCTCAGGGTCCTGGGATCGAGCCCCGCATCGGGCTTTCTGCTCAGCAGGGAACCTGCTTCCTCCCCTCCCTCTCTCTGCCTGCCTCTCTGCCTACTTGTGATCTGTCAAATGAATAAATAACAATCTTAAAAAAAAAAAAAGAAATTGGGTTCAGAGCCAAGAAATGGCTAAAAGTGAACATCTCTTACGCTGATAGAACCCGGGGAAGGAAAAAAGTTAGGAGTTGGGCAAGGAGTCATTGGACTTTATCATCTTGCCTGGGTCCTCTAGACCCCACCCCCCTCTTTTTTTTCTTTTTTCCCAAGAGGTGGCCTGAGGCTTGACCCTTCACATACCTCTGTCCCCATGGAGACTTCCTGGTTCCTGCTGCTCCTTTTCCCCATATGCCCTGCTTAGACATGGGCAGACATTGAAGTCTCAGAGTAATGTAGCACCTGCCTCTTAGCCTTGCTGGGTACCCTCTGTGGCAGGTGTGAAGGGACTCTAAATAGAGGTCATGGCTCCTGTATGTTCTGCTTAAGGTTTGCATTCATTTTTTTCAGCCAGCTTTGTGCAGATAGGGATGCTGGACCTGACGTGTATTTGGGGCTGGGGTAAGAGTGAATAGAGTCTCTCTGAGCTTATGTCCTGTTGGAGCTTTCTGGAAACTACTGCCAAGGAGAGGAGAGAGGGTATTTGCCACCGAAAGTAATAAGCCAACTGTCCCACCTGTTATGAGGAGAAACTGCGAATATAATTTTGGGAGAACCTGTATTGATTAGGTCTCTTGCCGCTAGCATAGAATTTCTGTGACTAAAAGCCAAATGTTATTTTACAACTGCCTTTATCTTCTGCAGGTAGTGCCTTGAACACCTCTGTAACCACATGCCTTGCCTTTCTCTTTTGGCAGAGGAATGTCCTGGCATCTGGAGTCATCCCTCAGATTTCTCTGATCATGGGCCCGTGTGCTGGTGGGGCTGTGTATTCCCCTGCTCTGACTGATTTCACGTTCATGGTTAAGGTAAGAAAGAAGGGCCTGCTTCTCCTGCCCTTTGAGAATTGTGTAGTAACTCACCTGCAATAAAAATAGTTCCTAGATCTAGGTTACCTGCATTATCGCTACTCTCAGCATAGTAATGATAAGATCTTAGTGGAGGGAAGGTTTTGGCTGAAATCTGTAGCTTATGGGACTTCTGCGACAATGTGCTTGTGTACTTCATTGTTGGGTGGTTTTACTTGTTGATTTGAATTGCAAATGATTTTTAGTAATCAAAGGATCCTATCTTCTGCCTAGAGGGATGATTGGTTCCTAAATCCTATTAAAAAGTTCCTCATGGAAGCACTTGGGGGGCTCAGTTGGTTGAGCACCTGACTCTTGATTTCAGCTCAGGTTTTGATCTCAGGATTTTGGGATCAAGTCCTGTGTTACACTCCCTGCTGGGCATGGAGCCTGCTGAGGATTCTCTCTCTCCCTCTCCCTCTGTCTTTCACCTACTTCTCCCCCTACTTTCCCTGTCTTAAAAAGAAAGAAAACGTTTCTCATGGAAGTCTTTTCTGTAATCTACTTTATTGTGAAGTTGTTTCCTATGTCCCATCTTTATTTCTTCGGCTGTTTGCCATTTCATTACATACCATCTGTAATGGTAAATCTGAACTCTAACTTCATTTTGAGAGGTGCTTTATCTTTAGAACCTAATTCTTATAGAATGAGATTTCTAATTTTGAATGAGGCCTACTTGCACTTATACATGGGTATTTACTTTAACTTGATATCTTTTTAAAAAATTAGTCTTTTCCTCATAAAATATATTTAATAATAACGAGCAATAAATGTCAAGACAGATTTGAGGGGGAGAGGTAAAGATAGTCCTCCAATATGAGGAGAAAACTGTAAATAGAAGGAATGTAAATACAGAACACCCTTTTCTCGAGGGTAGTTTGGCAGTAAGAATTGAGAAATTATGAAAGGTGATTACCCTTTGATCCAGATACTCTGTTCTTAGTGACAGACTGAAAACAATATATATGTTCAATAGGGATGGATTTTAAAAATTCAGATGACCACATCTCTTCCCGAACAAAGCAGAATTCCCTCTGCCTTGCCTGCACAATCAGTATCTACCTGAGCTCACCCAGTCCTCCTCTTCCTGCCAGGAACAGAGGTGGCAATTCCTTTGGCTAAGCCCCTTCTCTCCCCGCCTTCCTACATTTGTGCATATCATGTATTGCAACTCTTCACACCTTTTCAGTAGCCAGCCTCCTCCTGTCCATTCTGTTCCATCTGTCATCTTTAGCCTCTCCCTTGGTACTGGGTCCTCCCATCAGAACTGACCCCTATTTAGGTATTTCCTATCTTCAAAACAACCCAAAAGCCCTTCCCTACTCTGCATCTCCCTGTGGCTGTTGCCCTATTCCTATCTTCCTGTCGTCTCCTTAACACATTCCCATTTGGCTCTGCCCCCTCGCTCTACTAAAACTGGTTCTTTTAAGGTCACCAGTGATTTCTGTGTCACTGCTGATGATCTTTAATACTCGTTTTCCTGAGTATTAGCAACATTTGTTTCCCTTTGCTTCTACTCTGTTGTCCCTGGCATTTCTTCTCACCTCTCCAGCCTTCTTGGTGTCCGTTGCTAACCCTAGTGATAGCCAGCACCTTCAACATCTCAAATGATTACCATTTCTTTTTTGTGGTGAGAACATTTAAGCTCTACTCTCCTAGCAATTGTCAAGTATATAATACAGCATTAACAGTAGGAATCACTGTGCTGTACATGAGATCCTCAGAACTTATTCATCTTATACCTGGAAGTTTACACCACCACCTCCCCATTTCCTCCAGTCCCCAGCCCCTGGTAACCACCATTCTACTCTGTTTTTATGAGTTCAGCTTTTTTGATTCCACACATAAGTGAGATCATACATTACCTGTCATTCTTTTTCTAATTTTATTTCACTTAGCATATGCCTTTATACATGGCTAATAATTAGACATTAGTGAAATGCTCTCAAGGTCCGTCCCTATTGTCGCAAATGATAGGATTTCCTTCTTTGTCATGACTGAATAACGTCCGTGTGTTACATTTTCTTTATCCATTCATCCATTGTTGGACATTTAGGTTGTTTTCATATCTTGGCTATTATAAATAATGCTGCAGTGAACATGGGAGTACAAATATCTCTTTGAGATCTTGATTTCATTTCCTTTTAAAAAAAATTAATTATAATGTAGTTAACATACAGTGTTATATTAGTTTCAGGGGTAAAATATAGTGATCCAACAATTCCATATATTATTCAGTGCTCTTCAAGATAAGTACACTCTTAATCCCCTTCATCTATTTCACCTATCCCCCACCCACCTCCCCTCTGGTAACCATCTGTTCTTTTAGTTAAGAGCCTGTTTTTTGGTTTGTCTTTTTTTCCCTTTGTTCATTTGTTTTGTTTCTTAAATTCCACATATGAGTGAAATCATATGGTATTTGTCTTTCCCTGACTGACTTACTTCACTTAACCTTGTATGCTAACTCTACCCATGTTTTGCAAATGGCAAGATTTCATTCTTTTTTGTGGCTGAATAATATTCCTCTGTGTGTATGTTGTGTGTGTCACATCTTTTTTATCCATTCATCAATCATAAACATTTTGTGGGTTGTTTCTGTAATTTGGCTATTGTAAATAATGTTGCAATAAACATAGGGGTGTATGTATCCCTTCGAATTAGTGTTTTTGTATTTTTTGCTAGTATGATTACTGGATCATAGGTTAGTTTTTAAAAAAATTTTTGAGGAACCTCCCTACTGTTATCCACAGTGGCTATACCAGTTTGCATTTCTACCAACAGTGCACGAGAGTTCCTATTTCTCCACATCCTCATCAACACTTGTTTCTTGTGTTTTTGATTTTTGGTTTTAGCCATTCTGATAGGTGTGAGGTGATATCTCATTGTGGTTTTGATGTGCATTTCCCTGAAGATGAGTGATGTTGAGCATCTTTTCATGTATCTGTTAGCCACCATCTGGATGTCATCTTTGGAGAAATGTCTGTCTGTGTTTTCTGCCCGTTTTTTTTGTTTGGGTTATTTGTTTTGGAGATGTTGAGTTGTATCAGTTCTTTATATACTTGAGATACTAACCCTTTATCAGATATGTCATTTTCAAATATCTTTTCCCATTTAGTAGGCTGTCTTTTAGTTTTGTTGATGGTTTCCTTTGGGTATATATCCAAAAGTAGAATTGTTGGTGATTCTATTTTTAATTTTTTGAGGAACTTCCCTACTGTTTTCCATAGTGGCTGTATCAATTTACATTCCCATCAGTGGTGCACAAGGGTTCCCTTTCCTCCACATTCTTGCCAACAGCTAGTTCTTGTCTTTTTGATAATCACCATTCTAACAGGTTGAGGTGGCACCTCCTTTTGGTTTTGATTTACATTTCCCAGATGATTAGTGATGTTGACCATTTGTATGTCTTCCTTGGAAAAATGTCTGTTGAGGTCCTCTGTTCATTAAAAATTTTTTTTGTAGCTTTATTGGTACAATTGTCATATAGCATGTGTAAGTTTAAAGTGTACAATGTGATAGCCTTATATATACATATATTGTGAAATGTTTATCACAATAAGGTTGTTAATACATTTTCCATTTCAGGGGTGCCTGGGTGGCTCAGTGGGTTAAAGCCTCTGCCTTCAGTTCAGGTCATGATTCCCAGGGTGCTGGGATTGAGCCCCGCATCGGGCTCCCTGCTCAGCGGGGAGCCTGCTTCCTCCTCTCTCTCTCTCTGCCTGCCTCTCTGCCTGCTTGTGATCTCTGTCTGTCAAATAAATAAATAAAATCTTTAAAAAAAAATACATTTTTCATTTCACATAATTACCATTTTGGATTTTTGCTGTAGTTGTTATTGAGTTGTAGGTGTTCTTTAAATATTTTTTATATTAATCCCTTTTCAGATATATGATTTGCAAATATTTTCTCTCATTCAGTAGGCTGCCTTTATATTTTGTTGATTTTTCTTTTGCCGTGCAGAAGCTTTTTAGTTTGATGTCCTACTTGTTAATTTTTGCTTTTGTTCCTTCTGCTTTTGGTGTTGTATCCATAAAATTGTTCCCTATGTTTTCTTTTTTTAAATTAAAAAAAGTTGGTTTTGAAGATTTTATTTATTTGAGAATGATAGAGAGAGAATGAGCAAAGAAGCGTGCACAAGCAGGGGAGGGGCAGAAGGAGACAGAGAAGCAGGCTTCTGCTGAACGGGGAGCCCTATGTGGGGCTCGATCCCAGGACCCCAGGATCATGACCTGAGCTGAAGGCAGACGCTTAGTCGACTGAGCCACCCAGGTTTCCTCCGCCATGTTTTCTTCTAAGACTTTTATGGTTTCAGGTCTTTAAGCCTTTAATCCATTGAGTTAATTTTTGTGACTGGTTGAATATATGGGTGTAGTTGCATTCTTCTGCCTGTAGAGATCCAGTTTTCCCAAATTTATTTATTTATTTATTTATTTATTTATTTAAGATTTTATTTATTTGAGAGAGAGAGAGCTTAAAAGAGAGAGAGAGAGAGATCACAGGCAAAGGGGAGGAGTAGAGGGAGAAGCAGACTACCCACTGAGCAGGGATCCCAATGCAGGACTTGATCCCAGGACTCTGGGACCATGACCTGAGCTTAAGGCAGATGCTTAACCAACTGAGCCAGCCAGGCACCCCCAAAATCATTTATTGAAGAGCCTTAGCTTTTCCTCATTGAATATTCTTGGCTCTCTTGTCGAATATTAGTTGGTAGTATATATGAGGGTATGCTTTTGGGCTCTTGATTCTGTTCTATTGGTTTGCAAGTATGTTTTTATGCCAGTACTATACTGTTTAAAAGATTACTATAACTTTGTAGAATAGTTTGAAATAAAAAAATATGGTGCCTCTAACTTTAATTGTCTTTGCCAGAATTGTTTTTGTTATTTGGGGTCTTTTGTGGTTCTATACAAATTTTATTTTATTTTATTTTTTTAAAAGACTTAAAAAAGAAAAGATTTATTTATTTACTTATTTGACAGAGATCATAAGTAGGCAGAGAGGCAGGCGGGGGGCGGCTCCCCGCTGAGCAGACAGCCCATGTGAGGCTCCATCCTAGGACCCTGAGATCATGACCCGAGCCTGAGACAGAGGCTTAACCCACTGAGCCACCCAGGCGCCCCTCTATATAAATTTTAGACTGTTTTTTTCTATTTCTGTCAAAAATGTCATTGGAATTTTGAAAGGAATTGCATTGAATCTATAGATAGCTCTGGGTAGTATGGACATTTTAACAATACTCTTATCCAGGAACATGTGATCTCTTCCATTTATTTTTGTCATCTTCAGTATCTTTCATCAAAGTCTTAGAGTTTTCAGTGTATAGATCTTCCACCTCCTTTGTTAAATTCATTTGGAATATTTTATTATGCTTGATGCTATTGTGAATGGGCTGGCTTTCTTTTTCTTTTTCAGTGTAGAGAAAGCTACTGGTTTTGGTGTTTATGTCCTTTTTTATTAGTTATGTGTTTGTATGCTAAGCAATCCTATTCTGCACTTGCAGAACTTTTAGTATCTGCATATTAGTGCCATCTCCCCTCTTTAGTCCTCCACAACTAATCATCAGGTCTTAAGCATTCTACATCTTAAATATTTGATGTGTTTAATGAGAGTGTAATAAAAATGCTACAGATTGATTTTTAAAGGACTAGATATTCCATGAAAGAAGTAATGAGTGGCATGCTCTGCTAGGTGATAAAATATAAAGTGAAATAACAAACTGGTTCATTAATTTATAAATAAATAGACCAGGAGAACAGAATAGAATTGAGAAATAGATGTGAATATACTCGAATATTTAGTTTCTGATGAAATGGATATTATTTTTTTTTTAAAAGATTTTATTTATTTATTTGTCAGAGAGAGGGAGAACGAGAAAGTGAGCACAAGGCAGGCAGAGGGATAAGCAGGCTCCCTGGTGAGCAAGGAGCCTGATGTGGGACTCGATCCCAGGACGCTGGGATCATGACCTGAGCCGAAGGCAGCTGCTTAACCAACTGAGCCACCCAGGCGTCCCGAAATGGATATTACTCTATTTAGCGTAATCATAATGTCAGTTTTTTGTATCAAAGACCTCAGAGATTCCAGCATTACTAAATTCTGGTTGACATTTCTCAGTCATCATCTTACTTGGCCTTTCAGCATTTTACTTAGCTGATCATTCCTTCCTCTGAAACTTGGAAGCACCATAATTCTTGGATTTCTTCTTCTAGCTCTTCTCTCCTTCCCTGGGTGATTTTTATCCCATCTCCAGACTTTAAATATTCAACTCTTTGCTGACAGCTCTCAAATCTGTGTCTTCCGGATGGAACACTCCTGAACTCTAGGATTACCCATTTGGGTACCTACCAGTGTTTCCAATTGGCCTTCAGTGGTATCTCAAACTTCATAGATTTTGGTCTCTTACAAGCCTCTTCCAAGTTGCTTTCCTGCAGCCTTCCCCATCTTAATAAATGGCAAGTCCAGCCTTCCAGTGGCTCAGATGAAAAAACATTCCACCATTTTAACTCCTCTTTTTCTGTCACATGCCAAGTTCAGTTCCAAGTCATATTCATTCTACTTTAGAATGTAATCTAAAATTATATTGCTTCGTATGTCTTACTACTTACATTGCTACCATATTAATTCAAGCATCCCACCTGGGTTATTGCAGAATGCTAATTTGTCTCCCTGATTCTGTCTTTGCCTCTCTCCCACTTAATTTAAAATTTTTTAAGCACTGTTAATTGTCTCATACTCAGGGAAGTACGTAAAATATGTAAGTTTGACAATTATTAAGTGCAAATCCATGTAAATAATATGAGTTCAAGAAATGACCTTCAGGAACCCTGCTCCCATTACCTTTCCTAATCACTATTGCCTCCTTTCATCCTGTCCAGAATTATTTATGATCTCAGCTTTTATGGTAATTATCTGTATATGCTTTGCTTTATAGTTACAAGTTGTGGCTTGTTGCCTGTTTTGACCTTTAATATAAGATGAAATCATATAATATTCATTCTTTTGTTCATTCTTTTGTGTGTGACTATGACTCATTATGTTTTTAAGATTTATCCATGTTCTTTGTAAATATAGTTCATTCATTTTAATCTGTAGTAAATTATCTTAACATAGTCATCTGTTCTACTACCTTTTGTGTTTAAAGATTTTTGCCATTGCCATTGATGCTGATATAAACATTTTTAAAAAAGATTTTATTTATCCACTTATCTATTTGACACAGAGAGAGAGAGAGAGAGAGAGAGAGAGAGAGAGAGATCACAAGCAGGCCGAGAGGCAGGCAGAGAGAGAGGGGAAGCAGGCTCCCCGCCAAACAGAGAGCCTGACACGGGGCGTGAGCCCAGGGCCCCAGGACCATGACCCGAGCCCAAGGCAGAGGCTTTAACCCACTGAGCCACCTAGGTGCTTCGTGATCTAAACATTCTTAAACCTGTACCCTGGTTTCAGGTTCTCAGGGTAAGAGCATAGTTATGTCATAGGATGTACATATCTTCAGTTTTTTAGGGTAATGCCTAACTGTTCATTAAAGACGGTGCAGCAATTTACACTTCTATTTGCAGTGTGTGAGAATTTTCATTTGTTTCACATCCTTGCCAGCACTTTTATTAGTATGATTTAATTATGCCAGTTTGCATGTGGTGTGATCTTTCATTGCATTTCCATGACTAATGAGATTTAGCACCTTTTCATATGTTTCTTCTTTTGTGGTGTGCCTGTTCATCTATTTTGCCCATTTTAAAAATTGTGGGTTTTTTCTTATTTTTAGTTCTTTTTATATTCTGGATGTAAGTTCTTTATCAGTTTTATGTTGCAGCTGCCTTCTCCCACACTGTAATTTGCAGCTTTCCTCCTCTTAATTCTACCTTTTGAACAGAGTGTTTCAAGTCTTTATTTTGAAATTTCGAGTTTTCAGAATTCTATTATTTATTTATTTATTTTTAAAGATTGTCTTTATTTGCGAGTGCATGGTGGGGGGGAACAGCAGGGGCAGAGGGAGAAGCAGACTCTCCACTGAGCAGGGAGCCGTATGTGGGGCTTGATCCCAGGACCCTGGGGTCATGATCTCAGCCAAAGGCAGATGCTTAACCAACTGAGCCACTCAGGCAACTAAATTTTCAGAATTATTAACCATTCATGAGTGGGTTGTATATATCATGTTTCTTTACTGTTTAATGCTTCTGAATATAATTCTTAAGAATTAAGATATTTTCTTTCACAACTAGTTAATAAATTCAGAAAGTTTAACACTGATATAGTACTTTAAAAAATTGTGGTAAAATATACACAAAAAAGTCAAAAATGGAAAATTTCAGTTACAGTTCTATGGCATTAGGTATATCCAGATTTTTGTGATACCAGCACCACCGGCAATCTCCAGAAATTTTTCATCTATCCCAGCTGAAACTTTTTACTTATTAAACACTAGTTTACCATTCCCTACTACTCCCAACACTGTTCTCTCTGTGAATTTTTGGAATCCTACAGTATCTGCCCATTTGTGACTGGTTTATTTCATTTAGCATAATGTCTTCAGAGTTAGTCCATGTTGTAACATGTGTTAGAATTGCCATCTTTTAAAGGCTGGTTAATATTCCTTTGTATGTATATGCCACATTTAAATATCCATTCATGTGTCAGTGAACACAAATTGTTTCCATCTTTTTTTTTTTTCTTCCCCAAAGATCTTATCCATTTATTAAAGAACAGAGAGGGAGAGGGAGAAAGAGAAGCAGACTCCCAGCTGAGCAGAGATCCCAATGTGGGACTCAGTCCCAGGACCCTGAGATCATGAGACCTGAACTAAAGGTAGATGTTTAACCACCTGAGCCACTAAAGCCACCGCTGCTTTTTTTTTTTCTTTAAAGATTTTAAAAAATTTATTTATTTGACAGACAGAGATCACAAGTAGGCAGAGAGGCAGGCAGAGACAGGAAGGGAAGCAGGCTCCCTGCTGAGCAGAAAGCCCGATGTGGGGCTCGATTCCAGGACCCTGGGATCATGACCTGAACCAAAGGCAGAGGTTTTAACCCATTGAGCCACCCAGGTGCCCCCCCCCCCTTTTTTTCTTTGTTAAGATTTTATTTATTAGCAAGAGAGAGCACACAGGTGGAGGGGGTGAGGGAGAGGGACGAGCAGACTCCCCACTTAATGGAGAGCTAACGTGGAACTCTGATCCCAGGACCCCGAGATCATGACCTGAGCCAAAGGCAGATGCTTAGTGGACTGAACCATCCAGAGACTCCAGCTGTTTCCAGCTTTTGGTTATTGCAAATAAACTGCAATAAATATTGATGTACAAGTTTTTGTACTGTTTCTGTGGTGTTCTCTTTTTGTTCTTTGGGGTATATACCTAAGAATGGAATTACTGGGTCAGGTATTACTTCTCTTTAAAATTTTTAGGAAACATCATCCACTGTTTTCCACAGTGGCTGCACCAGTTTGCATTGCCACCAACAGTACATGAAGGATCCTTTTTTCCCACATTCTTACCAACACTTACTGTTTCTTATATTTTTTATTTCAGCCATTCTGACAAGTGTGAGGTAACATTTCTTTTTTTTCCTTTTTTTTTTTTTTAAAGATTTTATTTATTTATTTGACAGACAGAGATCACAAGTAGGCAGAGAGGTAGGCAGAGAGAGAGAGGAGGAAGCAGGCTATCCACGGAGCAGAGAGCCCGATGCTGGGCTTGATCCCAGGATCCTGGGATCATGACCTGAGCCGAAGGCAGAGGCTCAACCCACTGAGCCACCCAGGCGCCCCGTGAGGTAACATTTCATTGTGGTTTTGATTTGCATTTCCCTGATGAATAGTGATGTTGAGCATCTTTTCACGTGTCTGTTAGCCATCTGGATGTCTTCTTTGGAGAAATGTCTGTTCATATTTTCTGCCCATTTTCAGTGGGATTATTTTGGTGTTGAGTTTTGTTGGTGTTGGATATTAACCCCTTATCAGATGCATTGTTTGTAAATATTTTCTCCTATTTAGTATGTTGCCTTTTTGTTTTATCATTTCCTTTGCTTTGCAAAATCTTTTTTTGTTTTGATGTAGTCCCAATAGTTTATTTTTGCTTTTGTTTCTTTTGCCTGAGGAGATATATCTAGAAAAATGTTGCTTAGGCCCCTGTTAATTTTTGAATTACTTTTTATTGTTGAGTTATAGGAGTTAAAATAAGTATTCTGGATATTAGTCACTTATCAGATATGTGATTTGGAAATATTTTCTCCTATTCTGTGGGCTGCCTTTTCATTCTGTTGGTAGTGTCCTTTGCACAAGATAATAATTTTGATTAAGTCCAGTTTATTATCTTATGTTGCCCCTGAATTTTTATCTATATTTAAGAAGTGTTGCCAGATCCAGTGTCATGAGACTTTGCCCATTTCCTAAGTGTTATGCTTTTAGCTCTTCTTTGTAGGCCTTTGATCCCTTTTAGTTAATTTTTGTATATGGTAAAACATAAAGTTCAGCTTCATTCTTTTGCATGTGAATATGCCATTTTTCCATCACCATTCATTGAAAAGATTGTCCTTTCTCCACTGGATGATATAGGTATCATTGCCAAACCGTTTGAGCATATGTATGAAGGCTCATTTCTGGGCTTTCTGTTTTTGACTGGTCTATATGCCTTCATGCCAGTACCACACTGTTTTGATTCCTGTAGCTTTGTAGTAGGTTTTGAAGTCAAGAAAGTGTGAGACCTCCAACTTCGTTGTTCTTTAAGATTGTTGTGGTTATACAGAGTACTCTGAGATTCCTCATCAATTTTAGGATGGGCTTTTCTCTTTCTGTAAGAAAAAGTCATTGTGGTTTTGATAGGGATGGCATTGAATCTGTATATTATAGTTTTTGGTAGTGTTGACCTCTTACAGTATTGTCTTTCATCCCATGAATAGGAGATGTCTTTCTATTTATTTGTGAATTTTTAAATTTCTTTCAGTGATGTTCTATAATTTTTAGTGTACAAATCTTGTGCCTCTTTAGTTAAGTCATTCCTAAGTACTTTATTCTCTTTTTTTTTTTTAAGATTTTATTTATTTATTTGAAAGAGAGACAGTGAGAGAGAGCATGAGCGAGGAGAAGGTCAGAGAGAGAAGCAGACTCCCCATGGAGCTGGGAGCCCGATGCGGGACTCGATCCCGGGACTCCGGGATCATGACCTGAGCCGTAGGCAGTCGTCCAACCAATTGAGCCACCCAGGCGTCCCAAGTACTTTATTCTTTTAGAAGCTATTATAAATGAAATTATTTTTGTAATTTCCTTTCCATATTGTTTGTTGTTGCTCTATAAAAATGCAGCTAATTTTTTTTAAAGCAGGAGAATATCAAATTTAATTTAATATCTCCAGAGAATCTACACAGACATGGAAATTCTAAAAATAGTCAGGTAGAATGAGGGATATTTGTAGTCCTGAGCTAAGGAGCAGGAAGATGAAAAAGAGTAAATGTTTGGTAAACAAATGTTTGCTGGGCCACTCAGAAACAATGGAACATTGAAGACTTTGCGCAAACAGGCCTTTTTAGGTTCCTCCCTGTCTACCATACCTAGTTCGTGGTATAATGTAGTTATCCATGGGGATAGCTATCTTTCTGGAGCAGGTCCTCTATCTAAATTCTTTTCAGGCAGTTGTAGGGAAGGTAAAGAGCTTTTCCTGAATCTGCTGGATATTGATTGCTTTTTATCTTAAAATAATCTTCATGTCAAAGTGGCTCATTTTGGGGCACCTGCCTTGGCCCCTGCCATGTCAAGATACAGCATGATTCGGTGAGCTGAATTAGTGACCCGAATTAGACCTAAGAAAACTGCTAGCCAGCAGTGACAGAATACTTAAGTCAATTCATTGCCTTAAAAAAAAAAAAAAAAAAAAAAGGTGGTTTAAAAGTGTTTTTTTTTGATATTTTTAAAAATTTAAATTCAGTTAATTAACATATAATGTATTATTGGTTTCAGAGTACAGGTCTGTGGTTCATCAGTCTTATATAACACCCAGTGTTCTTACATCATGTGCCCTCCTTAACATCCATCCCCTAGTTACCCCATCCCCCTACCACCCTCGCCTCCAGCAACCCTCAGTTTGTTTCCTGTGATTAAGAGTCTCTTGTTTGTCTTCCTATCTAGTTTCATCTTGTTTTATTTTTTCCTCTCTTGCCCTATGATCCACTGTTTTGTTTCTTAAATTTGCTTTATGTGGCTTTTGTTCCCTGAAGCCTTTCTTTATAGCTTAGAGGATGAGAATGAAAATGGCGGCTTCCCAATCTCTGGCCCCAGAACCAAAAGCTCGGGTCCCCACTCCTCAATGAGTCCTCAGCGAAAAGCTGTCAGTCATTCCTGTCTCCCTAGTCTCCAGCTACACTCCATGCTCATCTGGCCTGTGACTGATTGTTTCTATTTCTGGCACATGACCCTGCTTTGGGTCTCCAAACCCTGCAGATTCCTGTGGCATGCTCCTACGCCACTTCTCCCAGAGGAGGAAGGGGGAGTCATCTGTTCTGCTGCTGGTTGGGCCCAACCAGCTTAGAGACTAGTCACCCATATGTGTTGGGGTTCATGGTTTATGGTAACCCTAAGCTGAGAGCCCACTTCTGGGCTCACTGTTTTCAGCTGGTTTCCCCACTCTGGTGCCTGGGAGCTTGCCTCACTCAGGCACCCCTGGTCTTCCTGTGACCCCAAGGATCTGAGACCACACTGTCCCAGTGGGGGTTCTACCCACCCCCCGCTGTCTGAGCAATGTCCCTCAGTGGAGCAGACTTCTAAAAGTTCCAATTTTGTGCTCTGCTGCTCTACCACTTGCCTGGAGCTGACTGATGGAAGTTCCCTCCCTCTCCCTCACATCTATCTTCCTGTATATTGCCTCAGATTCACTTCTCCACACCTCCTACCTTGCAGAAAGTGGTTGCTTTCCTATTTGTAGAGTTGCAGCAATTCTTTTCTTAGAACTTTGGTTGAGTTCACAGATGTTCAGAATGATTTGATAGCTATCTAGCTGAATTTCTGGGACCAGATGAAATTAAGGTCTCCCACTCCTCCACCATCTTGGACTCCTGTTTCTGCCTTAAAAAAAAAAAAAAAGTGGTTGAATGTAATTTCCAGTTTGCTTTTGAATTTAGATGCAACCAAACCTCCACTCTTAGCTATGCATTAAATGGCGGTGGTTGGGGGGCGCCTGGGTGGCTCAGTGGATTAAAGCCACTGCCTTCGGCTCAGGTCATGATCCCAGGGTCCTGGGATCAAGCCCCGCATCGGGCTCTCTGCTCAGCGGGGAGCCTGCTTCCCTTCCTCTCTCTCTGCCTGCCTCTCTGCCTACTTGTGATCTCTGTCAAATAAATAAACTCTTTAAAGAAAAAAAAAAATAAAATAAATGGCGGTGGTTGTTGCCTCCTTTTTCATCTTATTCTGAAATAATGACTGTGGACCCAGACCTAATAGCCCTCCTTGAGTCTAAGCAATTCAGGCAACTGAGAGGGTGTCTGAAATGTAGCTAATTTTTTGTATGCAGCAACTTTGATTAATTTTTTTTGGGGGGCCCCTGTGGAGTCTTTAGGGTTTTCTATATATAAAATCATGTCATCTGCAGACAGATTTTTTTTTACATCATCATTTCTGATTTGCAGGTCTTTTTTTTTTTTTTTCTTGCCTAATTGCTCTGGCTACGACTCTTAGTACTATGTTGATTAGAAGTGGTGAAAGTGAGGATCCTTGCCTTATTACCTGAACTTAGAAGAAAAGCTTTCAGTCTTTCACCACAGAGTATGATACTAGCTGTGGGTTTTTCATAAATTGCCTTTATTATGTTTTCTATTTCTAGTTTTCTGAGTATTTTTATCATGCTAGGATGTTGAATTTTGTCAGATATTTTTTCTGCATCAATTGAGATGATCATGTAATTTTCTTCCCTTTGTTTATTGAAGTATTTTTACATTGATATCTCTGCAGTGGGCCATTCTTAAATGTCAAGTAAAAATTCCATTTGGTCTTGCTGTGTAATTCTTTTAAAATGTTGAGTTAGTTTTGCTAGTAATATGAATATTTTTGCATCAATATTTATATGGGATATTGATCTGTAGCTTTCTTCTATTGTTGTCTGGCTTTGGCATTAAGATAATGGTGGGTCTTAGGAAGTGTTTCATCCTCTAATTTTTTTGGAAGAGTTTGAGAGGAATTGATATTTAATTCTTGAAATGTTTGGTAAAATTCACTGGTGAAGCCCTGTGTTACTGATTAGTCTTATAGGTTGTTATTTTAAGAATTGTTCATTTCATCTGGGTTATCCAATTTGGTGTGGAATTGTTTGTAGTACTCTTATCCTTTTTATTTTTCTAGAGTTGGCAGTAATGTCCCTATTTTCATTTATTTTAGTCCTTTGACTCTCTATTAGTCCATCTAGCAAAAGATAAGTCAGCTTTGCTAATCTTTTTGAAGAATGAGCTTTTGGTTCCATTGAGGGGTGTGTGTGTGTGTACATGTGTGTTATATCTTGCTTTTCTATTTTTTCATGCTCTGCTCTGATCTTTATTTTCTTCTTTCTGCTAACTTTAGGTTCAGGTGTTTTTTTTTTTCCCTTAAGGTATAAAGTTAGGTGATTTGGGATCTTTCTTCTTTCCTAGTGTGCTTACAGCTATAACTTCCCCTCTTAGCTCTGCTTTTATTGTATCAGACAAGTTTTTATATGCTGTGTTTTTACTTTCATTTGTCTCAGGTTAATTTTCCAATTTCACTTGACTTTTGTCTTTGTCAGAGTGTTTTTTTTTTTTTTTTTTTTAAAGAGTGTGATGTTTAATTTCTGCATATTTGAATTTTCCAGTTCTCCTTCTGTTCCTGGTTTCATCCCAATGTGATTTAAATCATACAAGCTGTTTTTGTCATCTTTTTAAATTTATTAAGACTTGTTTTATGTGTGTTCAGTGTGTAATCTATCCTATATAATACTTTAATCTCTTCTACCATTCAGATTCTGTTTGGTCAGTTGTCCCAATAATGTCCTTTATAGTATTTTTTTTTCTTCCATTAAAGGATCCATTTGGGAATCATATACTGCACTTATTTACCATATCCTATTAATCTTCCTTTAATCTGCAACAGTTCTTCAGACTTTGTCATGATACTGACATTTTCAAAGGCTACAAAACAAATTATGAGATTGTTCCTCAGTTGTGTTTATCTCATGTTTCCTCATGACTAGATTCAGAGTAGTTATCCCACTGTGTCTACTATGTAACTGATGTATCCTGCTCAGATGATCACATCTAGAGACAAGTGATGTCCATTTGCCCCTCATCCATGATATTTGATCACTGTTTGAGGTGTTGTCTGGTTTCTCTGCTGTGTATTTATTGTTTTTCCTTTTGTAATTGATTAATACTTATGGGGAGATAGACACCATGCAAGGATGCTACTTAACATTATACTTTTTCTCCTTGATTTTGCATCTATCAAGGATATTTGTCTAAAGCAATTTCTACAAAATTGGCATTTACCAACTCTACCATTTACTTCATATCAGTTGGCATCCTACCCTCAGGAAGAGCCCTGCTTCCTTGGGCATTTGTTTAGTTCATGAACTTGTTATTATTGTGGGTTCCTGGATTTCCTGTTCTACTTAGGTGTTTCTAATCCATTTCTAGCATTTGTTTTCATGTTCAAATTGTCCTCACTTAGCCAGTGGGAGTCCCTTCAAGCTGGCTTCTATGCCCTTTTGATAGGAGAACCAATGTGAAATGTAAACTTTATGAGTAATGTGTCTTAGTTCTTGACACATTTGACACAGTTTTTCTACCCCAAAATCATGAAGATCATTTTTCTAAAAACTTTATTATTTTACCTTTTACATTTATGTTTAAATCTAGTTGGAATTGAAGTTCACACATAGTATGAAAGAGAGGCTAGTTTCATTTTTTTCCGTACAGTTACCTAGTTGACTGAGAGGCTTTTATTGAAAAGCACATCCTTTCCTACTGTGGAATGCCACCTGTGTCATGAATCAAGTGTCTCTATATCAAGAATGTTTCACAGAGCTCTTCTGGGGTCTGTTCGCTTATCCCTGTGCCAACACCACACTGTCTTCATGACAGGGGCTGTATGACAAGTACTGAGAGTTGGTATAGCGAGTTATCCCTCCTTATTCTTCAAGTGGGTATGGGATATTCTTGGCTCTTTGCAATTTCCAGTTTGTTTGTTTTTTTTAACAACTTTGAGATATAATTCTATGATAACTGCACATATAAGAGTTGGCAGTTTGAGTTTTGACACATGAATACAACTGTGAAGCCACGACCACAATCAAGGTAATGAACATAGCCAGCCCCCACAAAGGTTTCTTCATCGTAATCCATCTTTCCCTTCCTCTCAGCCCTGTCTTCTGGTAACAAACCATTCATCTGCTTCCTATCACAATAAACTGACTTGCATTTTGTAGGATGTTATATAAACAGAATCATTCAGAATGATATTTTCTATCTATAAAACACATACAAAAAGTATATTCTTTTTAGGTGGGTGGTGGGAAGGGTGGATGCTGGATTCTTTCATTTGGGATAATTATTTTGAGATTTCACCTGTTGATGGATATTGGATTATTTTCCAGTTTTTGACTGTTACAGATAATGCTGTTCTGAACATTTGTTGTTTTTTTTTTTTTAAAGATTTTATTTATTTATTTGACAGACAGAGATCACAAGTAGGCAGAGAGGCAGGCAGAGAGAGCGAGAGAGGAAGGGAAGCAGGCTCCCCGCTGAGCAGAGAGCCCGATGTGGGGCTCGATCCCAGGACCATGGGATCATGATCTGAGCCGAAGGCAGAGGCTTTAACCCACTGAGCTACCCAGGCGCCCCATGAACATTTGTTTATGAGTCTGTGTGGAGTGGGGAAGAATGACCTTTCTAGCTAGACCTTTCTAGCAGAGTTCCAAGCCAAGGTTCCATAAAACAGACTGATAAAACACCCATATCAGTTTAAGAACTAATTTCCTTAGTACATAAAAATAAGTATTCAATAGAAAAATGGACAAAGAAAATGAACAGTGAGCTGCCAGAGATGACTATAGTAAGATATTGACTGCAGAAATGCTTGTTATAGCAAAATACTGGAAATAACCTAAATGACCATCGGCAGGTACAGTTAAATTATTATAACTATCCTACTGTCCTGATATGGAATGGTATTCAAGAAGTTTCAGAACAATGTATGTAGGACATTGCGCTGGGAAGAAAATAAGAGGACAGATATATATATTAATGTTCACATATGTATGGATGTCTTGCAAAGAGAGAAACTGACAGTGGTTGCCTTTGGGGAGGGAAATTGTTGGCCTGGAGATTAAGGACTTGGATATAGACTTATATTCTACTATATCACCTATTCTTTTTTAATGTTTTACAAAATGCCTTTATCTTTAAGTTAAAAACTAAAAATTAAATGCCTGTCACTCTTTAAAAAATCATTGATTTTCCTGGTCTCCAAATGGTTTAACTTAAGGTGGCTGGTTTATTTTAGGTAAACTATATGTACTGTCACAGTGACTCAGTTTCCCCATTTATAGTACTGGGGCTTACTGACACAGTCCCATAAAGTGCTTTAGAAGAATGCTTGGTGCATAGCAAGCTCGGATAAGACTACCAGTTAAGGTGTTTACAGATAAATGACCCTGCAACGTTAGGCATACTGCAAATAATTTTGCTGTGATAGAACCGTACAGTGAAGATTTTCTTAGTAGACAGTGAGGCAGGGAAACCTTGGGGCTTTAGTTTGGATAGGTATCTTTGAGCAGCATCCCAAGCTGGTTCTGTCACCATATCACTAACTTCTCTGCATTTGTCTTGGCTATATCAACTCTAAGGTGCTCTGAGATTGATCCTTCTGGAATTCTGATTTCAGGACACCTCCTACCTGTTCATCACTGGCCCGGATGTTGTGAAGTCTGTCACCAATGAGGATGTTACTCAGGAGGACCTTGGTGGTGCCAGGACCCATACCACCATGTCAGGTTAGAGTCCTTGAGGCTCACTTTACTGTTTTTAAACACTGAGAAGTGAACACTGCCAAAGAGAATAGCGAAAATCTTTTATAAATGTCATTTAACTGGCCAATTTCGAGAGAAGTGTGGTATGGTGTATTTTACAGATATAATAATAAAGATAGATTTAGTAGCTCAGATTTGTTAAACAAAAGCAGGCTACTACTAAAGCTTTGATAGTCTTTAAAATTTTAGAACTAACCGAACAGGTGGCTCCAAGAGGTACAACACACTATATATATAAAAATACACACATTCTGTTGAACCTTTAAAAATGCTGTCTTATGACTGTCTTTGAATCCGAAGTTGAGGTATGTCTTAGATGGCAGTATCACCAATTGCCATTGACCAGGTATGATCATAATGTGATGGTCATGGCCCACATTTTCATAAACTTGGTCATAGCTCTTCATCTTTTTGAGGTTATATGCCATACATGCAGAGTTCAAAATGTACTAAGATTATTCTGTACTTCGGACTGAAACAAAGGTTATTGTTATACAGAGTGGCATAGAATTAGTAGTATGGCATGAATCTGACATTAATGAAGACTTTGTTGTTCGAGGAGTGATGGGAATTCCATATATTTTTGGAAAAAGACATCAGGTTATGAAAGGATTGTCTGCAACAAAATAAGCAGTGTAACTAAAGGCAGGAGAAATTGCCTCTTGGAAAGATTTCAAAGCAATGAGAAGCTGGTGTGACCAATTTGCACACTTCATTGTACTATGGTTAAGACATTGGGTCGTCACTTAGTTGTTGGCATTTCTTTCTTAGTAAGTCACACCTCTATTACATGTGTGAAGTCTTCCATTTGATGAGATATGTGTGTGTGTGTGTGTGTGTGTGTGTGTGTGTGTGTGTGTTTTAAAGAGATGGTGGGAGGGGCAGAGGGAGAGGAAAGGAGGAATCTTAAGCAGACTCCATGTACAGATTGGAGCCTGACATGGAGCTTGATCTTAAGACCCTGAGGTCACAGCCTGAGCCAAAATCAAGAGTTGATGCTTAACTGACTGAGCCACCCAGGTGCCCTGAATTTTTTTTTTTTTTTTTTTAAATTCCGAGCTCTTGATCCCACCCACAAAACTTGTTCCTTTTTCACCTCAGGTTGGCATGAGCTTTGACTCATTCCTTGCCCTCAGCTCTGCTCAGCTCCATCTCCAGCATACAGCTAGAATGAGAACTCTTCTCATTGCTGACTCCCCCACAGCTGGTCCTCACACCTTTATCTCAGGGTTTGGTAGCAGTTTTTCTTTTTACTGGGATCTAAAGTAAAGTTGAATATTGGTGACAGCTGATGTATTTAGCTGTATCTCCAGAGTAAGACCTAAATGATACTCTATACATACTTTCCCTTGTTTTTAAAACCAGCTTTATTGAGATATAATTTGCATAATATACATGTGACATACTCAAAGTATACAAGTCAGTGATTTTATGTATTCATTGTTTTTCAGTTATCACCACAATTTTAGAGCCTTTTCCTCATCCTCAGAAAGCCTTGCATCCATTAGCATCTGCTCCCCATTTCCTCTAAACAGTCTACCTCTAGGCAGTCACTGATCTACTTTCTGTTTCTGTGGATTTGTCTAGAATATATGTGGAAAGGAAGTAAATGGAGTCCTGCAAGATACGGTCTTTTGTGAATGGTTTCTTGTCCTTAGCATGCCATTTTTAAGGTTAATCCATGTTGCAGCATGGATAGTATTTCCATGTATGACTATACCACACTTTATGTATTCATTGATCGGTTGAACACACGGATTGTTTCTGCTTTTTGGCTGTCATGAATATGCTGCTGTAAACATTCATGTACAAGTTTTGTGTGACAGGCTTTTGTTTCCTTTGGGTATATACCTAGGAGTAGAATTTCTGGGTCAATTGGTAACTCTCATTTTTTGAGGAACTGCCATGCTCTCCTTCAAAGTGGCTGCGCCAATTTATAAGTATTTCTTGAATAAAAGAATTCTGTGTTGAGCATGAAACAATTTATTCAGCAGATGTTCATTGCGTGCCTGCGTGTCAAGCATTATTCTATGTGTTAGGAATAGCTTTGTGAAAGGAAAAGACCCCTGCCTCCATGTGGCTTATATTCCAGCACAGGAGATAGACGATAAACGACCTGATAAATAAGGACATTATGTAGTATATTAGAAGGTAAACCGTGTTATTGAAAAGGTAGAACAGGGATTGTTGTGGTTTGAAATAGGATAAGAGCAGGCCTCTCTGTGAGGGTAGCAGGTGAGCAGATCTGGGGTTAATGGCATGAACATCTAAGGGAGAAACATTGAAGGCAAAGGGATTAGCCGATACAAAGGCCATGAGGAGGGAGGGTGGCTCGCATGTTCAGTGAACAGCAAGGAGGGTAGTTGGAGACGTGATATAAATCTAGCTTAAAAAGCTCAGTTTAGCTACTGAATGGAAAAGAGGTGGTAAGGGAAAAGTGGAAAGGGAATCTGGGAGAGAGTTTCTGGTCCTATTTTCTCCATCATGTCTGTGGTGGTGTTTGGCAGTTCTGTGATTTCAGAGTTTCTTTTTTTTTTTTTTTCTTTTTAAGATTTTATTTATTTATTTGACAGAGATCATAAGTAGGCATAGAGGCAGGCAGAGGAGGTGGGGGAAGAAGGCTCCCCGCTGAGCATAGAGCCCAATGCGGGGCTAGACCCGAGTTCCCTGAGATCATGACCTGAGCCAAAGGCAGAGGCTTAAACCACTGAGCCACCCAGGCGCCCCCAGAGTGTTCTTGAGAAATGATGGCTTCGTTCCTCACTAGGGCCAGGAGGTTCCCCTCCTTCACCTCCACCATTCCTGAATACCATGAAATTATGTGCCAGCCATTATTCTTTTCTTTCTTTTCTTTTTTTTTCCCCCAGCTTTATTGAAAGCTAAGTGATCTATAACTAGGTGTAATTCTGGATGTGGGACTGTAGTGGCTAAGATGGGCCTGGGCTCTCCCCTGTTAGAACTGATATTCTAGGGGAGTTGTCATTCAGAAAATAGGGAAATGGACAGAGAGGTGTTGTAGGGGAGGGTGTGAAGAAAACGCCTGCACGAGATGGGGATGACACATGAGGGCTAGGGAATAAAGAAAGGTGTGACCCTGCCAAGGTATGGGTGCAGAGCAGAGGGGACAGGCTGCACAAGCTGCAGGTCAGCCTGAAGGTGTGTGGTGTCCCATCCTCACAGAGCTGTTAGCACAGTCTTCTGCAGACATGCCCTTGAAGGGACAGGTGGACATGAAATAGCATCTTTGGGCTGGCAGGTGACCAGGCCCATTAAAGCCTCTCTGTTTTCTCAGGCGTTGCCCACAGAGCTTTTGAAAATGATATTGATGCCTTGTGTAATCTCCGGGAGTTCTTCAACTACCTGCCCCTCAGCAATCAGGACCCGGCTCCCATCTGGGAATGCCATGATCCCAGGTGAGTTGCCAACGATAGCACCGACTTGCATTTTGCAGCTTGGCTAGCCCTTTTCTGGTTCCTCTGCCCTGGTAGGATGTACAGGGCGCAGGAAGAGCCAGTGGCTGCCCTCTTGGGCAGCTTGGAGTAGATTGTGGCATGGAGCCAGCAAGGCACCCAGGTGTTGGCATGGTGGCGGCATGTCTGAATACAGGAGCAAAGAAAGATTTGCTTTGTATTCACCTTTTTTTCTCCTTGTAATAGCTGATAAATAGCTTGGGAGTAAAAAATGCCCCACCCCCAAATAACTTCTTTGAGTCTCGATTTGTCCAGAATTGGAAATGGAAGTATTGCTTATTTTGACGCGTAACATGAAACGGTGCAGACAGCATGCCCTTTAAGAAACGTGGCCACACACACCTGCCTCTGGCAGTCCAGGGGAGGGTGAATTGCTGGCCACCCAATGAAGACTTTCTCTCCTTCTTGGTATTGGGGCTGCTGCCTAATACAGGCACACTGCTTTGAAAGCCAGGGGTTCAGCTGGGGAACTATTGCTCCAGATCTCTGGCTGCTTTCATCTCCAGCACAACCCCTGCTTGCCTACATGGGCCAGGAGGGGATGAGAGCATGCGGGAGAGGGGCATGTTGCTGCAGAGTCCTCCTGTGCGGGGGAATGGACCCTGGCGGGCTCCCTGATCAGCCACATACATGCGTGAGGAAACAGAGAGCTCTGAGCCTAAGTGACTGGTTAGTTCTCAGTGATTCTACCCATGAGAGGGCCTGCCATTTTCTTTTTGTACAGAAGCTCCAGCAGGTTTATTTTCTAACGGAATGTGAATCCACAATGTTCAATAGCAGAACTCTTAGCTTTGCATTTCCAAGTCCTTACTCTTTTATTTTTTAATTTTAATTTTATTTTTAACGTCCCAGGAAGTGAGAGCAGGACTTGCCAGAACAGTGTGGTCTTGACTGCAGTGTCCTATAGTGCCCCCCATACTGTGGGAGGTACTGAGAGAGGATAATTGATGGAACCACATTCAGGAGAATAAGCTTTTTTTTTCCCCCTATAAATCAGAACAAAAATCTTTTGGGTTACTATCAAACTCAGGCTCAGTTTGACATGGTGGTAAGAAAGGAATGCATCTTTCAGGATACTTTGCAAGCCCAGCAGGGACAGAATCCACTCATCCCCCCACCCTCACCCTGTGGAGTCTCTCCTATCCTCCAGCCACTGGCCCTTCCTGTGCTGATTGTATTTGCTTCTTTTTCTACCCAAAGTGACCGTATGGTTCCTGAGCTTGACACAGTTGTCCCTCTGGAATCGACCAAAGCCTACAACATGGTGGACATCATACATTCTGTAAGTGCCACATTTGCTGGTCTTGTCTGTGCTAGCTCAGCTACATCCGTGGTCCCTGTGCTTTGGTATAGGGAGGAAGTACGAAACCCACAGGCTTTGACACTGGACAACCGGGCAGAGTGTGGGTGGGCACAGGACAGGGGCCACTCAGTAGTGTGCTCTAGGAAGAGCTAGTGGTGGCAGCCATCATACTGGCTTTCCTGGACTTGAGGGCTGGAGGGAAGAGGAGCCAACTGGGCCAGTTGATTTCAGGGGTCGTTAGACAGCACTGGGAGGTGCATAGAGAAGGGTCTGTGTCCCCAAAGTCTGGAGTTGAGGCCAGGGAGACTTTTTGTTAGGTACCTTTGTTTGGAACCTTGCGCTCAGTGGGCATTTGTTTCTCTATAGAGATGGAGAGCAAAAGTACACGTGACATGGGTAGTTTTAGGTCCAAAAAAGGTTTTTAGTCCAAAGAAGGTAAAATAGGGTCTCTGTCATCAGGTCCCCTAATTCTCCTTTTGCTCTGTAGAGCCCCAGCTGCCTGTGGGACCTGTGGTGCTGGAGGAAAGCCCCAGAGCCCTACTGTAGTTAGGCTGGGCCCTCAATGTGCCTGTCTGTATTAAGTTACTGATTCTGCTATCAGTTTTCTTTCCTATTGCCTATTAAGTTGTCTATTTGTAACAGTTTTTACTGTTAATTTTTTGAAGTTTTCAAAGTGTAATAGTATACTAACTACATGAATATAGCTTTTTTTTTTTTTTTTTAAGATTTTATTTATCTATTTGACAGAGATCACAAGTAGACAGAGAGGCAGGCAGAGAGAATGGGGGAAGCAGGCTCCCTGCTGAGCAGAGAGCCCAATGTGGGGCTCCATCCCCCCCCACATTTAGGTCTTTAATCCATTTTGAGTTTATTTTTGTGTATGGTGAAAGAAAGTAGTCATTCTTTTATTTTTATTTATTTATTTTAACATGTGTTCCACAACCAGCATGGAGCACAATGTGGGGCTTGAACTCACGACCCTGAAATCAAGACCTAAGCTGAAATTCGGAGTTGGATTCTTAATTGTCTGAGCCACCTAGGCGCCCCAAGAAAGTAGCCATTGCTTTGCATGTAGCTGTCCACTTTTCCCAATGCCATTTGTTGAAGGGACTGTTTTTTTCCCATTCCATATTTATTCCTCCTTTATTGAAGATTAATTGACCATATTGTGGGTTTATTTCTGGGCTTTCTATTCTGTTCCATTGATCTATGTGTTTATTTTTATGCCAGTACCATACTACTGGTGGCATTATGACAACTTTGTAATATAACTTGGTCTGGAATTGTGATCTCTCCAGTTTTGAGATTGCTTTGGATATTTGGGGGTTTTCTTTGGTTCCATACAAATTTTAGGATTATTTGTTCTAGCTCTGTGTAAAATGCTATTGGTATTTTGATAGGGATTGCATTAAATCTGTAGATTGCTTTGGGCAGTATAGACATTAAAATTTTTAAAATTTAAATTCTATTAATTAACATACAGTGTATTATTAGTTTCAGAGGTGGAATTCAGTGATTCAGCAGTCTTACAGAATACCTAGGGCTCGTTACATCACATGCCCTCCTTAATAGACATTTTAACAGTATTTGTTCTTCCAGTCCATAAACGTGGAAGGTCTTTCCTTTCTTTGTGTTGTCTTGAATTTCTTTCATCAGTGGTTTATAGTTTTCAGAGTAGGTCTTTTACCTCTTTGGTTGTTTATTCCTAGGTCTTTCATTGGTTTTGGTGTAGTGGTAAATGGGATTGTTCTCTTAATTTCACTTTCTGCTGCTTCATTATTAGTGTATAGAAATGCATCAGATTTCTCTCATGGATTTTGAATCCTGTGACTTTACTGAAATCAGTTATCAACTCTAGTAGTTTTTCAATAGAGCCTTTAGGATTTTCTCTTTATAGTATCTTGCCATCTGTGAATAGTGAGAGTTTACGTCTTCCTTACCAATTTAGGTACCTTTTATTTCTTTTTGTTGTTTGATTGCTACAACTAACACTTCCAGTACTATGTTGAATAAAAGTGGTGAGAATGGACATCCCTATTTGCCTGACCTTAGGGAAAAAGCTCAGTGTTTGCCCATTGAGTATGATGTTCACTGTGGGTTTTTCATGTAAGGCCTTTATTATGTTGAGGTATGTGCCCTCAGAACCTACTTTGTTATTGTTTTAGTTTGTTTCCTGGTTTTGTTTTTCTTTTAGAGCGAACACATGTGCGAGTGGGGAGGGGCAGAGGGAGGGAGAGAGAAAATCTAAAACAGGATCCACGCTGACATGGGACTCTCACATTTCTGAGATCATGACCTGAGCTGAATTCAAGAGTTGGATACTGGGCGCCTGGGTGGCTCAGTGGGTTGAGCCGCTGCCTTCGGCTCGGGTCGTGATCTCGGGGTCCTGGGATCGAGTCCCGCGTCGGGCTCTCTGCTCGGCAGGGAGTCTGCTTCCCTTCCTCTCTCTCTGCCTGCCTCTCTGCCTACTTGTGATCTCTGTCTGTCAAATAAATAAATAAAAATCTTTAAAAAAAAAAAAAAAAAGAGTTGGATACTTAACCAACTGAGGCACCCATAGAGCCCCTGAACCTGCTTTGTTGAGGGCTTTTATCTTGAATGGATGTTGTACTTTGTCACATGTTTTTTCTGCATCTATTGAAATGATCATATGGTTTTTATCCTTTTTCTTATTGATGTGATGTATGACACTGATTATTTTACTAATTTTAAACCACCCTTGCATCTTGAGATTAAATTCCACTTGATCGTGGTGTTTGATTCTTTTTTAATGTATTGTTGGTTTTGGATTGCTAATATTCTGCTGAGGATTTTTTGCTTTATTTATTTATTTATTTATTCTCAACATAGTGCATACCCTCCCCCATGTCCATCACCCAGCCACCCCATCCCTCTCACCCTGCTCCCCTCCAGCAGCCCTCAGTTTGTTTCCTGAGATTAAGAGTCCCTTATGGTTTGTATCCCTCTCTGGTTTGAGCTTGTTTCATTTTTTGCCTCCCTTCTCCTATGATCCTGTTTTGTTTCTCAAATTCCTTGTATCAGTGAGATCATATGATACTTGTCTTTCTCTGATTGAGTTATTTCGCTTAGCGTAATACTCTCTAGTTCCATCCACGTGGTTGTAGATGGCAAGATTCTGGTTTTTTGATGGCTGTGTAGTATTTCATTGTATATATATGTGTGCACACACACACTCATACACACACACACACACACACATACATATATATATACCACATCTTCTTTATCCATTTATCTGTTGATGGACATCTAGGCTCTTTTCATAGTTTGGCTATGGTAGACATTGCCACTATAAACATTCGGATACACATGTCCCTTCAGATCACTACATTTGTATCTTTTTTTTTTTTTTTTTAAGATTTTTATTTATTTATTTATTTGACAGATAGATCACAAGTAGGCAGAGAGGCAGGCAGAGAGAGAGAGAGAGAGAGAGGAGGAAGCAGGCTCCCTGCTGAGCAGAGAGCCCAATGCGGGACTCGATCCCAGGACCCTGGGATCATGACCTGAGCCAAAGGCAGAGGCTTTAACCCACTGAGCCACCCAGGCGCCCACTACATTTGTATCTTAAGTGTAAATACCCAGTAGTGCAGTAGCTGGGTTGTAGGGTAGCTCTATTTTAAACTTTTTGAGGAACCTCCATACTGTTTTCCAGAGTGGCTGCACCAACTTACATTCCCACCAACAGTGTAGGAGGTTTCCCCTTTCTCTGCATCCTCACCAACACCTGTTATTCCCTGACTGGTTATTTTTAGCCATTCTGACTGGTGTGAGGTGGTATCTCACTGTGGTTTTGATTTGTATCAAGTGATGCTGAGTGATGCTGAGCACCTTTTCATGTGTCTGTTGGCCATTTGGATGTCTTCTTTGCAGAAGTGTCTGTTCCTGTCTTTTACCCATTTCTTGATTGGATTATTTGTTCTTTGGGTGTTGAGTTTGATAAGTTCTTTATAGATTTTGGATACTAGCCCTTTATCTGATATGTCATTTGCAAATATCTTCTCCCATTCTGTCAGTTGACGTTTGGTTTTGGTAACTGTTTCTTTTGCTGTGCAAAAACTTTTTTTTTTTTTTAAAGATTTTATTTATTTGACAGAGAGAGACACACAGAGAGAGGGAATGCAAGCAGGGGGAGTGGGAGAGGGAGAAGCAGGCTTTTGCCGAGCAGGGAGCCTGATGCGGGGCTCGATCCCAGCACCCTGGGATCCTGACCTGAGCTGAAGGCAAACACTTAATGACTGAGCCACCCAGGTGCCCCAAAACTTTTGATCTGGATGAAATCCCAATAGTTCATTTTTGCCCTTGCTTCCCTTGCCTTTAGTGATGTTTGTAGGAAGAAGTTGCTGCGGCTGAGATCAAGAGGTTGGTGCCTGTGTTTTCCTCAAGGATTTTGATGGATTCCTGTCTCACATTGAGGTTTTTATCCATTTTGAGTTTATTTTTGTGTGTAGCGTAAGGATGGTCCAGTTTCATTCTTCTGTATGTGGCTATCTAATTTTCCCAACACCATTTGTTGAAGAGACTGTCTTTTCTTTTTTTTAAAGATTTTATTTATTTATTTGACAGACAGAGATCACAAGTAGGCAGAGAGGCAGGCAGAGAGAGAGAAAGGGAAGCAGGCTCCCTGCTGTGCAGAGAGCCCAATGTGGGGCTCAATCCCAGGACCCTGGGATCATGACCTGAGCCGAAGGCAGAGGCTTTAACCCACTGAGCCACCCAGGTGCCCCGAGACTGTCTTTTCTTTATTGGACATTCTGTCCTGCTTTGTTGAAGATAAGTTGACCATAGAGTTGAGGGTCCATTTCTGGGCTCTCTATTCTGTTCCATTGATCTATGTATCTGTTTTTATGCTAGGACCATACTGTCTTGATGATTATAGCTTTGCCATAGAGCTTGAAGTCTGGAATTGTGATGCTGCCAACTTTGGTTTTCTTTTTCACGACTTCTCTGGCTATTCAGGGTCTTTTCTGGTTCCATACAAATTTTAGAATTATTTGTCCCATTTCTTTGAAAAAGGTTGATGGTATTTTGATAGGGATTGCATTAAATGTGTAGATTGTTCTAGGTAGCATAGACATTTTCACAATATTTATTTTTCCAATCCATGAGCATGGAACATTTTTGCATTTCCTTGTGTCTTCCTCCATTTCTTTCATGAGTACTTTGTAGTTTTCTGAGTACAGATTCTTTGCCTCTTTGGTTAGATTTAGTCCTAGGTATCTTACGGTTTTGGGTACAGTTGTAAATGGGATCAACTCCTTAATTTCTTTATCTTCTGTCTTGTTGGTGTGTAGAAATGCAACTGATTTCTGTGCATTGATTTTATATCCTCACATATTACTGAATTCCTGTATGAGTTCTGGCATTTTTGGAGTATTTTGGGTTTTCCACATAAAGTATTGTATCATTTGCAAAGAGTGAGAGTTTGACTTCTTTGCCTATTCAGATGCCTTTTATTTCTTTATGTTGTCTGATTGCTGAGGCTAGGACTTCTAGTACTACGTTGAATAGCAGTGGTGATGTGGACAGCCCTGCCGTGTTCCTGACCTTAGGGGAAAAGCTCTCAGTTTCTCCCCATTGAGAATGATATTTGCTGTGGGTTTTTCATAGATGGTTTTTATCATACATTGTGAAGAGTTTTGATCAAGAAAGGATGCTGTACTTTGTCAAATGCTTTTTCAGTGTCTATTGAGAGTATCATATGATTCTTGTTCTTTCTTTTATCAATGTATTGTATCACATTGATTGATTTGCAGATGTTGGACCAACCTTGCAGCCCAGGAATAAATCCCACTTGGTCGTGGTGAATAATCCTTTTTTTTTTTTTTTAAAGATTTTATTTATTTATTTGACAGACAAAGATCACAAGTAGGCAGAGAGGCAGGCAGAGAGAGAGAAAGAGAGAGAGAGAGAGAGGAGGAAGCAGGCTCCCTGGGGAGCAGAGAGCCCGATGTGGGGCTTGATTCCAGGACCCTGAGATCATGACCTGAGCTGAAGGCAGAGGCTTTAACCCACTGAGCCACCCAGGCACCCTAATCCTTTTAATATATCGTTGGATCCTATTGGCTAGTATTTTGGTGAAAGTTTTCACATCTGTGTTCATCAGGGATATTGGTCTGTAATTCTCCTTTTTGATGGGGTCTTTTGTCTGGTTTTGGGATCGAGGTAATGCTGGCCTCATACAATGAGTTTGGAAGTTTTCCTTCCATTTCCATTTTTTGGAACAATTTCAAGAGCATAGGTATTAATTCTTCTTTAAATGTTTTGTAGAATTCTCCTGGGAAGCCATTTGGCCCTGGGCTCTTGTTTGTTGGGAGATTTTTGATGACTGCTTCAGTCTCCTTACTGGTTTTGGGTCTGTCCAGGTTTTCTATTTATTCCTGGTTCAGTTTTGGTAGTTTATATGTCTCTTGGAATGCATCCATTTCTTCAATATTGTCAAATTTGCTGGCGTATAGTTGCTCATAATATGTTCTTTTTTTTTTTTTTTTAAAGATTTTATTTATTTATTTGACAGAGAGAGATCACAAGTAGGCAGAGAGGCAGGCAGAGAGAGAGAGAGAGGGTGAAGCAGGCTCCCCGCTGAGCAGAGCGCCCGACACGGGGCTCGATCCCAGGACCCTGGGATCATGACCTGAGCCGAAGGCAGAGGCCTCAACCCACTGAGCCACCCAGGCACTCCTCATGTTCTTATAATTGTTTGTATTTCTTTTGTGTTGGTTGTAATCTCTCCTCTTTCATTCATGATCTTATTAATTTGGGTCCTTTCTCTTTTCTTTTGGAGAAGTCTGGCCAGGGCTTTCTCAATCTTATTAATTCTTTCAAAGAAACTGCTCCTAGTTTTATTGATTTATTCTACTGTTCTTTGGTTTTGATTTCATCGATTTCTGCTCTGATCTTTATGATTTCTCCTGCTGGGTTTAGGCTTTCTTTGCTGTTCTTTCTCCAGCTCCTTTAGGTATAGGGTTAGGTTGTGTACTTGAGACCTCTCTTGTTTCTTGAGAAAGGCTTGTATTGCTATATACTTTCCTCTCAGGACTGCCTTTGCTGTGTCCCACAGATTTTGAACAGGTGTGTTTTCATTATCATTTCTTTCCTGAATTTTTTCAATTCTTTAATTTCCTGGTTGACCCATTCATTCTTTAGTAGGATGCTCTTTAGCTGCCATGTATTTTAGTTCTTTCCAACTTTCCTCTTGTTGAGTTCTAGTTTCAAAGCATTCTGGTCTGCAAACATGCAGGGAATGATCGCAATCTTTTGGTAATGGCTGAGACCTGACTTATAACCCAGGATGTGATCTATTCTGGAGACTGTTCCATGTGCACTAGAGAAGAATGTGTATGCTGTGGCTTTGGGATGGAATGTTCTGAATATATCTGTGACGTCCATCTGGTCCGGTGTGTAATTTAAAGCTTTTATTTCCCTGTTGATCTTTTGCTTAGATGATCTGTCCATTTCCGTGAGGTGGGTGTTAAAGTCCCCTACTATTATTGTATTATTGGGATGTGTTTCTTTGGTTTTGTTATTAATTGGTATACAATTGGCTGTTCCCATGTTAGGGGCATAGATATTTAAAATTGTTAGATCTTCTTGTTGGACAGATCCTTTAAGTATGATATAGTGTCCTTCCTCATCTTGTATTATAGTCTTTGGCTTCAGATCTAATTTATCTGATATAAAGATTGCCACCCAGCTTTCTTTTGATGTCCTTTAACTTGGTAATTGTTTTTCACCCCCTCACTTTAAATCTGGAGGTGTCTTTGGGTCTAAAATGAATTTCTTGCAGCCAGCATATTGATGTCTTGTTTTGTTTTGTTTTTGTTTTTGTTTTTTTTAATCCATTCAGATACCCTGTGTCTTTTGATTGGGGCGTTTAGCCCACTTACATTCAGGGTAACTATTGAAAGATATGAATTTAGTGCCATTGTATTGCCTGTAAGGTGACTGTTACTGTATATTGTCTCTGTTCCTTTCTAGTCTATGTTACTTTTAGGCTCCCTCTTTGCTTAGAGGACCTTTTTCAATATTTCCTGTAGGGCTGGTTTGGTGTTTGCAAATTCTTTTAGTTTTTGTTTGTCCTGGAAGCTCTTTATCTCTCCTTCTATTTTCAATGACAGCCTAGCTGGATATAGTATTCTTGGCTCCATATTTTTCTTGTTTACTTCTCTGAATATATCATGCCAGTCCTTTCTGGCCTGCCGGGTCTCTGTAGATAGGTCTGCTGTCAATCTAATATTTCTACCATTGTAGGTTACAGACTGGTTTCTGAGCTGCCTTCAGGATTTTCTCGTTGTCTCTGAGACCTCTAAGTTTTACTATTAGATGATGTGGTGTGGACCTATTTTTATTGATTTTGAGGGGGGTTCTTGTGCCTCCTAGATTTTGATGCTTGTTTCCTTCCATACATTAAGGAATTTGCCCGCTATAATTTGCTCCAGTATACCTTCTGCCCCCTTCTCTCCTTCTTCTGGGATCCCAATTATTCTAATATAGTTTCATCTTATGGTATCACTTACCTCTCACATTCTTCCCGCGTGATCCAGTAGTTGTTTATCTCTCTTTTTCTCATTCTCAGCTTCTTGATTTTCCATAATTTGGTCTTCCATATCACTAATTGTCTCTTCTGCCTCATTTATCCTAGCAGTGAGAGCCTCCATTTTCTATTGCACCTTCCTAATAGCCTTTTTGATTTCAACTTAGTTAGATTTTAGTTCTTTAATTTCTTCAGAAAGGGATTTTATTTCTCCAGAAAGTGTTCTTTAGCATGTTCTATGCTTTTTCAAGCCCAACTAGCATCTTTATAATCATCATTCTGAATTCTAATCCTGACATCTTACTAATGTCCATATTGATAGGGTCCCCAGCAGTCTGTCCTGCCTCTTGTTCTTTTATTTGAGGTGAGTTTTTCTGCCTTGTCATTTTATCCACAGAAGACTGGATGAATGAGAGAACAAAATGTTAGAAGGGTAACAACGACCCCAGAAAATATACACTAACCAAAACAGAAGAGACCTGAAACCAGTGGGAGAAGAAAGGGAAAAAAATATGATTAGGCTGATGAATAGAACAGAGCCACACACTTGATTTTGGGTGTGTTTTGGTATGTTAAAAGAAACTGCCTGCCAGAATTTTAAAGAAGGAGAAACTTACATATATATAAAAATAATGGTAAACACGATAAGGGATGCAATATGACTGTAAAGATGAAAATTAAAGATTTTAAAAAAGGAGTTGATAAGTTGGTTGAACAAAGGAAAAAAAAGAGAGAATGTGATCAGGCTGGGGATTGGACAATTTTTTTACTTCTATGTTCATCAGGGATATTGGCCTGTAGTTCTCTTTTTTGGTGGTGTCTTTATCTGGTTTTGGTGTCAGGGTGATACTGGTCTCAAAGAATGAATTTGGGTTTTCCTTAATCCTCTGTTTTTGGAGTAGTTTGAGACTAGGTATTAACTCTTCTTTAAATGTTTGTCACATTCACCTGTGAAGCTGTCTGGTCCTGGACTTTTGTTTGTTGGGATTACTGACTCTGTTTCTTTGCTAGTTATCAGCCTATTCAGATTTTCTGTTACTTCCTGCTTCACTTTGGTAGGTTATAGGTTTCTAGGAATTTATCCATTTCTTCTAGGTTGTCCAGTTTGTTGGCATGTAATTTTTCATAATGTGTTACAATTGTTTGTATCTCTGTGGTGTTGGGTGTTATTTCTCCTCTTTCATTTGTTGTTGTTGTTTCATTTGTTTGTTGTCTCCTCTCTCTCTCTTCTTTTTTTGTCTGTTTAAAAAAAATTTTTTTTAAAGACTTATTTATTTGAGAGAGTGAGGGAGAGTGGGAGAGAATTTCAAGCTGACTCCCAGGTGAGCATGGAGTGTGATGTTGGGCTCAATCTCACAACCCTGAGACCGTGACCTGAGCTGAGCTGAAATCAAGAATCAGACGCTTAACTGACTGAGTCACTGAGGCACCTCTCTCTCTCATTTTTTAAATTTTTTAAATATTTTATTCATTTATTTGAGAGAGAGCAAGCAGGAGTGTGTGCAGGTTGGGGGAGGAGCAGAGGGAGAGGAATAAGCAGATTCCACACTGAATATGGAGTCTGACATGATCAGTCCCACCACCCTGAGATCGTGATCTGAGTCAAAATTGAGAGTTGGATACTCAACCGACTGAGTCACCCAGGTACCCCCTACCCCCCGACCTTTTGAAAAATGGATTTGGCTCGTAGTTGATCTTTTCAAAGAACTGGCTCCTGGTTTCATTGATCTGTTCTATTGTTTTAGTTTCTACATCATTTATTTCTATTCTAAGCTTTATTATTTCATTCCTTCTGCTGATCTGAGGTTTTGTTTTTTCTTTTTCTAGCTCCTTCCTGTGTAATGTTAGGTTCTTTATCTGAGAATTTTCTTGCTTCTTGAAATATTGCTATCAACTTCCCTCTTAGAAATGCTTTTGCTGCATACCCCAAATTTTGGACTGTTGTGTTTTCATTTTCATTTGTTTTCATGTATTTTTATTTCTTCTTTGGTTTCTTGGTTGACACATTTGTTGTTTAATAGCATATTATTTAACCTTCATGTATTTGTGTTCCTTCCAGGTTTTTTTCTTATGGTTGATTTTTAGTTTTATAGTGTTATGGTTGGAAAAGGTGCATGATATGACTTTAGTCTTTCTGAATTTGTGACTTTGTGGTCTAATATGAGATCTGTTCTGGAGAATGTTCCATATTCACTTAAAAAGAATGTGTATTCTGTTTTAGGATGGAATGTTCTGAATATATCTGTTAAATCCATCTGGTCCAGTGTTTCATTCTAAGCCACTATTTCCTTGTTGAGTTTCTGTTTGGATGATCTGTCCATTGATGTAAGTGGGGTGTTAAAGTGTCCTACTATTATTGTGTTACTGTTGATTATTTCCTTTATGTTAGTAACTGTTTTATGTATTTGGGTGCTCCCATATTGTGTGTGTAAATATTTACAACTGTTATAGCCTATTATTGGAGTGTCTTTATTATTATAGTAGTGTCCTTTGTCTCTTGTTACAGTCCTTTTTTGTCTTTATGTCTGTTTTGTCTGATTATAGGTATTGCTACCTCAGCTTGCTTTTGACACCCATTTCCATGGTAAATGTTTCTCCATCCCCTTACTTTGAATCTACAGATAGCCTTAGGTCTGAAATGAGTCTCTTTAATCAAAAGACCATGGTGATGGAATAGATAAGTAGACAGCACATAGATAGTTCTTGCTTTTTTATCTATTCCATCACCATGGTCTTTTGATTAAAATGTTTAGTCCATTTACAAACTAATTATTGATAGGTATGTATTTATTGTCATTTTTTTTACCTGTTTTGTGGTTCTTTTAGTTCTCTGTTCTTTTCTTTCACAGTTTGTTGGTTTTCTTTAATGATATACTTGGATTCCTTTCTCTTTATTCTTTGTATATCTATTACTGGTTTCTAATTTGTGGTTACCATTAGGTTTATATATAGCATCTTCTGCATATAGCAGTCTATATTAAGTTGATGGTCACTTAAGTTTGAATGCATTGTTTACTCTTCTGTCCCCCATGTTTTAGGTATATGGTGTCAAATTTTACATCCTTTTATTTTGTGAATCCCTTGACTGATTTTTATGGAACTATTCATTTTTATTGCTTTTGTCTTTTCTATTTTTCATACTCTCACTTATCGTTTCTTTTCCACTCAAGGAGTCCCCTTTAATATTTCTGGCAGGGCTTATTTAGTGGTCATGAACTCCTTTAGTTTTTGTTTGTCTGAGAAACTCTTTATCTCTCCTTCTATTCTGAGTAATAGCCTTGCTGGATAGAGTATTCTTGGCTGCAGATTTTCCCCTTTTAGCACTTTGAATATATTATGCCACTTTCTTCTTGCCTGCAGAATTTCTCCTTAAAAATCCACTAATGGCCTTATGGGGTTTCCCTTTGTATACAATGTCTTCTCTTGGTGCTTTTAAAATTTTTTGTTGTCACTGCTTTTTGCCATTTTAATTACTATGTGTCTTGGTGTAGACTGCTTTATGTTGATTTTGGGAGGGAAAGGTGCCTTTCTGTACCTCCTACATGTGGATATCTGTTTCCTTTCCCAGATTAGGGAAGTTTTTAGCTATTATTTCTTCAAATAAATTTCCTGCCCTTTTTATCTCTTCTGGAACTGTGTAATGTGAATGTTACTATGCTTGATGGAATCACTGAGTTCTCAAAGACTGTTCTCAGTTTATGTAATTTTCCCTCTCTTGTTAGCTCAGCTCAGCTTGGTTACTTTTCATTTCTGTCTTCCAGGTCATTAGTTCATTCCTCTACTTCATCTAGCCTGTTATTTATTCCATCATCTTTATTTTAAATTTCATGTATTGTGTTCATCATCTCTGACTGGGTCTTTTTTATCTCTTTGTTAAAGGTCTCACTGATACCCTGCACTCTTAAGTCCAGTGAGTATCTTTATGATCTTTGGATTCACTCTCAGGGGTATTAGTTTTATCTGTTTCACTTAGGTCTCTTGCTATGTTTGTCCTGTTCTTTCATTTGGGACATATTCCTCTGTCTCCTTATTTTGTCTAACTCTGTGTTTCTGTGTGTTTGGAGTCAGCTCTGTCTCATGGTCTTGAAGGTAATGGTCTTATGAGGAAGAGGTCCTGTAGTGCCCTGCTGTGTAGTGTCCCTGTTCCCCAGGGTTTGGTACTTCAGGGAATATCTCTTACATGTGCTGCCTCTTCTGTTGATATCTGTGATATCTGTTGAGTCCTGATTTCTTTTTCCTTCAGTCCACTTGTCTGCAGTGGCTGTTTTTGACTGTTGTGGGTGGTGTTTCATCTCCGGGGGGGGGGGGTGTATTTTAACCAGGTGTCTGCTGCTCTGCTGGCAAATTGAGACCTGCTTTTGTTGCCAGAACTGAGGTCCTGGAGAATGTGCTGGTGGGGAGATGAGTTGGTGGGGTTTGTGTCAGTCTTCTGGGGGACTGAAGCAAGTCTGGGATGGATGAATCCACTGAAGCATGGAGGAAGCAGGGCTTGGTGTAAGCAAGTTAGTGTCCACACTGAGCTGGTCCCTTCAATGGCCTTGTGTTTATGCTGGGGGTTTGGGGGAGGGAAATGGTGCATGATAGTTTCTGGAGGGGTGTCCCCTTGATCCCTACCTCTCTGAGTCATGCTCTGAAGTAGTAAATCACTCTCCCTCTTGTTTGCCCTCATTGTTTTTCAAATTGCTGTTTCCAGGCTGTATGTCCATCTGCTGTTTGTTGTGTTGTCCTTAAGGGTTGGGACTCTGCTTCCTAAGGCCCTTTGGGCTCTCCCAGAGCCCAGCCCTCCAATTTTTAAAATTCCAGGCTTTAAGTTCTGCTGATTTTAAGAATGCAAAAAAATCCAGCCCCTTTCAATTTCAAAGCCAAATACTATGGGGAGTCATCTTCCCTGTGTGGGCTTCTCAGCATAAAAGTCAGTTTTTCTCCCTTACCTAGCCACTGGCTTCCTCCCGACCATGGTTGGCCATGGTCTGTTTCTCTCCCAACTGTGTCTTTGTCCTTCCTACCTTCTTTGATGTGTCTTCTCCTTTACCTTTAGTTGTGGAATTTGTTCTTCCAGTCTTCAGATTGTTTTCTGGGTTACTTACACTGATGTGTTATCTTCTTGTATCCATGGGATAAGGTGAGCTTAGAGTCCTTTGACTCTGCTGTTTTCTCCAAATAATGATTACATGAAATAGTTGTCTTTTCCTTTGCAGTTATTTTATGCTCTTTCTTTCTCTTGTCCAACTGCGTGTCTGTAACTCCATATTTTGTCAAATGCAGTGATAAGTAATGGTTGTGATTGTGGGCATACTTGTCTTATTCTTGATTTCAGAGAATGTAATTAGTGTTTTCTAGTTTTATCTTTTTTTCATGTAAAAAGAGAGCTTCAACTGTTTCTTATTTTAATTTTTGTTTTTTGTTTACTTGTTTTTTCTTAAATCAGGGATGTGTTTTGAAAATCTTTAAATGCCTTTGAGCATTTATGGAAATGATTTTTTTCCTGGATCTGTTTACAAATCTTAATAGATTTACTAATATCAAATTATACTTACATTCCTGAAGTAAACCCTATTTGTTCTATTTTGTTACTATTTCATTTTGGATATTTACATCAATATCATATGATATTAGGTTTTTTTTTTTGTTTGTTTTAGGTATTTTAAACTCAGTTTTTTTGGTGTCCATAGTGTGCTTATTTTTCATATATTCGTCTATTAGGGCTGCCATAACAAAATACCAGAGACTGGATTGCATACACAACAGACACTAATTTTCTTACATTTTTGGAGGCTAGAAATCCCAGACCAGTGTTTCAACAGGCTTCATTTCTGATGAAGCTTGTCTTCCTGGAGTGCAAATGGCTGTTGTCTTGCTGTGTCCTGATGTGGCCTTTCGTCTGTGTGTCAAGGAAAGAACTCTCTAGTGTCTGATAGAACTGGTGTCATCATAAGAAGAGAACAGATTAGGGCACCACCTTTATGACCTCATCTAAATAACTTTAAATAGCTCCTTATGGACTCTGTTACCAAATGTATTCACATTGGGGATTAGACTTCAACCTATGAATTTGGGGTGATGGGTCACAAGTCTTAAGTGTCATAAAAAAATTAGCAGATTTTCTTTTTCTATGCTCTGAAATAATTTAAATGGCATTAGAATTATTTGCTTTTAGAGATTTGGTAGAAATTTTCCTGGGATATTGAATTGTCAAGACGTAGTGCTTTTTTTTTGTCAGGGAGGAGTGGCTTTTTATAGCTTCCCCTGTTCTTTAATGTTATTGGCTCTTTATTCTTTGGGGTCAGATTTGATAATTTTTTCTTTAATTATCTATTTTTTCCAGGCTTTCAATTTTATCTGAATATGGTTATCCATAGTAGTCTCATAAGATGAGTGAATTCTATTAGAGTGGTTTTCTCCTCTGACATTTCTTGTTTTAGGTATTTTTCATTCATTTGTATTCAGGTATAGTTGACACACAGCATTATATTCGTTTCAGGTGTGCAACATAGTGGACAACTCTGTACATTATGCTCTGCTCCCCACATGTGTAGCTACCATCTCTCATGACAGAGAGCTATTCCAATACTTTTGACTATATTCCCTGTGCTGTACCTTTAATCCTCATGACTTGTTTATTCCTGACTGGAAGCCTATACCTTCCACTCCTTGTCACCCATTTGGCCCATTCTGTACACCCCTCCCCTCCGGCAGCTACCAATTCTCTGTATTTATAGTTCTGTTTCTGCTTTTTGTTTGTTTTATTTCTTAGACTCCATGTATAAATGAAAACCTATGGTATTTGACTTTCTCTGACTTAATTCACTTACCTCATAGGTCCATCCATATTATCGCAAATAGGAGGATCTCATTCTTTTGTATGGCTGAGTAATTTACCACCATATACAATATACTACATCTTTATCCATTCTTTTTTTTTAAGGTTTTAAATTTGTTTTTTCATTTATTGTTCTTAAAAAATTTTTAATTCAGTTAATTAACATATAATGTATTATTGGTTTCAGAGGTACAAGTCTGTGATTCATCAAGTCCTATATAATATCCAGTGCTCATTACATCTCATGAGCTCCTAATGTCCATCACCTAGTTACATGTTACCCCATCCCCTCACTCCTCTCCCCTCCAGCAACCCTCTGTTTGCTTCCTATGATCAAGAGTCTCTTATGGTCTGTCACCCTCCCTGGTTTTGTCATTTTATTTTTTTCCTCTCCTTCCCTTTGATCCTGTTTTGTTTCTTAATTTCCACAAATCCATGAGATCATTGGATAATTGTCTTTCTCTGATTGACTTACTTCACTTAGCATAATACCCTGTAGTTCCAGCCATGTCATTGCAAATGGCAAGATTTTGGTTTTTTTGATGGGTGAATAATATTCCTGTGTGTGTGTGTGTGTGTGTGTGTGTGTGTGTGTGTGTGTGTGTGACATCATCTTTATCTTCTATTCATCTGTTGATGGACATCTAATCTCCTTCCATAGTTTGGCTATTGTGGACATTGCTGCTATAAACATTGGGGTGCACATGCCCCTTGGGATCACTACATTTGTATCTTTGGGGAAAATACCTAGTAGTGCAATTGCTGGGTCCTAGGGTAGTTCTATTATTAACTTTTTAAGGAACCTCCATTCTGTTTCCCAGAGTGGCTGCACCAGCTTACATTCCTACCAACAGTGGAAGAGGGTTCCCTTTCCCTGCATCCTCACCAACATCTGCCATTTCTTGTCTTGTTAGTTTTAGTCAGTCTGGTATTAGTGGTGTCTCATTGTGGTTTTGATTTGTACTTCTCTGATGCTCAGTGATGTTGACCATTTTTTTCTTGTGTGTGTTGGCCATTTCTCTTTGGAGAAATGTCTGTTCATGTTTTCTGCCCATTTCTTGACTGGATTTTTTTGTTTTCAGGTGTTGAGTTTTATATGATCTTTATAGATTTTGGATACTAGCCCTTTATCTGCTATGTTATTTGCAAATAACTTTTCCCTTTTGCTGTTTGTTTGTCTTTTGGTTTTGTCAACTGTTTCCTTGGCTGGGCAAAACTATTTTGATCAAGTCCCAATAGTTCATTTTTGCCTTTATATCCCTTGCTTTTGGAGACGTGTCTAGCAAGAAGTTGCTGCAGCTGAGGTCAAGAGGTTGCTGCCTGTGTTCTCCTCAAGGATTTAGATGGATTCTTGTCTCACATTGAGGTCTTTCATCTGTTTTGAGTCTATTTTTGTGTATGGTATAAGGAAATAGTCCAATGTCATTCTCCCGTATGTTGCTGTCCAGTTTTCCCAACACCATTTTTTGAAGACACTTTCTTTTCTCCGTTGGATATTCTTTCCTGCTTTGTCAAAGATTAGCTGGTCGTAGAGTTGAGGGTCCATTTCTGGGTTTTCTATTTTGTTCCATTGATCTTTGTGTCTATTTTTTTTGTTTTTTTCTGCCAGTACCATACTGTCTTGATGATTATGGCTTTGCAATAAACTTGAAGTCTAAATTGTGATGCCACCAGCTTTGGTTTTCTTTTTCAACATTCCTCTGGCTATTCGGGGTCTTTTCTGGTTCCATACAAATTTTAGGATTATTTGTTCCAGCTCTGTGATAAATGCTAATGGTATTTTGATAGGGATTGCATTGAATGTGTAGATTGCTTTGGGTATCATAGACATTTTCACAATGTTCTTTAATCCATGAGCATGGAATGTTTTTACATTTCTTTACAGCTTCTTTAATTTCTTTTATGAGTGTTCTATAGTTTTCAGAGTACAGATCCTTTGTCTCCTTGGTTAGGTTTATTCCTAGATATCTTATGGTTTTGGGTGCAACTATAAATGGGATTGATTCCTTAATTTCTCTTTCTTCTGTCTCATTGTGGGTGTATAGAAATGTAACTGATTTCTGTGCATTGATTTTATATCCTACCACGTTGCTGAATTCCTGTATGAGTTCTAGCAGTTTTGGGGTGGAGTCTTCTGGGTTTACTGCGTAGGGTATCATGTTATCTGCAAAGAGTGAGAGTTTGACTTCTTCTTTGCTGATTCAAATGCCTTTTATTTATTTTTTGTTGTCTGATTGTTGAGGCTAGAACTTCTAGTACTGTGTTGAGCAGCAATGGTGATAGTAGGTATCCCTGCTGTGTTCCTGACCTTAAGGGGAAAAGCTCTCAGCTTTTCCCCATTGAGAATGATATTGTGGGCTTTTTAAATGTCTTTTTATGATATCGAGGTCTGTTCCCACTACCCCTACACTATGAAGAGTTTTAAGAAAGTATGCTATATTTTGTCAAATGATTTTTCTGTATCTTTTGAGAGGATCATATAGTTCTTGTTCTTTTATCAATGTATTGTATCACATTGATTGATTTGCAGATGTTGAACCAACCTTGCAGCCCAGGAATAAATCCTACTTGGTCGTGGTGAATAATCTTTTTAATGTAATGTTATTTGTATTAGCTAGTATCTTGGTGAGAATTTTTGTATCCGTGTTCATCAGGGATATTGGTCTGTAATTCTCCTTTTTGATGGGGTCTTTTACCTGGTTTTGGGATTGAGGTAATGCTGGCCTCATACAATGAGTTTGGAAGTTTTCCTTCCATTTCCATTTTTTCCCCTAGTTTTATTTTTTGAGGCAGCTTCTGAGGAATAGGTATTAATCCTTCTTCAAATGTTTTGTAGAATTCTCCTGGGATGCTGTCTGGCCCTGGGCTCTTGTTTTTGGGAGATTTTTGATGACTGCTTCAATCTCCTTACTGGTTCTGGGTCTGTTCAGGTTTTCTATTTCTTCCTGGGTCAGTGTTGGTAGTTTATATGTCTCTTAGAATGCATCCATTTCTTCGATATTGTCAAATTTGCTGGCATATAGTTGCTCATAATATGTTCTTATAATTGTTTGTATTTCTTTGGTATTGGTTGTAATCTCTCCTCTTTCATTCATGATCTTATTAATTTGGGTGCTTTCTCTTTTCTTTTTGATAAGTATGGCCAGGGGTTTATCGATCTTACTCTTTTAAAACACCAGCTCCTAGTTTTGTTGATTTGTTCTACTGCTTTTGGTTTCTATTTCATTGATTTCTGCTCTGATCTTTATGATTTCTCTTCTCCTGCTTGGTTTAGGCTTTCTTTGCTGTTCTTCCTCCAGCTCCTTTAGGTTAGGTAGTGTATTTAAGACTTCTCTTGTTTCTTGAGAAAGGCTTGTATTGCTATATACTTCCCTCTTAGAACTGCCTTTGCTGCATCTCAAAGATTTTGAACAGTTGTGTTTTCATTTCCATTTGTTTCCATTAATTTTTAAAATTCCTTTTTAATTTCCTGGTTGACTCATTCATTCTTTAGTGGGATGGTTTTTAGCCTCCATGTATTTGAGTTCTTCCAAATTTCCTCTTGTGATTGAGTTCCAGTTTCAAAGTATTGTGGTCTGAAAATATGTAGGGAATGATCCCAGTCTTTTGGCACCAGTTGAGACCTGATTTGTGACCCAGTATGTGATCTATTTGGGACTGTTCTATGTGTACTTGAGAAGAACTTGTATTCTGTTCCTTTAGGATGGAATGCTCTGAATATATCTGTGAAGTCCATCTGGTCCAGTGTGTCATTCAAAGCCCTTGTTTCCTTGTTGATCTTCTGCTTAGATGATCTGTCCTTTGCAGTGAGTGAGGTGTTAGCTTCCCCTACTATTACTGTATTATTATCAGTGTTTCTTTAATTTTGTCATTAATTGGTTTAAGTGGATGCTTCCATGTTAGGGGCATAAATATTTACAATTGTTAGATCTTCTTGTTGTATAGACCTTTTATGTATGATATAGTGTCTTTCCTCATCTATTACAGTCTTTGCTTTAAAATCTAATTTTTCTGACATAAGGATGGTACTCCAGTTTTCTTTTGTTGTCCATTAGCATGATAAATGGTCTTTCACCCTTCATGTTCAATGTGGATGTGTCTTTGGGTCTAAAATGAGTCTCTTACAACACCAATGAGTCTTGCTTTTTTATCCTGTCTGATAACCTGTGTCTTTTGATTGTGGGACTTAACCCATTTTTCTTCAGCGTAACTGGTGAAGGATATGAATTTAGTGCCATTTTATTACCTGTAAAGTCACTGTTTCTGTAGATTGTCTCTGTTCCTTTCTGGTCTGTGCTACTTTCGGCTCTCACTTTGCTTAGATTGCCCTTGTAATATTTCTTGTAGGGCTGGTTTAGTGATTACAGATTCTTTTAGTTTCTGTTTGCCTTGGAAGCTCTTTCTCTCTCCTATCTGAATGACAGCCTTGCTGGATAAAGTATTCTTGCCTGCATATTTTTCTCATTTAGCACCCTGAATATATCATGCCAGTCCTTTCTGGCCTGCAAGGTCTCTGTGGATAGGTCCGCTGCAAGACTAATATTTCTACCCTTGTAGGTTAAGAACTTCTTGTCCAGAGCTGCTTTTAGGATTTTCTCTTTGTCTTTGAAGCTTCACTATTATATGTAGAGGTGTTGACCCTTTTTTATTGATTTCGAGGAGGGTTCTCTATGCCTCCTGGACTTGAGTGTCTATGTCATTACCCAGTTCTAGGAAATTCTCAGGTGTAATTTGCCCCAATGTACCTTCTGCCCACCCCCTTCTCTTTCCTCTTTTGGGATCCCAGTTATTCTAATACTGATTTGCTTTTATGGTATCACTTATCTCTTGAGTTCTTCTTTCCTGGTCCTATAGTTGTTTATGTCTCTTTTTCTCAGCTTCGTTATTCTCCACTATTTTGTCTTCTATGTCATTAATGCTCTCTTCTGCCACATTTATCCTAGAAGTTAGAGCCTCCGTTTTTTAATTGCATCTCATTAATAGCCTTGTTGATTTCAACTTGATTAGATTTTAGTTCTTTTATTTCTCCAGAAAGGGATTCTCTGGTGTCTTCTATGCTTTTTTCAAGCCCATGTAGTATCTTTATGATTGTTATTTTGAACTCTAATTCTTACATTTTATTTCTGTCCATACTGACTAGGTCTCTAGCAGTCAGTACTGCCTCTTGTTTTCCTTTTTGAGGTTTTTCTGTCTTGTCATTCTTTCCAGAGAAGAATAGAAGACTGAGAGAACAATATAAGAAAATAGGAAAAATGACCCCAGAGAAATATAAACTAATCAGAAGAGAACCAAAAGTGAAAAGAAAATTAAAAAAAAAAAGAAAAAAGAGAGAGAAGCAGAGTATTATCAGACAGTTGAACAGGACAGATATACTAGATCCTGGGTGTATTTTGGTTTGTTACAAAACTAGACCCCAAAATTGTAAAGACAGGAGAAATTATATATATATCTATATCTATCTATATATATGAATAAAGTTTTATATATATATATAATATATGTTATTAAAGTATACATATAATTATTAAATTTATATGTATATTATTTATATAAATAAGTTATATATATATATGAATAAAATTAAATACAATGAGAGACTAGAACCTAACTGTAAAAATGGGAATTAAAAAAGACCTTAAAAAGTTGTTAAAGTAAGAATTGGTTGGAAAGGAAAAAGAAAAAAAAATGGAAAGACTAAAGAATCATGAGGGAAAAACCATGAATTCTATATGCTATTTTCCCCTAGCATTGGAGTTTTGCAATTTTGTGTGATCATTAAACTTGGTGTTAGCCAGATTTTCTTGCTGATCTTCCAGGGGAGGGACCTGTTGTGCTGATTCTCAGGTGTCCTTGCCTCAGGGGAGTTCCAGTGCCCTTGCCAGTGCCGCCAGCTTGCTCTATGCAGCTTTTGTTCCCTGAAGGCTTTCTGAGGTGCTTTAGAGGATGAGAATGGAAATGGCAGCCTCCCGATCTCCAGCCCATAACCCAAAGCTCCCACCCCTCCACTCATCAGTGCACCCTCAGGGAAAAGCAGTCAGTCACTCTTGCCTCCCTGTGTTTACCCAGCCTGTAACTGAGCATTTTTATCTCAGGGATGCTACACCTTTCAAATCTCCAAACTTAGCAGACTCCTGTGGTGTGCTCCACTGCTGCTCCTCCTGGTGGAGGGAGTGGGGCGTCTTTCTGAGGTTCTGATCTTGCTGGGCCCCTGCTTGGAGAGCAGTCTCCCAACTGAGCCATGGTTCACGGTTTATGGCAGCTTGGAGCTGGTAGCCCACTCCTCACTTCCCCGATTGCACCTGGATTTGCTGCTCCGATGTCTGGGACCTCTGCTGCACTCAGGCATGCCTGGTCTTCCTGAGACCACAGTGTCCCACCTAGGATTCTGCCCTCCTTCGCCACCTAAGTGCCTTTCAGGTGGGGACATCCCTCACCTAAGCAGACTTTTAGGTGATTTTGCACTTCGCTGATATATCACTTTCCAGTAGCGGGCTTATGGAAGCTCCCTCCCCCTTCAGCTTATCTTCCAATATATTACTTTAGATTCACTTCTCTTCATCTTCTACCTTGCAGAATGTGGTCACTATAGTTCTTGTAGAATTTGTAGACTTGCAGCAATTCTTTTCTTAGATCTCTGGTTGAGTTCACAAATGTTTAGAATGATTTGATAGATATCTAGCTGAATTCCCATGACCAGACAACTAAGGTCCCCTACTCCATCATCATCCTCCCTCCTCCTCTATACTATTTTCTGCAGTGGCTGCACCAATTTACATTTTCATCAGCGATGCACAAGGGTTCCTTTTTCTCTACATCCTTGCCAACACTTGTTATTTCTTGTCTTTTTGATACTGTCCATCCTGAGAAACGTGAATTGGTATCTCTTCATGGCTTTGATTAGCATTTCCCTGGTTAGTGATGTCTGTTGACTATATATTCCTTCAAAATATGTCTATTCAGGGGCACAGGGGTGGCTCAGTCATGAAGTGTCTGCCTTTGGCTCAGGTCATGATCCCAGGGTCCTGGGATCAAGCCCCGCGTCAGGCTCCCTGCTAAGTGGGAAACCTGCTTCTCCCTCTTCCATTCCCCCTGCTTGTGTTTTCTCTCTTGCTGTGTCTCTCTGTCAAATAGGTAAAATCTTTAAAAACAACAACAGCAACAAAATAGGTCTATTCAGGTCTCTGCCCTTTTTAAATTGGATTGTTTGCTTTCTTGGTGTTAAGTTGTGTAAGTTTTTTCATACTTTGGATATTAACCCCTTGTTGAATATATAATTTGCAAATATCTACTCCCATTGCCTTTTAGTTTTGTTAATCATTTCCTTTGCTGTGCAAAAGCTTTTTTATTCTGGTAGTCCCAATAGTTTATTTTTGCTTTTGTTTCCCTTGCCTGAGGAGACACATCTAGACAAACGATGCTAAGCCTGATGTCAAAGAAATTACTGGCTTTCTTCTAGTAGCAATATAGTTTCAGGTCTTACATTTGTTTATTTATTTATTTATTTAATTTATTTAACAGACAGAGATCACAAGTAGGCAGAGAGGCAGACAGATAGAGAGGGAGAAGCAGGGTCCTGCTGAGCAGAGAGCCCAATGTGGGGCTTGATCCCAAGACCCTGAGATCATGACCTGAGCTGAAGACAGTGACTTAACTCACTGAGCCACCCAGATGCCTCCAGGTCTCACATTTAGGTCTTTAATTTATTTAGGTTTCCTTTTGTCTATGGTTTAAAAAGCGATCCAGTTTGATTCTTTTCAACATGGTGGTTTAGTTTTCCCCATACCATTTATTGAAGAAACTTCCCCCCCCATTTATCATGGATTAATTGACCATGTAAGTGAGAGTTTATTACTGGGCTGTCTGTTCTCTTCCACTGATCTGTTTGTCAATTTTTTGCCAGTACCACACTGTCTAGATTATTACAGCTTTGTGGTATAATTTGAAATCTGGATTTGTGCCATCCCCAGCTTTGTTCTTTCTCCAGATTGTTTTGGCTATGGGTCTTTTGCGGTTCCAAATGAATTTTAGGATAATTTGTCCTAGTATTATGAAACTACTGTTGTTATTTTGGTACAGATTGCATTGAAATTTTAGGATGCTTTAGGTAACATGGGCATTTTACCAATATTTATTCTTCCAATCCATGAGCATGGAATATCTTTCCATTTGTTTGTGTCATCTTTAATTTCTTTTGTCAGTGTTTTAGTTTTCAGGGTTACTTGTCTTTCACCTCCTGCCAAGTTTATTCTTGGGCATTTTATTCTTTTTGGTGCAGTTGTAAATGAAATTGGTTTCTTAATTTCTCTGCTACTTTGTTATTAGTATATAGAAGTACAAAAGATTTTTGTATGTTAATTTGTATTTTGCAACTTTACTGAATAAATCTATTCTAATAGTTTTTTGATGGAGTCTTTAGGATATTCTCTGTGTAGTATCATTTTATCTGCAAATCATGACCGTTTTACTTCTTCTTTACCAATTTTGATGACTTTTAGTTCTTGTCTGATGGTTACAGCTAGTATTTTCAGTTTTATATTGAATAAAATGTGAGTGTAGAGATCTTTGTTCCTGATCTTACAGGAAAAATTCTGTTTCTCACCATTGAGTGTGATGTTAGCTGTGGGTTTTTCATATGCAGCTTCTATTATGTTGAGGTATGTTCCCTCTACACTCATTTTCTTGAGCATTTATATCATGAACAGATGTTGGATTTGCCAAATGCCTTTTCTGTATCTGCTGAGATGGTAACATGATTTTTATCCTTCATTTTGTTAATATGGTGTAGCACATTGATTTTGTGCAAAGCAAACCACTCTTGTGTCCCCAGAACAAATCTCACTTGATTGTGATGAAGATCCTGTTAATGTATTGTTGAATGATGTTTCCTGATACTTTGTTGAGGATTTTTGCATCTGTGTTGATCAGGGATAGTCGCCTGTAGTTTTCCTTTTTTGTGAAGTCTTTGGTTTTGATATGAGGGTAATGCTGGCTGTGTAGATGGTATTTAGAGGCTTTCCTCTTTTTTTTGAGTACTTTGTGGAGAATATGTATTCTTAAATGTATGGTAGAATTCTCTTGTCAATCCATTTGGTGCTGGACTTCTGTTTATTGGGAGTTCATTGATTACCAGTTGTTTTATTAGTAATTGGTCTGTTCAGATTTTTAATTTACTCCTGCTTCAGTTTTGAAAGATTATATGTTTTTATGAAATTACCCATGTTTTTCTAGGTTGTCCAATTTGTCCACATAATTTTTCCTAGTAATCTCTTAAAATCCTTTGTATGTTTATGGTGTGGGATATTACTTATTTCTCATTTTATTTCTTTGTGTCCTCTTTTTCTTTTTCCTTGATGACTCTGGCTAAGGTTTATTTTGTTTATTCAAAGAACCAGCTCTGGTTTCATCTCTTTTTTTTCTTTTAAGATTTTATTTATTTATTTATTTTTTCAGAGAGAGAGAGAGAGGATGTGTGCAGGAGCAGGGGAAGCAGCTGGTAGAGGGAGAAGCAGGCTCCCTGCTGAGCAAGGAGCCCAGTGTGGGACTTGATCCCAGGGCCCTGGGATCACGACCTGAGGCAAAGACAGATGCTTAACTCACTGAGCCACCCAGAAGTCCCTCATTGATCTTTCTTTTCTTTTCTTTCTTTTTTTTTCTTTGTGTCCATTTATTTCTGTCTGATCTTTATCATCCCCCCGCCCCCTGTGCCGCCATTAACTTTGGACTTTGTTCTTTTTTTTTTTTTTTTTTTTTAAGCTCCTGTATGTGTAAGTTTAGAATGTTTATTTGACATTTTTCTTGTTTCTGAGATAGGACTGTATCTCTATAAATTTCCCTCTTAGAACTGCTTTTTCTGTGTCCCAAAGATTTTGGACCATTGTATTTTCAGTTTTCTTAACGTATTTTTTAATTTTCTCTATGTTTGTGGTTTTGTTGTTGTTGTTGCTGACCCATTGGTTGTTTAGTAGCATGTTGTAGCCTCCATGTGTTTGTGGTTTTTTTCCCTTTCCTTTTTCTGGTAATTGATTACTAATTTCATATTGTGGTAGTTGGAAAAGATATTTCAGTCTTGTTCATTCTTCTTGAGAGTGTTCCATGTGCTCTTGAAAAGAACATGTATTCTATTTTTTTGGGTGGAATGTTCCATGTTAGTCTGTTCTTACGTGTTTTTTATGGGTACTGTTTGCTCATGGATTTTTCTGTCTGGATGGTCTATCCAGGGGTGTAAATGAAGCATTAAAGTATTACTATAATTGTCAATTTCTTTATGTCCATTAACATTTGCTGTATGTATTTAGGTGCTCTGGTGTTGGGTGCATAGATACTTAAAATGTTATATTTTCTTGTTGGATTGGTTCCCTTATCATTATGTAATGGTCTTTTTTGTCTCTTGTTACAGTCTTTGTTTTAAAGTTTATTTTATCTGATAAAAGTATTGCTACCCTGGGTTTTTTTTTTTTTCTTAAAAAAAATTGTCGTATGGAATATTTTCATCCATCCTTTCATTTTCAGTGTCTCTTTGTCTTTAGGTATGAAATGAGTTTTCTTGTAGACAGAATACAGATGGGATTTTTCTTTCTTTCTTTCTTTTTTTTTTTTTTTAAAGATTTTATTTATTTATTTGACAGAGATCACAAGCAGGCAGAGAGGCAGGCAGAGAGAGAGAGAGGAAGAAACGGGCTCCCTGCTGAGCAGAGAGCCTGATGCGGGGCTCGATCCCAGGACCCTGGGATCATGACCTGAGCCGAAGGCAGAGGCTTTAACCCACTGAGCCACCCAGGCGCCCCGGGATTTTTCTTTTTTTTAATCCATTCCATCACTCTGTGTCTTTTCACTGAAGCATTTAAACCATTACATTTAAAGAAATTATTGGTATGTACTTGTTGCCATTTTGTTCATTGTTTTCTGGTTGTTTTTATAGTTTTCTGTCCTTCTCTTGGATTTTTTTTTTTTTTAACTGTGATCAATGACTTTCTTTAGTGTCATGGTTGGCTTTCTTTCCCTTTATTTTTTTGTGTATTTATTATAGGTTTTTTGGTTTTTGGTTACCATGAGGTTCATATATAACATTCCTAAGTATACAGTATGAGGACATTCTAAAAGAGCTTCATTTTTACTGTCCCCCACCATGTTTTATGTATATGATATTTTGTATCTTTTTATTTTTTGAGTCCCCTGAACTTTTTAGATAAAACTTACTCTACTGCTTTTGTCTTTCAACCTTCATTATAAATGATTACTGTACTGTTTTATTGTGTGTTTGCTTTTGCTCATGAAATTTTTTACTTTTGTAAATTTCTCCTAGTTTGGCCTTTTCTTTTCCACTTGAAGTCCCTTTAACATTTCTTGTCAGACTGCTTTTGTTTGGGAAATTCTTTATCCCTCCTTCAATTCTGAGTGATAGTCTTGTCTGGTACAGTATTCTTAGTTGTAGGTTTTTCCTTTCAGCACTTTGAATATATCATGACACTCTCTTCTGATCAGCAAAGTTTGTGCTGAAAAATCTGCTGATAGCCTTAATGAGGTTGCCTTTTGTGTTACTAGTTGCTTCTCTCTTTCTGCTTTTAAAATTCTATTTTTAATCTTTTGCATTTTAATTATTATATATTGTGGCATGGAACTCCTTGGGATTACCTTGTTTGGAACTTCTTTGCTTCCTGAATCTGGATGTCTGTTTCCTTCCCCAGGTTAGGGAAGTTTTCAGCTATTATTTCTTCAAATAAGTTTTCTGCCCCTCCCTTTCTTCTCCTTCTGGGATCCCTATAATCTGAATATTTGCTTGATGTTGTCCAAGAGATTCCTTTACTGTCCTCATTTTAAAAAATTCTTTTCTTTTTGCTGTTCTTCTTGAGTGCTTTCCAGTACCATGTCTTCTACTTCACTGACCCATTCTTCTGCATCCTCTAATCTGCTGTTGATTCCCTCTAGTATGTTTTCATTTCAGTTTTTTTATTCTTCAACTCTGATTGGTTCTTTTTAACATTTTCTTTTTGTTGAAGTTCTCATTAAGTTCAACTCCTCTTCTCTCCAGTCTGGTGAGACTGCATTACCTCTTTTTCTGAGGTTTGGTGGTGTTTTCTTTCTTTCTTTCTTTTTTTTTTTAAAGATTTTATTTATTTATTTCGGGGAGAGAGAGAGAGAGAGAGAGAATACAAGCAGGGGGAATGGCAGGGAGAGGAGAAGCAGGCTTCCACTGAGCAGAGAGCTGGACATGGGGCTCAATCCCAGGACTCTGGGACCAGGACCTGAGGCCAAGGCAGATGCTTAATTGACTGAGAGAAGACTGAGCCACCCAGGTGCTTCTGGTGGTGGTGGTTTATTTGGGACATTCCTCTCTCTCCTAATTTTGCTTGATTTTTGTGTTTGTTTCTGGGAATTCTGTGTAACGACTACTTCTGTGCTTGAGGGAATGGTCTTGTGTATGGTCATCCCATGTATAGACTATGTGTGCCTGTTGCCTTTGGCTAACTCTCTGGAGATGTGGCTGGATTGGCTGGGGGTCCCAGGGCACTCTGCTGGGGCTGCTGTGGTGGGATGGCTAGAGCTGAAGTAGGTATGGGGCAGGGTGGTCCTGGGGTTCTCTACCCGGAGGGTTCCCTGGCAGGACAGCTGAAGTTGAACTAGGTGTAAGCCAGGATGTCCTGGGGTGTTCAGTGCTGGGGGCACCTGCAGATGAGGTGAGGTGTTGGCTGGGGTTCCTGGAGTACTCAGCATTGGAGATGCCCTAGCAAGTAATCTGAATCTAAGATGTTGAGGGCTTGGGGGTGTTCTGTGGTGCTTTGTACCTTTGTTACCTTGGTGAGATGGCTGGAGCTATAGTGATTGGTGACCTAGGATGTCTTGGTGTGTGCTGTGCTGGGGCTGTCTTGGTGGGACAGATTGTGCTGCCACCAGGACTCCTGGATCTTACTCTTGTCCATGCTGTCAAGGTAGAGGCAGAGTATAAACTGTGGTGTTTACCCACTCTCTGTCCTAGAGAGAGTTCCAGCAGTTCTCCCCACTGTTTGATAGAATTCTAGAGGTAGATCTTTTATATTCTAGTTTCCTTTTTAAACTGTGGTTGTTTTCCAGTGCCAGGACATCCAAGGCTCACTGAGCCAGCAGGCCAGCTATGGTGCCCAGACCCTGCTCTGATCTGTGTTGTCAGAGTGGAAAGGAACTTCAGTGTGGCACTTGCCAGCTCTTTTGATCTGGAGAGAGTGTCAGCAGCTCCTCTGCTGTTTAGCAGGGTTCTAGGACTGGTTTCTTTATATTCCTGTTGCCCTTTTAGACTGTGGCCTTTTTTCTGTGCCCCAGAGCATTCACATCTGCTCAGGGTTCCTCCACATATTCCTCCCCACTGCAGTTCACATCATTTGGGGGATGGAGGTTCTCTTCATTGCCAAGTATCTGTCTCTCTTGCCTTCTGTAATCTATCTTTTGTTGGGCAGAAGGTGTTCAGTTAGCCCTCAGTTCTTTAAGAGGAATTGCTATAGAAATGGGTGTAGATTTGTGCGTTCGTGGGGGAGTTGTGTTTAGGGTCTTCCTGTATTGCCATTTTTGAACCAGAACCTGTTTTATATTTTCTTGATAGGTTACCTAGTAGTTGATCTGTTCTGTTAAGCTATTTCAGAGAATAACTTTTTCAATTTAATTTTTCTGTTTCTTTTTTAAAGCTTTGTTATCTGCTTTTATATTCTGCTTTCTTTCAGTTTATCTTTCCCCCCTCAAATTTTTGAACTAGTAGTTTAATACAAATTTTTTTATATGTGATATTGTAATTAAGTCCATTGTAGAGAACACAAATAGCCACACCTAGTTGCAAGGGATGCTGGGAAAATGTAGCCATTTGCCTATCCTTTCTGTTACAGTGGTAGATATGGAAGTTGAATTTTAGATTGCTACTTAGCAGTCTCTGTTACACTCTTAATGCTTTAAAAATCAAGCAAGTAACATGTACATAGGGAAACTTTAATTACAGAAACAGGTAAAATGAAATGCACATCTTTTTCTTCTTCCTTCCTTCATATCTGTCTTCTTTCCCAGAGGTAAGCGCTATGAAATTTTGTGTCTGTTTTTCCAAAAAAAATTATTACATGCCAAATAATGTATCCATATATTTAGTTCTAACTCAAAAAACATTGTATTATCCATTTTCACATTTTGCTCTTTTTCAGTTTCTTTCTGTATCTGGTCATACAGATTTACTTCATTTATTGTAATGACTGTACAGTATTCCATTTTATGGGTGGAACATTGTCCTGCTAATGGACATTTAGATCCACTAGGTTTTGCTCTTATAAGCAGTGCTATAATAAACATCTGTGTGTATGTGAGTATATTTTTGTGAGTGTATCCATTGGCTTAGAACCCAGCAATGGAATTAGGCCAGTGAGTATGAATATTTAAAAAGTTAAAAAAGAGAGCTTTCTAGATAGCCAACCTTAGTGGTGGTCTCCTAAGTCCAGAACTCTACATATCCTCCAAGAACTGTATAGGTCAATAAGATTAACAATCAGAACTATCATTTTTATGGCTTTAATGTAGCCCAGAGGCAGGAAACTACAAACTTCAATTAACAATAAGAAAGACTCCCAATTTCTAGTTGGTCTATTTCTTGAGTTCCTACTACACGTCTCTGTGGAGAGTTGGAGTGTTGAGAAACTGCACAGAAGAAAGAGAAGGGAATTTAGGTAAAATTACTCTCAGGAAGAGGAAGTTCACTGTAAGAGAGAAAAATACTGGAAAAGAGTCCTGTTAGGTCAGCAGTAACTTCAGGGGAGGGACTTAAACATGCACCCAGGAATCAAGGAGGCAGTCATGGAAGGGCATTGCTTCTGGGGAAGACCTATTAGAAGGAAGGGAGAGGCGTTTTTGGAAATTGTGAAGTGAAGGAAAAATGAAGCGAGGTAGATTTATGTGTCTACAAGATAAAAACCACAAATATTGAGGGAGCTATTAGCCCCCTCCCTAAAATCAAGATGTGCATTAGCTAAATGGTACTTTGCCTTACTGACAGACGAGGGGGCTCTTGAACTGGGAGTCATGTTTGCCATCCCACTGTCAACTCTGTGAACAAAATGCACAGATACAAATAGTTCATATAAAGCTTATTAAAATAAAAAGAATAAAAAACTTCAATTGAGAAAACACCCTTTGCTGTAAAGTTAATCATGAAGTAGATGATCATACTGCAGTCTGAGTTCAGTAGCTTCAAGTAAGTATTTGAGGTTATGAAAACCAGAAACTTAGAAACTCATGACAAAATGGACATGAAATAGATGCTGATTGAATTAAAATGGATGGGGGCACCAGAATTATTTATCAGACATGAAGATAGAAAGTGTTTTAGGGAGAATTCACTTGAATGAACTTAATAAGGAACACTGAAGGAAAGTGGGAAAAACCAAGAAATTGAAGATAAGAAGGTAAAAAAGTGATTTAAGTAGATGATAAGCAAAGAGTGAATATAGATGTGATTGGAGTGACTAAGGAAGAAAACCAAGACCTGAATTAATGTTTTTAAAACTGTGTTCTAAGAAAACCTATATAAAATAAGACCTAGAGCTACCTAATGAAAAAGCCCACTGAGCACCTGGGAAAATTAACCTTGAGTAAAACTTGAGTAAAAATCCAAGTGTGAGTATTAGATTTTTAAAATAAAAAATCTTCAGGACTTGGAGGCAGAAATTTCCTATACATTACAAAGAGGAGAGACTGAGTAGCATCAGACTTCTCAAAAGCAACACCTAAAACAAGGCAACAATGGAAAAGTACTTTCAGGAGACTTGAGGAGAGATTATGAGACTAAGGATTTTATATCTCGCCAAGCTGATGTTCATATATTAAGACTACAGAAAACCAGTTTTAACTATGTAAGAACTGAGGGAATACTGTGTCCCCAGGCTTTCCTTGAGGAATCTTCTAGCAGATGAGCGTCATCCAAGCAAGAGATTTCCAAGGAGAAATTTTGATGAAAGGATTAATGGTGCTTATTTAATTATAAGTCTAAGACTAAAGCAGGGCTGGAAATGAGGGTGGGAGACAATGTATAAATGCTATGTTTTAGTTGCAGAAAAAATGCAGCTGAAAAAATGGGAGGAGAAGGAAGAAGAAAGAGTATAGCAGACTAAGTTCACTGATTATTGTGAATCAACAGATACTGTTACAAATAGGCAACCCAGTTAATAAAACAGTAAATAATAAACAGATGAAGGATTATAAAATAGGTATAATTACAAAAGTACCCACTAGATAAAAAATATAAACTTTGTAAATAACAGTATAAATACACAAACAGCAAATATAACATGGTTCATAGAGAGTAATTATAGAGAGTAAAAATCAAATCTTTTATGTGAATATGAATGGCTTAGCTTATTAAACTTACTTACTTTATTAAAAGAAAAAACCAAGACCAGCTATATGTGGTATATAGGAGACACTTAAAATGATTTTAAAAAGTTAAAAATAAGGGATGGGCAAGAGGTATACCAGAGAACAGAAACAACACAGCAGCATTTGTGATCCTAATATTGGATGAGGTAAAATTCAAGCTTTAAATATGACAAGGAAAGACGTTTTTACATGCTAAAAGCTATGATTCATAATGGTGATATAAAAAAATCTATGTCCCAAATGATAAAACCATGGACTTTATAAAGCAGAAACTATGGGAAAATCCAAGGAGCCATAGGTAGAAACAAATACTTGCCTTAAACGTGATTAATACAATACAATACAAACCCCATTCTGCATAGCAAAAATCTATAAAGAAAGTCAAAAGACAAATAACAAAGTGGGAGGGAGCATTTGCAATGTAGGTCCCAAATAAAAGACAAATATCCCAGGGCGCCTGGGGGGTTCAGTCAGTTAATCTCCCTCTCCCCATCCCCTCCCTGTTCCCCCTGTTCATGCTATCTTTCTCTCTCTATCTCTTTCTCTCAAATAAATCTTCAAAAAAAAAAAAAAAGACTAATATCCTTAATATGTTAAAAAAAAGTCTTAAAAATTGAGGAAATAAGACAGAAATTGATAGAGAAACGGGAAACCATGGATAGCTCACAAAAATATATATAAAATGGACCTTAAACATATGGAACGATTTTCAACTTGACTCATGTTGAAAATGCAAATAAAAGGGCGCCTGGGTGGCTCAGTGGGTTAAAGCCTCTGCCTTCGGCTCAGGTCATGATCCCAGGGTCCTGGGATCGAGCCCTGCATCGGGCTCTCTGCTCAGCGGGGAGCCTGCTTCCCCCTCTCTCTCTGCCTGCCTCTCTGCCTGTCAAATAAATAAACATCTTAAAAAAAAAAAAAAGAAAATGCAAATAAAAATTACACTGAGTCATCATTTCTCATCTGTCAGTTTGGCAAAAAATAAACAACTTGAAAACATTTTCTGTTGGTAAGTCTGGCAGAGCAGACTCTCATAAATTGCTGGGAGAGGTATATGATAATTTCTAAGACTAAGTGGGTATTATTTACATGTGAACCCAGAAAACAGACAAGGAAAGCGTTGAGTGCAAAGGGAGAGGGAGTGGTGAGTGAGAGTCAAAGGTGCTCCCACACCCACCCTGCCCTTGACAGGAGACTTGGTCAGGTTCGGGGAAGAACTCACTAACTCTTCAGATTCAGCTGGGAACAAGGAGACCACGCCAGCCACTGAGGGAAGGAAGGTAGCATGGGGGCCTTCATAAAAGGTGCTGACAGTCCTGAGAAGACATTTGAGGACAGTGAGGCAACCCAGCCATCGGTGTCAGGAATGGAATACCACCCCTAGAAGATATTTACACTGAAGATACACTTCTCATCATCCAAAATTATAGACATACAAGGTTACTACTGTTGTGTTATTTGCAATTGGAAAATAATGTAGGCAACTTGAATTTAAAATAATGTAAGCAACACATGGGAGATTAGTTGAGTAAACTTTGGTACATGCACACAGTAGAGTACCAGGCAGGAAGAAGAGCAAGCGTGATCTCTGTGAACTGATAGGAAGTGATTCTTGGGATATATATTTTTTCTTTTTTTAAAAGATTTTATTTATTTGACAGACAGAGATCACAAGTAGGCAGAGAGGCAGGCAGAGAGAGAGAGAGGGGGAAGCAGGCTCCCTGCCGAGCAGAGAGCCCGACGCGGGGCTCGATCCCAGAACCCTGGGATCATGACCTGAGCCGAAGGCAGAGGCTTCAACCCACTGAGCCACCCAGGCGCCCCTTGGGATATATTTTTAAGTGAAGAAACCCGAGGTGCTAAAGAGTATCTGTAGTAGGTTACTTTCCTTCTTAAACAGAAGAGGGAACTAAAAAGGTATACATGTATCTACTCATTTCTGTAATATATGCATGAGAGATAAATCAGAAAATGAGATTAATGATAGGGTGGGTAGAATTAGGGTGGAAGGGATGGGGAGTGATGTTAACTTATGTTAATGTTTACAAATTAAAAAAAAAATCAAGACTGAGGGAAAACCTTTCAGATGAAATAAAAACAAATGGAACCTGTGTTTCAAATGAGTAACTTTTGAACACAGTATTTTGACTATCTACCTTTAGTCCAGTGACAAATAGTTGTAATGCAATACTGAATTTTTTTTTTTTTAGTCATATGGGGTAGCATTTCTGAAACCAGTTTCTCTGTATTTGAGGATTAAATAAGTCCATTTTGAGGATAATGGGAGTCCAGGGTTTACTGTAAGAGAAAGGAGTTCTGAATATGGTAAGGGGTAAATTAGAGTGAGTCCTGTGGTTGAATTGGATGAGAATTGGAGCTATGAGTATGAACTCAGTGTTTTCATACTACTTTTAGCAATGTGTGTGTGTATGTGTGTGTGTGTGTGTATGTGTGTATGTATGTGTGTATCTGTGGATTTCCTAGCTCTGCCCTCTAGGACAGCTTTTTAGAAGCGGTCTTATCCCTCAACTCCCAATCCCAAAGGGATCTGAATCCTTTGGAGAGATGGCTGATTCTGGGTTTGGGCCAAGAAAAAGTACAAGATGAACCTGAAAGGAAGGCAATTCCAGAATGTAACATTGCTCAATGAGTGATGGAGAGACATCAGAGTGGCACAGGAACCCTCTTGAATGAGCTCTCTCTGGCAACTATGGAGCAATTTAAACATAAAACAAGAATTCCTAAGTTCATACTTATGGATGATGTAAATAAATGGGAAAGACAGAGACCTTTTTGATAATAGAATGCCAGCTAATAAATGGGGTGAGGGAAATCCCCATTAGACAGCTACCGTGGCAATAATTGTGTCAGGGAAGAGTCATGAGTGCTAAAGCTAGTGGGTGAAAGTGTGATGAAAAATAGGATTTTTACATTTCTAAGAATTTCCCCACAGTGTACTTATTAAAAATGGAAAAGTAAGAAATTTGCAGGAGAGAGGCCTGCATATGTTACCACCTTTAATGGCCAAATCGACGTTATGCTCCTCCCCTCCTTTAAAGTAGGCTCCACACCCAGCGTGGAACCCAATACCAGGCTTGAACCCATGATCCTAAGATCAAGACCTAAGCTGTGATCAGGAATCGGACACAAAACTGACTGAGCCACCCAGGTGCCCCATTATGTGCCTTTTGATGTGATTTACTGAGAGGGTCACTTCTGTGATACTCTGGAAAAATGCTCACCCTGAAATTAAATATGAAGAAATATTAAGCCCAAATTGAAGACAAATAACCAAATGACCAATCTGTGATCTTCAAAGATGTCATGATCATAAAGAAAAGGACTGAGTGGGGGATATTAAAGGAGGCTAAAAGAAGGGACTGGTGCTCTTCCATTAGATTCTAGGACCAGATTTTTGTTGCTATAAAGAGTGTTATTGGAATAACTGGCAAAATATGAACAAGGGTTTATAATAGTAGTATTAGTTTCCTGATTTTGACAGTCTCACTGCAGTTATATGAGAATGTCCTTGTTCTTAGGAGATACATACTGAGGTACTTAGAGGTAAAGCGGCATCATGTCTGTAGCTTACTCTCAAAAAGTTCAGGAGAAAAATTGTGAGTATAAATGTACATATGTAAAGAGAAGAAAAAATATATATGAATAGATAGGAGAGAGAGGAGATGTGGGTGGGGACAGAGAGGGAAAAAGAAAACGTCTGTGGTAAAATGTTAAATGGATTATCTAGGTGAGGGATATATACTTTTTTTTTTCTAACTGTTCCAGAAATTTTTATGTAAGTTTAAAATGATTTCAAAGTAAGGTTAAAAGAGTAAAATAATGCCAGATTCAAATGGAACCTTTAAAAATAGAACACTGGTTTATCCTCTCCAGCAGGGTAGAGGTGCTGCCCTCCCTGCATGCTTACAGACCCTGTGGTGGGTGGGGGCTCTCCAGCTTTGTCATTCTGTAATGTAAATGCCCGTCATTTTGTAATGTAGTTGTATCTGGTTCTTTATCATTTTGAGCTCAGGTGTAAATTTATCCCTACAGGTTGTTGATGAGCGAGAATTTTTTGAGATCATGCCCTATTATGCCAAGAACATTGTTGTTGGTTTTGCAAGAATGAACGGGAGGACCGTTGGAATTGTTGGCAACCAACCTAAGGTGGCTTCAGGTAGGCGGGAGAGGCTCTTACACACCTCGGGTGGCAGCTGGGGGCCAGGGCTGCCTGGGCTGCCTGGGCTCACAGTGTCTGCCTTCTGGCCTTCTCTTCAGGTGAGCCCTCCATGGCCAGAGAAGAAACTCAGATGTTGCTGTAATAGCTCTTTTCTCTTTTAATGTTCATATCCCAGAATGGTTCTTTCATTCTTTAATTTTTTAAGGGTTTATAGGTAAGTTTCTTTTTTTGAGTCAAGAGGGTCTTTATTTTTTCAGAGGTCTGCTTTCTGTTTCCCCCTAGTTAGATTTCTGTCTCACCCACTGAATTATGAGCTCCATGAGGGTGGGGTGTTGGTGTCCTTGCCATCATTTTATTTCCGGTGTCTTCAGTGGTGCCTGGTACACAGTTGGAGACTCGTCCATGGCTGTGCTCTGGGTACAGTTGGTGGAAGTGTGACATGGGGACTGTAGACACTGCTTATCTCCTGTTTTCCTTCTTAGGTTTGTTTTTAATCCCTGTGTAGGAGAAATATGCCCTCCCTTATTGACCCAGCTTCATCTTTTATTTCTGGTTTTTTTTTTAACAATATTTTTTATCATGGTAATATATATATAAATAATCTAAAGGTTGCTTTTTTTTTTTTTTTAAGAATTTATTTGTTTATTTGACAGAGAGATCACAAGTAGGCAAAGAGGCAGGCAGAGAGAGAGAGAGAGGAAGCAGGCTCCCCACCAAGCAGAGAGCCTGATGTGGGACTCAATCCCAGGACCCTGAGATCATAACCCGAGCCGAAGGCAGGGGCTTAACCCACTGAGCCACCCAGGCGCCCAAAGGTTGATGTTTTAACCATTATTTTAAGGGTATAATGTAGTGGCATTAATTACATTCACACTGTGTGCAGCTGTAACCATTATCTTCCAGAAATTTTTCAAGTAGAAAGAGACTCCTTTCCACCTTACCCCCCCAGAACTTGATAATCTAAATCTGCTCTCTGTGAATCTACCCATTCTAGATATCCCGTGTAAGAGGAATCACATAGTAGTTGTCTTTTTGTGTCTAATTTATTTTATTTAGCATAATGTTTTCAAGTTCCATCAACATGGTAGCATGTATCAGAACTTTATTTTAACTTTTCATGGCTAAGTAATATTCCATAGCATGTGTATACCACATTTTGTTTAATCATTCATCTGTGATGGACACTTGGATTGTTTCCAACTTTTGGCTATCGTGAATAACACTACAATAAACATCAGTATGCAAATATCTATTTGAATCCCTGTTTTCAGTTCCTTTGAGAATACACCTATGAGTGGCATTAGTCATATGGTAATTTTATGTTTACTTTGAGGAAACATTATACTGTTTTCCACAGTGGCTGCACAGTTTTACATTCTCACTAGCAAAGCAGGGGGTTCCAGTTACATCACACTGTCTCCAGCACTTTTAATTTTCTGGTGTGTTTTGATAATAGCTATCCTAATGAGTGGTTTTCATTTTAAATTTCCCTAATGATTAGTGACGTTGAGCATCTTTGCATGTGCTTATTGGCCATTTGTATGTCTTCTTTGGAGAAATATCTATTCGATTCCTTTGTGCATTTTTAATTATTTATTTTTGTTGTTGAGTTGTTGGAATGCTTTATATTTTGGATATTAAACCCTTATCAGCTATATGATTTGCAGTATTTCCTCCCATTCTGTAGGTTGTCTTTTCACTTTCTTGATAATGTCATTTGGTGCACAAAATTTTTAAAATTTGATGAAGTCCAATATATCTTTGTTGTTTGTGCTTGGCAGAGTACCTGTTGACAAGTCCAATGTCATGAAACTTTCTCCCTAAGTTTTCTTTTAGGAATTTTATGTTCTTAGCTTTTACATTTAGGTTTGATCAATTTTGAGTAAATTTTCACATATGATGTGAGTTAAGGGTCCAACTTTATTCTTTTGCACATAGAAATCCAGTTACCTAAACACCCATTTGTTGAATAGATAGTTCCTTCCCAATTGAATAACTTGGTATCCTTGTCAAAAATCAATGAGCTGGGGGCGCCTGGGTGGCTCAGTGGGTTAAGCCTCTGCCTTCGGCTCAGGTCATGGTCTCAGGGTCCTGGGATTGAGCCCCACATCGGGCTCTCTGCTCAGCAGGGAGCCTGCTTCCCCCTCTCTCTTTCTGCCTGCCTCTCTGTCTACTTGTGATCTCCCTCTCTCTGTAAAATAAATCAATGAGCTGTAGATGTACGTTTTTTTTCCTGGACTCTTAATACTATTTAATTGGTCTAATTAGGTTTATCCACATGCTGGTTTTCATTACCGTAGTTTTATGTACTAAGTTTTGAATTGAGAAGTGTGAATCGTCTCATGTTTTTTTTTTTTTAAAGTTGGTTTGGGGGGTGCCTGGATGGCTCAGTGGGTTAAGCCTCTCTGCCTTCAGCTCAGGTCATGGTCCCAGGGTCCTGGGATCAAGTCCCGCATCGGGCTCTCTGCTCAGCAGGGAGCCTGTTTCCCCTCCTCTCTCTGCCTGCCTCCCTGCCTACTTGTGATTTCTATCAAATAAATAAATAAAAATCTTAAAAAAAAAAGATTGGTTTTGCTTTTTGGGTCCTTGCAATTCCATATGAATTTGAGAATTGGCTTTTCCATTTTTGCAAAAAAGCATGTTGGAATTTTGATAAGTTTTGCATTGAATCTGAGATCACTTTAGGTGGTATTAACATCTTAATGTTTCGACCTGTGAGCATAGGGTGTCTTTCCATTTATTTTGGTCTTTTATTTATTTAAGTAATATTTTGTAGTTTTTAGTGTACAAGTCTTTCACCTCTTGGTTAAACCTACTCTTACAAGTTTTATTCTTTTAGATACCATTATAAATGGAATTACTTTTTTGATTTCCTTTTTGGATTGTTTGTTGTTAGTGTATAGAAAGACAACTACACAACTGATTTTTGTTTGTTGGTCCTGCAACCTGCAACTTTGCAGAGTTTATTAGCTTTACTAGCCTTCTTGTGGATTCTCTGGGATATTATATGGGATCATATTTTTTGCAAAAAAGATATTTTTACGTTCTCTCCAATTTGGTTACTTTTTATTATTTTTATCTTGTCTAGTTGTTCTGGTTAGAATATCCAGCACACTGTTGAATAGCATTGGTGAAAGCAGGCATCCTTATTTTGGTCCTGATCTTAGGGGGTGAACTTTGTCTTTCACTATTGAATATGTTAGGTATGGAATTTTCATAAATGCCCTTCATCGTGGTGAGAAAATTTCCTTCTGTTCCTGGTTTTCTAAATCTTTTTTTTTTTTTTTTTTTTTTTTTAAATCTTGAAGGGTTGCTAGATTTTGTCAGATTCCTTTTCTGCAACATTTGAAATGATCGTGTAGTTTTTGTCCTTCATTGATATTTTGTATGTTGAACCACTCTGCATTATTACAGTACATCCAACTTGGTCATGGTGTATAATCCTTTTTATAGAATAAATTTTATTTTTTGGAGCTCTTTAGTTTCACAGCAAAATTAAGTGAAAACTACAGAGTTACCATATACAATCTGCTATCACACATGCACAGCTTACTTCACTATCAATATCCTGAACCAGAGTGGTGCATTTGTTACAACTGATGAATGTACATTGACACACCAGGAGTTTCTGTTCTGCATCCTCACCAGGATTTGATCTTGTCAGTCAGCGTTCTGGATTTTGGCCATTCTCATAGTTGTACAGTGGTTTCTCATTTTGATTTGCACATTTCCCTGATGACATGATGTGGAGTATCTTATCATGTCCTTATTTGCCCTATGTATATTTTTGTTTCCTTTGGTGAGGTGTCCAGATCTTTAGCCGCCCCCCCCTTTAAATCTTTAGCTCATTTTTTTAATCAGATTTTCTTATTGTTGAGGTTTTTTTTTTTTAAAGATTTTATTTATTTATTTGACAGACAGAGATCACAAGTAGGCAGAGAAGCAGGCAGAGAGAGAGGAGGAAGCAGGCTCCCCGCTGAGCAGAGAGCCTGACGCGGGGCTCGATCCCAGGACCCTGGGATCACGACCTGAGCCGAAAGCAGAGGCTTTAACCCACTGAGCCACCCAGGCGCCCCACTTATTGTTGAGTTTTAAGAGCTTTTTGTATACATTAGATAGCACTTCCTTTATCACATGTATATTTTGCAAATATTTTCTCCCAGACTGTTACCTTCTCATTTCTCTAGACAGCATCATTTGCAGAGCAGAAATTTTAAATTGTAATGAGGTCAGCTTATTAATGATTTTTTCCTAGATGATGCCTTTGGTAGTGTCTCTGGGAAGATACCACCATACCCAAAGTTATTTGTTTTTCTCCTATGTTATGTTCTAGGTGTTTTCAAGTTTTGTGTTTTGCATTTAGGTCTCTGGATCCATTTTTGAGTTAATTTTCATGAAAAGTTTAAGGTTTGTGTCTAGATTAACTTTTTTGCTTATGGCTTTCCAGTTGTTCCAGCACTATTTGATGAAAAGATGGTCTTTCTTCCATTATATTGCCTTTGTTTTATTTATTTATTTATTTATTTATTTATTTATTTATTTATTATCAAAGATCAGTTTGTTATATTTATGTGGGTCTATTTCTGGTTTCTCTGTTCTGTTCCACTGATGTATTTGTTTTTTCTTTCACCACTACTACATGTCTTGATTACTGTAGCTTTACAGTAAGTCTTGCAGTTAGGTATTATCAGTCGTTCAACTTCATTTTGTCTTTCTTTTTTTTTTTTTTTTTTTTTTTTAAATTTTTTTTTTTTTTTTTTGACAGAGAGGCAGGCAGAGAGAGAGAGAGGGAAGCAGGCTCCCTGCTGAGCAGAGAGCCCGATGCGGGACTCGATCCCAGGACCCTGAGATCATGACCTGAGCTGAAGGCAGCGGCTTAACCCACTGAACCACCCAGGCGCCCTCATTTTGTCTTTCAATATTGTGTTGGCTGTTCTGGGGTTTTTGCCCCTCAATATATTCTTTAGATAAGTCTGTCAATAATCCACAAAATAACTTGTTGGGATTTTGATTGTAATAGTGTTAAATCTAGAGAGCAAGTTGGAAATACCTGACTTCTTGATAAGATTGAGTCTTCCTATCCATAAACAGGGAATATGTTTCCATTTATTTAATTCTTCCATTTTGTTCATCAGAGTTGTGTAGTTTTCCTCATATAGATCTTAAAATATGTTTTGTTAGATTTCTGCCTATGTGTTTCTTTTTTGGGTAATGTAAATAGTATTGTGTTCTTAGTTTCATATTCACTATTGGTATATGGGAAAGTGATTAACTTTTGTGTATTAACTTTGTATCCTGCAAACTTGTTATAACTGCTTATTAGTTTGAGCAGTGTTTTTGCCAATTCTTTAGGATTTTCTACATAGATTATGTTATCTGTGAACAAAGACAGTTTGATTTCTTCCTTCCCAGTCTGTGTACCTTTTGTGTATTTTCTTGTTTTATTGGATTAGCTAGGACTTGCAGTACAGTTTTGAAAAGTAGTGGTGAGAGGGGACATTTTTGCCTTGTACCTGATCTTAGTAGGAAAGCTTCTAGTTTTTCACCATTATGTATAATGTTAGCTGTACATTTTTTTGTTAGATGTTCTTTATCAAGTTGAGAAGTTGCCCTTTTATTCCTAGTATTGCTTTTTCTGTATCTACTGATGGGTTCATGTGATTTTTCTTCTTTAGCCTGTTGATGCAATGGATTACATGAATTGATTTTCAAACATTGAATCTGCCTACCTGTGATAAATCCTAGTTGGAAGTGGTATATAATTATTTTTATAACATTGCCAGATTTGATTTGCTAATATTTTGTTGAGGATTCTTATGTCTGTGTTAATGAGAGACATTGGTCTGAGTTTTCTTGTAATGTCTTTGTCTGGTTTTAGTAATAGCATAATGCTGGCCTCATAGAATAATTTAGGAAATATTCCCTCTGATTCTTTCTCGGAGAGATTTTAGAGAATTGGTATAATTTCTTAAATGTTTTGTAGAGTTCACCAGTAAAACTTTCTGGGCTCTGTCTGTTTTTTAAATCACATAAGAAATAAAAAATGGTAGGGGGCACCTGGGTGGCTCAGTGGGTTGAGCCTCTGCCTTCAGCTTAGGTCATGATCCCAAGGTCCTGGGATTGAGCCCCACATTGGGCTCTCTGCTCAGCAAGGAGCCTGCTTCCTCCTCTCTCTGTCTCTGCCTGCCTCTCTGCCTACCTGTGATCTCTATCTGTCAAATAAATAAATAAATGAAATCTTTAAAAAAAATGATATTACAAAAAATGGTATTTCCCCATGTAGTTGCCTTTCCTAGAGATCTTTTTTTCTTCATACAGGTGTGTGGTATGGTCTAGTTTTTTTTTGTTTTTTTTGTTTTTTTTGTTTTTTTATTTCAACCTGAAAGATTCCTTTTTCCATTTCTTGTAGGGAAAGTCTAGTGATAATGAACTCTTCAGCTTTGATCTTGGAATGTCTTAATTTGTCCCTCATTTTTCAAGGACAGTTTGCCAAACATGGAGTTCTTGGTTGACAGTTTTATTCTTTCAGTGCTCTAAGTCATTCCATTGTCTTTTGGGTTCCATGGTTTTTCTACTCAGAAATCAATTGATAATCTTACCAAGGATCTCTTGTATATGGTGAGTCACTTCTGTCTTGCTACTTTTAAGATTTTGTCTTTATCTTTTAGTAATTTGATGATAATGTGGCTCAGTGGAGGTTTTGTTTGTGTTTATCCTATTTAGTTTCTTGGATTTGTCACATCATGTCTTACGTCAAATTTGGGAAGTTTTGGGGCACCTGGGTGGCTCAGTGGGTTAAAGCATCTGCCTTCGGCTCAGGTCGTGATCCCAGGGTCCTGGGATTGAGCCCCGCATCGGGCTCTCTGCTTGTCAGGGAGCCTGCTTCCCCTTCTCTCTCTCTGCCTGCCTCTCTGCCTACTTGTGATCTCTGTCTGTCAAAAAAAACCAAAAAACAAACAAACAAACAAACAAAAAAACTTGGGAAGTTTTTGAAGAAATCAAAGACATGATTTCTTTAAATCTCTGTCCCTTTTTTCTCTTTCTCCTCCCTCTGATATTTCCTCGCTGCATATGTTGGTTTGGATGATGGTATTTCATAGGTCTCTTAGTTTCTATTCACTTCATTTTTTCTTTTCTTTTTTTTTTTTTTTAAAGATTTTATTTATTTATTTGACAGAGATCACAAGTATGCGCCACCCAGGCGCCCTCATTTTTTCTTTTCTTTTTTTTTTTTTGAAGATAATTTATCTTCAGGTTTCTTGATCCTTTCTTCTTTTTCTCAAATCTGCTATTGATCCCCTGTAGTGATTTTTTTTTTTTTTTTTTAATTTCAATTATGGTAGTTTTCAGCCCCAGAATTTGTTTGGTTCCTTTTTATGATTTCTTTCTTTTTGATATTCTCATTTTGTTCATACATTGTTTTTCTGATTTTTAAATTTCTTTGTTCATGTTTTTCTTTACCTCTTTGACCATATTTAAGACAGTTATTCTTAAATTTTTATTGTCAGGGGCATCTGGGTTGCTTAGTTGGTTAAGTGTCCACCTTTGGCTCAAGTCATGACCCCAGGGTCCTGGGATTGAGTCCTGCATCAGGCTCTCTGCTCCCTGGGGAGCCTGCTTCTCCCTCTCCCTCTGCTTGCCACTCCCTGAACTTGTGCTCGCTCTCTCTATCTCTGTCAAATAAATAAATAAATTTTAAACAACAAAAAAATTGTCTAGTAAGTTCAGTGTGTGGCTTCCTGAGGGACATTTTCTGTCTATTTATTTTGTCTGAGTGGCTGTTTTCCTGTTTCTTTGTAAGCCTTGTTATTTTTATTGAAAACTAGACATTTGGATATTATAATTTAAGCTTTGTTGTTATTGATCACTGAATGCTTTAATAGTCCATTTGTCTAGTGACTTCTCCTGATTATTTTTGCAGAGTATATTCCTTCCTGTATGGGGTCACTGAAGTTTCTTTTCCTTAACTTGTATCCAGCTGGGGTTTTAACAGAGGTATCCTTGAACACCAGGTGCTAAAACAGACAAACAGGGAAACACCTCTTCTAGTCTTTGAGGATTGGCCTGTGCTAGGGTTCTCTCACTTAGCCAGACTTAAACTGAACTTAGGGATCAACCTAAGGTTAACACTTAAGATCTTTTTAGGTTATTTGTTGGTAATGTGTTTTCATTTTCATTCATCTTAAGATATTTCCTTTTCTCAGGTCTTTTCTGAGCATGTATCTGGTTCTAGACATATCCGTGTCTTTCTGAAATCCCCTGTATATGTAAGTGTTCTTGAGTGCCCTAATTTCCAAGAGAAACTCTGTTTTTTTTTTTTTTTTTTTTCTCTTTTTCCTCCTAGGCCTTAGATGACTGAAGCATAATCTTTTGCTCCAGATATCTGCAGGTTTTTCCTTTGTTTTTGAGCAATGTCTGCCACTTTTCTGGCCTGGATGAGTTCCAAGTTAGGTGAAACAGAGATGAAAGTCAGTCTTTCAGACAATTTAGAACAGGCCTGTGTGATAATTGGTGACTGAGGTCTTCTTTGTTCCCTCTAGAACTAGGGAGAGTATGGGGCAAGTGTAATTAAGAATACCAACAAGTCTTTCCTACTATTTTTTAGTTGCTTTATTTTTTTTCTTTCTTCTCTTCTGTTTTCTTTCCTTCCTTCCCTTCTCTCCCTCCCTCCCTTCCTTCCTTCCTTCCTTCTTTCCTCCTTTTTTTAAGTAGGCTCCACGCCCATCATGGGGCTCAAACTCACAACCCTGAGATCAAGAGTCAGATGCTCTACTACCTGAGCCCCCGAGGTACCCCTTAAGTTGCCTTTTTTCTTGATTTGACTTTCTTTTGATTGTTGTAAACCTTCACTTATTCCAGAGTTTCTCCTTGTTTTGTTATGTTTCTGTTGGAGGACAGGAGCTTGGAGCTGCCCACTTCACCATTTTGTTGTTTAGAAAAAGTGTTTAAAGTCAGGAATCCACACCTATTGAAAATTGCATTTTGTTCCTCCAGTAAGTTCATAACTGTCCATACATTCCTTTAGTTTCTCCTTTTAGCTATGTCATTCCCTGGCATGGACTTCACATGGTTTCTTGTGTCTGCTTTAAGATCTTTCTCAACCCATGACTATGTCTGCAGGTACAGGCTGACTTTCATAGGCTCACTTTTTAAGAAACTGCTTTGCTTGTCCTGAAAGTTTTCTTTATAAATAGCCAGGATGTCTATCCCAGGGGCCCTCCCCAGCTCTGGCTAGAGCCTAAACACTTGAATCCATTGTGGTTCCTTGACTTCTTTTTTATGTGGCTTAAAAATTCTTTGTGATATTTATGGAAAGGTAAGATGTGGAAGTTCAGGAGGTTACTGCTTTTTTGAAGAAAGCTTCGTTTTATTGACTTCTTCATTCCCTGTTACTAAAAGGTCACTTCAGAGGCTCAGATAGGGAGCTTCTGTTCTGGTTCTCATTTTTTCCTTGTAGCAATTAGCCATGGCTCCTTGGGCACTCTCTGGGTGCCAGGCTCTCTGTATATCCCTGGGACTTGGCCCAAGATGCTAAGACCAGGCCTCCGGACATGAGGCCCATTCCATGGTAGCTCGGGGCTGCAGGTTTTCCATTTCTGTGTTATTTTCCCCAATGATTACATCTTGTTTTGGTTGTCAGTGCTCATCTTTCTTTTCAATTTGATTTTGAGTATAGCCTCTGGGTACTTTCTGCAGTTTCTTAATTTAGAATTTTTTTTTTCTGGGAGTTATCACTCACATTCTTTATTTCAGATCATTAACATAGATTTTGGATAGGAAGGAAGGGAGATTTAAAACATTTTTCTTTTATTGAATTATAATTTACACACAATAAAATATACAGCTTTCAAATGCTCATTTTGATAGGTTTTGACAATTTGACAGCTGTATCCAACCTTGTTATCACTGTCCAAAACAAGATATAGAACATCTCAGAAAATGCATTTAGCAAGAGGAAAGTTTTCCCTATTTTTCTGAGTTATTTCTTTTTCATTATTTTTAGCATTCCTTATATATTTTGGATGTGAGTCCTTTGTCAGTTATGTGTTCAGTAAATTAATGGTGTCTTTAGACTTGCATTATTTTAAATGTCGGATGAAGCACCATTTATCAATGTTTTTTATTTATGATTAGAGCTTTTGTGTCCTTTCTAAGAAATTTTTGCCTACTACAAGGTTGCAAAGATAGTCCAATATTATTGCCTAGTTTTGGGTTCTGGGTTTTATATTAAGGTCTGTGATCTATTTTGAATTAATTTTGGTATACAGAATGAAACAGTCTAATTTCATGGTGTTGTGTGTGTGGGGGGTGGTTTAATATAGATAGTTAACTGTTTCATCACCATTTGTTAAGAAGACTTCTTTCCACATTGAATTGTTTTGGTGCCAGGGGGCACCAAATTGTTTTGATTCTGGGGACAGTGGGTGCTACTGGCATCGAGTGGGTGGAGGCCAGAGATGCTGCTAAACATCCTATACACACAAGACAAACCTCATCAACAAAGAATTCTCCAGTCCAAAATGTTAATAGTGCTGAAGTTGAGAAACTGCTTTTTTGGTAAGTCTTGAAAAGTCAACTAGCATAAGTCTTCCAATAAAAAAAAAAAAATTGTCGGGGCACCTGGGTGGCTCAGTGGGTTAAGCCTCTGCCTTCAGCTCAGGTCGTGATCTCAGAATCCTGGGATTGAGCCCCGCATCCGGCTCTCTGCCCAGCGGGGAGCCTGCTTCCCCCTCGCTCTCTGCTGCCTCTCTGCCTACTTGTGATCTCTCTCTCTCTCTCTGTCAAATAAATAAATAAAATCTTTAAAAAAAAATTGTTTTGACTATTCTCTCTCCTTTGTCTTACCATATGAATTTTATTTTTATTTATTATTTTTAAATATTTTATTTGATAGAGTGAGAGGGAATACAAGCAGAGGGAGTGGGAAAGGGAGAAGCAGGCTTCCCACTGAGCAGGGTTTCACTTATCTGTGGAGCATAACAAATAACATGGAGGACATACGGAGATAGAGAGGAGAAGGGAGTCGAGGGAAATTGGAAGGGGAGGTGAACCATGAGAGACTATGGACTCTGAAAAACCACCTGAGGGTTTTGAAGGGGCGGGAGGTGGGGGGATGTGGGAGGTTGGGGGAGCCAGGTGGTGGGTATTAAGGAGAGCATGTATTGCATGGAGCCCTGGGTGTGGTGCATAAACAATGAATTCTGTTACACTGAAAAGAAATTAAATAAAAAAAAATATAGGTCTGTTCAATATGCTAGCTTATTAAACTTTAAGATAAGTAGTATGTAGTATTTAATGCTATATGATTAATAATTTATATTATATTTTAATTCATTTATTATATAATTATTTTATGGTATATATAAATATCAATTAATTAGTTTAATAATATATAATTAAAATTGAATATAATTAGAAACTTGGTTTTTTGGTTGTAGTAGCTGTATTTTAAGTGCTTAATAGCTCTAGTGGCTACCATGTTGAATAGTACAGTCAGATAACATTCATAGAAAGTTCTTTTGGCCAGGACTGGTATAGATCACTTTGGGAATTTATCTATTCTTCTGATCCATGAGTGTATATAAGGTTGTTGTTGTTTTTTTTTTTTTAGATACTCTTATCAGATAATGAAAATTCCACTGTACTACTAGGTTACTGCTAGTTTTGTTTCTTTTTTTTTTTTTTTTTAAAGATTTATTTATTTATTTTAGAGAGAGAGCATGTGAGTGGGGTAGGGGCAGAGGGAGAAGAGCGAGAATCTCAAGAAGACTTCACTCTTGAGTGTGGAGCCAACAACAGGTTTGATCTCCTCACCTGGAGATCATGACCTTAGCTGAAACCAGGAGTTGGATGCTTAATTGACTGAGCCACCCAGGTGCCCCATGCTGGTTTTGAGTTATGACTGAATATTGGATGTTGTCAGATCTTTCTTTTTATTTGTTGAAAAGACTATATTGTTTTTTCCCTCTATTTAGTATAATTTCATTGGTTTTCACATGTTAGATCAACCCTGACTTCTTGAGATAAACCCCATTTGGTCAGGATGCATTTGTGTTTTTTGTATATTGCTGGATTTGATTTGGTAATATCTTAGGAATTTTTGTGTTCATGAGGGATTTTGGTCTGCATTCTTCTCTTAAGATGTCCTTATCTTGTTTTGGCATCAGGGTAATGTGGCTTCATACAGTAGGTTGGGAATTATTCTAGGAGAGGAGATACACTAGTAATTGAGTTCTTACTCTGTGCCACTTTACAGATACCACTTCCTTTAATCCTTACAACTATGGTAGGAGGTAGTAACATCCCAGCTTTGCAGGTGAGGAACCTCAGGCTCAGAAAAGTAAATTCCCAAGGGCACACAGGTATAACTGAAGCCAAGCTATGGGGAGTTGCTAAGAGCAGCCCTTGAATGGTACTTCCCACTGCTGGTTCCATGGGGGCAGTTCAGCCTGTAACCCAGGTGGCAGCAGTCCTTTAGCTTGTGAGGCAGAGTCTCCCCATCTGCAAGCCTGTGCTCCCAGCAAGAGAGCCTGTGCCCTCAGAGCTGAGGCTACTGCTCCTGGACCCTCTTTGGCAAGTGTTGGGTGACAAGTGTCTTCCCTATTTTTCTTGGAGTATAAAGGTTCCCTTCACATTCCCTGATGAGGAAACTTTGATTCCTCCATAAAAATCAGCTCTGGATGGCTTGCTGAGGGTACATTCCCATGTGGGTGGAACTGGAAATTGCCCAGAAGCTCAGCATGGATAATCTCTCTCATTCTAGGATGTTTGGATATTAATTCATCTGTGAAAGGAGCTCGTTTTGTCCGATTCTGTGATGCGTTCAATATTCCACTCATCACTTTTGTTGATGTCCCTGGCTTTCTGCCTGGTAAGTCATTGACAGAAGTGGAGGCTGGGAGAGGTGGTTTTGCCCGATAAGGCACCCACTTTATTTGGAGGTTTTCTTGCAAAATTCTCTAAGGATTTGTGACATCTCTGTATTCTAGATGTCTGAAAGATTGGGGCTGTGGGATGGGGGTTGCTCTGTCCTAGCCCTTTGGAGAGCAGGGGAAGACCTCATAGGCCCTCAAACCTTGTGAGAACTCTTGTGTCTAGTAACTCTCCTCATGACCTAGGCACAGCACAGGAATATGGGGGCATCATCCGGCATGGTGCGAAGCTTCTCTACGCATTTGCTGAGGCAACTGTACCCAAAGTCACAGTCATCACCAGGAAGGTGAGGAACTTGTATCAGAGGCTGTGAGCCCACTCCTGGCAACATGGCCATCTTTGGAGGTCTGGCCAAGAGTTTCAAGAGGGTTGGGAAAAGGAGTACACCTTGCTAACCCTTAAAAAGATCTTTTACAGCCCTGTGGATACACGCTGTGGATTATGTTGGTGGTCCTTTCTGGAAACTGAAAGCGTCAGTGGGAAAAAGCCAGCAAAGACAGTGAACAGTAACTGTGAAAGGCCTCTGGGTTGTGTCCAGATATTCTCTGCTCTGGCTTCCTGGCCTCAGAGACACTAGGCCTTCAGTAGCCCAGGAGGGCTCTTCTTTTTGTACTTATTTTACTTGGGGTCTTAGGATGTTTCAGGGCATGATCTCTTTGACTCGGGCTCTAACATTTAGCATTTGGATCTGTTCTAGGCATATGGTGGTGCCTATGACGTCATGAGCTCCAAGCACCTTTGTGGCGACATCAACTATGCCTGGCCTACAGCAGAGATTGCAGTCATGGGAGCAAAGGTGAGGGATTCTAGCTTTTCCTTTGGCTGGGTGCAGGTACTGCACTCTCCTAGCAGGAGCTCATAGGTGGGAAATGCTGGAGAGATGCTGGGATCCCTCGGATGGGCCAGGATTCTAGGGAGCTGGGGCCTAGACCTTGGAAAGTCTCCCTCCTTGAGCCCCAGGGCCAGCTCTGGCTCCTGTCCTGACGTCTCACTCCCGGCACATGCTGGTATCTTCATGCTCAGGATGGGAGGGCCCCTGAAGGGGTTTTGAGATTATCAGCAAAAGGGAAAGGGTTGAGTCAGCTGAACTAGCCATTGGGAGATTGGACATTTCCTGTAACTCCATCTCATCTCTTCGGGGTGGGAGTGGGGGCTAGAGCCATTCCTTTTAGCCCACAGAAGCTGAACTGTAGTTCTGACCCCTGGTGACTCTGGGCAAGGTCTAGTAGCGCCCCTTCCCCCTTATCCATAGGGGGTGCGCTCCAACACCCCCAGTGGAGGCCTAAAACCAGGATAATACTGAACCCTGTATATGCTGTTTTTTTCTTACATACTTAGGTACTTACGATAACATTTAATTTATAAACTAGGCACAGTAAGAAATTAACAACAATAATAGAATGATTATAACAATATACTGTAAAAGAAAGTTGTGTGAACGTGGTGTCTCAAAATATCTGGTACTCACTCTTCTTGTGATGTGAGATGGTAAGATGGAGGTGAAGAACATAGGCACTGATGTCAGGAGGTTCATCTGTCTTCTCCTGGAGTGTGGTTGATCCTGGGTAACTGAAACTGTGGATGAGCAGGGACTGCTGTACTTCCTGCTGTGGTCCCCACTCCTTTCCTGCTTTGAAACAGCTATTGGAATTGTACCAGCTAACTCCCTTGGCTCTCCCCATAGCTGACTTTTAGGGGTTTTGAGGTCAAGGCTCATCTTTTAGACCTCTCTACTTCTACATTTGCAGTCCAGTCTGTCTGCCTTTGGCCAATGAATTGCATACTTAGGATAAGAAAAAAGAAACAGGGCATTTTATTTCCCTTGATACAGGGGACCATGGATCTAACAGTGGAAAACTTGGCCAAACATCTTGGCCTCAAAGAAGGATAGATGCAAGGGAATGGAGTAGGATGGAATCTGGGGACACAAACTATTGGCTTTGCCTGGGCTGCCTGTCATTGGGGCCACAGCTGAAAGTCCCATCACATAGCCCCTGGAATCATGATGGTTGACTCCAACAGTGTTTACCTCTATGCCCTTTCTCTCCAGGGCACTTGGATTTATCACAAAGTTCACAACCACACACTGTGATAGTGAGTTGAGGGAGGTCTGCCAAGGTTGGGACTGCCATTTAAGTTCATTAACTACTTTCATGACAGGGTGCTGTGGAGATCATCTTCAAAGGGCATGAGAATGTGGAAACTGCTCAGGCAGAGTATATCGAGAAGTTTGCCAACCCCTTTCCTGCTGCAGTGAGAGGTAGGGACTGTGGTGGGGAGGGCAGCCTTGGTCATTTGCTGGGTCACTTGCTGATTCTTTTACTCTACAAAGTCTCACATAACTGCCCTTTGCCCTTGCAGTTGAACCTGGAGACGAGTGAGGGGTGGGATTGTCCCTGGGCAGTCATCACTTAAGGATGGTATCTATGCTGCTTTGGTAACCAGGATCAAAACAACATTGCTGAAATGGCTAAATTTCTAAGTGTTGTTCTAGTTACTTAAGTTTTGTGTAAAAACTTGCTCTAAAACAGAGCGGCTTAAACGACTTTTTTTTTTTTTTTTTAAAGAATTTATTTATTAGAGAGAGAGAGCATGAGGTTGGGGGAGTGGGAGAAGTAGGCTCCCTGAGTAGGGAGACTGACATGGGGCTTGATCCTAGTACCCAAGCCAGAGACAGATGCCCAGCCAACTGAGCCATTTAGGCACCCCCTTCCTTTTTTTTTTTTTTTTTGCTCATGTTTCTGAGGGTCATCGATTTGGTCTGGGTTCATTTAGGTGGCTCTTCTGCTGGTCTTGCCTGGGATAAATTATGCAAAGATAGTGAATTGGTAGTCTGGGGCTGGACAGTCCAAGATGGCTTCACTTACATGGCTGGTGTTGGCGTCCACTCAACCGCTGCACATAGTTTCTTATTCTTAAGGCGGCTACTCCACACTTATGGTGTCCTGAGGGGAACAAGAGGGTAGGAGGGAAAGCTGCAAGGCACTTTGAGACCTAGATTTGGAAATTGAACAGTGTCACTTTTGCCGCATTCTGTTGCTCAAAGCAAGTCACAAGGCCAGTTGAGGAAATTGAATCCTTGATGGGAGGAGTGGTGAAATCACATGCAGAGGGACTTGTGTTACAGGTACATGAGGAAGTGTAGTGATTTTTGAAAATACTAGTGTATTTTCTTAACTTTTATTTCCTGTTGACTTTATCTTGACAGGGAGGGGATCAGATTTCATCTTCTTGCCAAGTGCTTCTAGGTCAGAAGTTGGGGCCCTGCCAGAGGAACAGGGATGCTCCTAGGATGCAGGGGAAGGTTCACAGGGCCCATGCCCACTTACTGTAACTTGGGTCTGGCTCACACTGTTGGCCCCGGTGATGGTGCCCAGGCTGAGCATAGATTGAGGGGTAGCATTATCTGGGGATGCAGATGATCTACTTCCTTTTCTGTGCTTCACCAGGATTTGTGGATGACATCATCCAGCCTTCCTCTACAAGAGCCCGAATCTGCTGTGATCTGGATGTCCTGGCCAGCAAGAAGGTACAGCGCCCTTGGAGGAAACATGCCAATATTCCACTGTAAATGAATCAAAGGATAATAAACCAAGAGCCAGTTACTGCTTGGCCATTCATACCTGTCCCTGCTTTTTGCAATCATGGTACCCAGAAATCTAAATACTGGTAATTACTTGAATTGGCTGTTTATTAAATTCTAGGAAGACTTCATTTATACCTTACTGTAAAATTATTTACTTTATTAAAAATTTGTTTTAACTGCTTTTTTTTTGGCAGATCTCATTTTTTTATGGTAGAAACCTGAAAAATCAAGAAAATAGTACATAGAGTATTGTCACTTACAGCTGACCCTTATTTGACACCTCTGTGTATATTTTTCCTTTTTCCCCAGATTTTTTTTCTTGGTAGGTGAGCATTTTTTAGGGCCAAGTACCTACCTGCTTAGGCTTCAGTTGTTTACTTTTAAATAATATTTAATAATGTGCCCTCAATTCCTCTAGGAATTGTTGAGGATTAAGTGAGATGTTCGCAGTTGTGTCTGGCAGAATGGATGCTCAGTAAGCTGTAGTACTCTGTATTAGGTGCTTTTCAGAAATGTGTTCTCACATTTTGAAAAATTTATTTTGGAAATTTTCAAACCTATAGACATGTTGCAGGAGTGGTATTTGTATACCTTTCACCTTGATTATCAGTTAATTATCTACATTTGGTACATCCCTTCCATAAACATATAATTATTACTTATTATTTTTATTGACCCATTTGAGAGTAATTTGCAGAATCATGATACTTCATCCCCTTGCAGCACCAAACATCATTGTTTATTTCCTAGGAACCAAAGTTCATTGTCTTACAGTCTTTCATTACATTGACATTTTGGAAGAGTAGTTACCAATTATTTTGTAGAGTGTCCCTCAATTTGGGTTTGTCTGATTTACCTAGATCTGCACATCTAGAAACAGAGTTATACACAAGAATGTTCTCTGTATCACATTAGGAAGCACACTATGCTAGTTTCCCCCCCATTATTGATGAAATTGATTCATCACTTGGTTATGGTGGTGACTACAAAGGTTACCATTTTTTCTTTGTAATTAATAACTGATCTGGGGACATTCTTTAAGCCTGTCAACAAACTTTCATCCAGTACTTTTAGTATCCATTGATGATTCTTGCCTCAATCAGCTATCCTGTGTTGATTCTAAAATGTTGCATTTCTAACCCTATCATTATGTCTGCATTTGTTAGTTGTTAGTCTCCTGGAAGAGCTTTCTTAATTTCTTCAGTATCTGTTTAGACTCATTCTTTTTTAAAAAACATTTTCCTGAAATAACTTTTCTTATTATGCTACCACCCTGTCAAATTTCCAAACATGTATTTTAATAGTTCATTACATTTTTCTCCCTGCTCCATCCCTAACTCCACCCCCGAGAGATGAGATTGGGAAGCATCTATTATAGTTGAAATGTGTTTGGTATATAGTAGGTGCCTCATAAATGTTTATTTTAGTGGCTTACTATATCAAACAAGAAAGAACTCATGAATTCTTTTAAAATTTAAGGTGTTAACTCATTTTGACACTTAAAATTTCAACAGGAGCTTCTTTAAAGCTGGCTCTTTGATCTTTTTTATATGTCCCAATAATTTTTAGCATACTTCCTTATTTTTTTGACACAGAATAATGTACCGGGCTCATCTTCTATTTTCCTTGCCTACCCCTGGATTCAGTGATTTCTCCCAAGTCCTAGTTTCTTTTAGTAGATGTCATTTAGAAGCTAAAATTGGCAGATGCTTACATTGATGCTGGGGTGTCATTGCTTCTATGTATTTTCAGCAGACTAGGAAATATTTATACAAATTTATTAATATAAAGGTATGTGGGGACCATGTGTATATATTATATATTTATTACATATATATTTAAAATCATGAGTTCATACTGGAACATCCCAATCAACATACAGTTTCTTCTGTGGGTTCCCCTATTCTGTATTTATGTATTTATCTCACAGTGGTATAACTGGGTCCCATTATCTTCAGTATAATTTCCTCATTTGCTCAATCTTACACTAAATACAAAAAGTTTGAGAACTTTTAAGTTCAAGATTCTCTTGCAGTTCTTTTGCTTTAACCTGAAGGTACATGGCAAGTTATTTATGTTATCTAGTTGAAAGAGAGTCCTTTTCTTCTTATGTTTGTGGACCATTTTAGTCCCCCCCCAACCCATCTTTGTTGACTTTATTTGTCCGAGTATGTAGAGCATTATTAGAAATGGAGATTTTAAGTGGTTTCAGCATAAAGGTCAACAACTATGGAGTGCTGTTTCAGAATGCCCCATGCGGTGTGCTTTTCACTGTGGTGAGAGCCCTAGGTCTTCCCACCACTGATGACTTTCCCTTGTTCCAGATCCTGAGCTCCAAAGGAGCTTGAATGTTCTATCATTTAGAGCTCAACTTGAGCTAAATCAGTATGTGACTATCTTACCTACTTTTCCCATTTCTACCAGCCACACCCCATCATTCCAGGTAGCCAGGCTCTAAGTGCACATCTCGTTTCTTTATGGCCTACCCGTAAAGCCAGAAATCTTGTTGAGCTAATAGACTAATTCTAGGTCCAGATTTGGTTGCATTCTTCCGCCTACACTTCCAGTGCATAGTACCCTGCTCTCCAAAATCTTCAGCCCACACAGGTTCTGTGTCCCTCCCTTGCTTGCCAACTTAGTTTAAGCCTACAGCCCCGTCATTACCCCTTGGAATACTCTCTTGTTGAATAGCTCCAATTTTTGCGTATGCTTACGAAAGGACCTGACTTGGCAAGCCTGAACTGATTTTGATTATTACAGGTGTTTCTAAAGCATCTGATCATGCATTTTTTTTTTCCTGTATACATATTTTTGTCTTCGTGAGTAGATGGTGACTTTCTAGGGGTAAAGACTGTTTGGCCAGAGGTTCTTTATACCCGTTCAGTACCAGCAGAAAGACTACAAAACATGGAAAAGAAGTAACAGTTGACTCCTGGGCTTTTACAGGCCTCTTACGAAGTCATGCAGGTTGGTTAGCATTTGGCTCAAATAGCTTAAAATTTCTTGGCTAGTTCCAGTTTCTGGGGTCAGCTAACCTAAGATTTGGACTATTTGGAGGATGACTGCTATAGTACATTTGAAAATAATACACATACAAGCTTATGTGCTTTTTTCCTTTTTGAGGAAGGGGGTCCAAGATGTGTTTTACCAGGTTGTGAAATCTGGACACTGAGAAGGGCTTGTTTTGGGCCTGCTCGAAGAGGTGGAGGAAGCACCCCCATACGCATTTGGACAAAAGGCTTCTGAGCAGCCTTGGAGTGGAGATGGTGGAGAAAATCCCATCCAATGACCCAAGCCTGCTGGCCAAGGAAACACAAAGCTGCAAGACCTTGCAAGTAGACTAGCATCTATGGATGACAGAATGCCTTAAGAATGATGGCAGAGTATTCTCCAGTGGCTACAGTTTAAGAATGCCTTTCCCATCTGGTATTCTGTCCTTAAGGGGAAAAAGAAAACTGTAGAGTTGCAGCCAGAGAATTGGGTTTACTGAGCAGAGAAGAGCAGTAGTGCCATGTGTCTGTCTTTAGACTGAAAGCAGGTAATATGGTGAGAATTGAGGTAAAGTTTAAGAGGTACTGCAAGTGTCCTATTGGACCTGTCCCTGTTCCTTTTGCCTTAAGTAAACTAATTCTTTCTGAGCCACAGCTAGAGTGGTGAAGCTGTGATTGGAACCCAGCCAGATTTGTCTGAACTCTAAGGCTGTCTTCTAACTATTCAGAGCACTGCTTCTCAGCTGATGAAGTAGGTGGGATGAACTCCTAAGGGTGGAGTGAGAAAGGTCATAGTTGGCACCACTGGGATTGTTTCAACCCAAAGAGCTACTAAATTTGGAAAGCTTTCCTACCTCATGCATGATGACCTGTCAGTCCTCTTTTTGAATTGCTAGAATAATGGGGAGCACATTCACAATGAAGCCTTCCAGTTGCTTGTGTTCACAGGAAGTTCTTCCAGCTTCTCTTCTCACCATGTCTTGGTTTCCTCAGTGAGTTCTCTGCCTCTGGATGCACTGACGCTTTGGCTGCTGCTGGTGCTTTAGATATGGTCTCTCCAGTCAGAGAGGCCTGTGAAGGACACTCACCCATACACTGAGTTAACACTTTAAAAAAAAAAAATTCATTTTTTTGAAGATTTTGTTTTTTTTTATTTGACAGAGATCATTAAGTAGGCAGAGGCAGGCAGAGACAGAGTGGGGAAGCAGGCTCCCTGCTGAGCAGAGAGCCCGATGTGGGGCTCGATCCCAGGAGCCTGGGATCATGACCCAAGCTGAAGGCAGAGGCTTTAACCCACAGAGCCACCCAGGCGCCCCTGAGTTAACACTTCTAATGGAGTTGTTGGACCAGCCTAAACTTCACCTGTTTAACATACATTTTATGTCTTTCTGAAGCTAAAGGATTTCTAGAGAGCTGTGGTTTTATTTTTTTAGGGAGAACCACTGGTCCTCATGCTGTTGCACCTCTGTAGGCATGGAATCTCCACCATGCCAAACAGGAGCTATGGCCACTGAATGGGCAAAGCCTCAGTTTGGGGCCTCTGTGGAATCCAGCCAGCACATCTGGGTAGATGTTGGCAGCCTTAGTAAGGAGATTCTATGTACCTACTCTCCTGGATGGTGAGTAATGCCTCCTTTAGGTGTCCTTGGGAGCACAAAACTGTCCTTCAAAAAGTGACATATGAGGGTATAGCTCAGTGCTGAAGCATCTGACTGCAAAAAGTGATGTGTAATAAAGACCCCAATGGAGCAAGGCACTTAGGAAGGCAGGAATGGAACCTTACCTGAGTTTGCTTTGGTATCAAAAGCCTGAGGTGGGGGCACTAAGTCTTTATTTTCCATGAAGACACTGTTCCTTATTTGATGGATTCTCTTCTGGAAGCAGGGCCCAATAGAGAGTCACAGTCAAGTCACATCTGGGAGGTTTCAAGTTTGTCCTAAGGTAGAGTCACACTGGGTAAAGCTCTGGTCTAGTTTCCTAAGCTTTTAATTCCAGAGATGAGCTGCCACAGAGACTCTTCCTTACTACTTCCTATGTGGCTGCCTGGAGAGTCCACCTGCTGATTTAGCCCTTGCATCCCTGGGTTTCCTGCACTAACATCTTAGGCCACATAATGAACACAGCCCAGAGAACAAGGCCAGGAAAATTAAGTGTAGGGCATGAGTTTTTAAGAGTGATATCTGGCACCAGTATCAAGTGAAACTCTCACACAGCCCTATAGAATCCAAATGATCTTTAATAGGTTGCTGTTAGGTGGCAATCATGCATAAGCCTAGGGGCTGGATTTTAGGCAGGGGAAGGATCCAGGCTACAAACCCTGAATGCCTCCTTGAAAACTCAGCCTGTGAGAGATCTCCTCTTGAACCACAGACTTCTCCAGGGAATGAAAGAAAATGAATGAACTCATCCTAAATTTCTTTTCCTAGAACAACAACAACAAAACCAAACAAAACTCACTGATACAGTTAATTATCAGAATGTGCAAACTTTGAACAAATTCTCCAGAGCAGAAAATCATCTCTTTAAAACTTTACCTAGTAAGAATAGGACAACTACCACAAGCCTGATTTTGAATAGTTTATTAAAGGAAAGGTGAAGCATCAGTTTCAAATTGTACAAAAGGAAAAAAACCTCATATTGCAAATGTACAATTTACAGAATTACTAGCAAAACCAATCAAGGAGACACTGAAAATACAAAAATTCGATTGACTTCAAACTGAACTGCAAACCCATTGGAGTAGATATTAAGCCTTTTTTCTTGTTGCATGGTAGTCTACAATTCTAAGTCAGCATCTGTTTTCCGTATGAAACTGTCAAGCAAAGGATCACTCTGTGCATGTGCCAGGGCACTTCCCAGCTTCCTCCTTGGCCAGAACTGTAGGCAGGGCTGGCAGTAGTGGACAATCCAGGTATTCCTGCCCCTTCATGTCCAGTGAGGCCCACATTCCTGGAAGAAAGCGAGACCCCAGCCCCTCAAACTGGAGCCTAGGAATTGCTAAATTAGCAGATATAACATTTTTGGTGACCAGGTTTTTTCAGAACTGTACAAACATTGAGAAAAATCTGTTCTGTGTTTACTAAAAGAATGAATAATCCATTTGCTTTCCCAACAAAAAATAATCATTGGGTGCACAGATTAGTGAAAAAATGCTTTTCATTTTTGGTAAGAAGGGAAAGCCTCATGATTCTGTTGCAGCTACTTTAAAAACCAGCCCACAAACAGCTGTGGATGGATTGGTTTGTAATTGAGGCTTACTTTAAAAAATCAGGAAGGTAGAAACTAAGTGGGCTTTTAAAAACAATAGCAGCAAGTCATAAAAGTCTAAGCAGAACATAACTAAACCACTGAAGGCTGTCCTGAAGATTCATAATTTCTTTCCCCAAAATAATTAAAATGCACATTTAACACTGAAATGTAGCTGTATTTCAAGGTAAGCTTAGGAACTTCACCCTCTAAGCACAGACTTCTATGCAGCACATACTTCTATAATTGGTAAACTTAATTCACAAAATCAGCGCATAAGGTATTAAGTGCATGGGAAGTAGACACAGTTATGTTACACTTAAAATTACTTTTGAATGGCAAAGAAGTTCTTCATGATTATCTTTTTAAGAAAACGGAATCTATGTAACTTGAATTTGGCAGGGCATGAAATAAGTAGTAAAAACAGCAAACCGATAACTTGAGAACCATTTTTGTTTTTCTGAGAATACTTTATTTGCTGGTAGAAGTTGCTAAAAATGCACAGAACAAATACCAATAGAAAATGTACTGTATTTGAATCTCCCTATTCTATATAAAATGAATGGTGTACAGCATCTGTTGGAAAATGGCTGCATGGACATTTCTTATTTTATGCCCCCTTATAAATAAAAATAAACCTTTTTATTCAAGAGTATATAAAATCTGGGAATCCATATCCACAGAGGGTGTGTGGTTTTTGGCAGAGATGCACTGTCAGAATTTCATCTTAGCTTGTCAATATTCTGCTCCTCCGTATTTCTGTGTTCCACAAGGTCAACCAAATCCAGTGAGCTCCAAAACACTCTTCGGCAATTAGGATGAGCTGCTTACTCATAGGTTTAATAAAAATGGTTAGCTTTTAAAACATAAAAAGGCAAAATGTTAAAACGGTTTTTAAATTGTACAACAGGAAAATAAAGTTAAAAATATTTTTTTTTTTTACTCAATGCTGTTTTCATAAAACAGGTGTATAACAGTGTTTATCTTGACAGCTGTTTTAAAAATTTAAAATTTTTCCTCCTTCCAGAAAAACACACACATCTGTATTGGGATAAGTCCAATATTAGGACACAAATGATTTTTCAGGTCAGTCTTTCTGAGGTGACATTCACCAACATTCCCTTGGGTAATTTACATGCTCCTCTTCTGCCACTGCAAAAAGGGATTGACCTCAATCATTTGATTAAAAAACAAATCAGATCACATCAAAAGTGTTTTTTCCCCCATACAAGCTATCACAGTATATAGGCCTCTAGCTCTAAATAATAGAGTTCCGTATTTGTAAATTTTCTTCAGACTTCAGAACATAGGCATTCCAAATCCCTAGAAAAATGAGAAACACAATTAACTTCGTGTATAACAAAGACCCAGAAATCATAAATAAAAAGCAGTAATAGTTTAACATTTACTGAATCGTCTTCTATGATAGCTGCGGAATCAAAGAAATCTGGCCTCAGCTCAGCTCTCTCTCGCCGATTTCTTGATGGGGGCTGGAAAGAGAAGTGAAAATGTTTTCTTGAGATACATTAAGATGGTAAGCAGCTAATATTTCTGAAGGTACCACAAAATAGAGCTGTTGAGGATCTAATTTTAAAAGGAAAAGAATGTGGCTTTTACATGGAGCATACACTTAAAAAAAAGATTTCAAATTACAGTGAATACACTGAATATGGAAATGCATATAAATAATTTTGGGGCATATAAATATAGAACATGCCTTTGAATCATGGGATGATTATAAAATTCATTCCTACATTTCCCAAAGCACGTAGATGGAAAGCTACTGATGGGAGGGGAGAGACTGGAGTGACATGATCTCCTTTACAATTCTTAGAAAAGTTACTAAGCAGAATGTTATGGGCTAAACTATGTCCCCCTAAATTCATATATTGAAGACCTAAACCCCAGTACCTCAGAATGTGACTGTTAATTTGGAGACAGGACCTATAAAAAGGTAATAACTGAGGTAAAATGAGGTCATGTGGGTGGACTCATATCCTTATAAGAAAGGATATATTTTGACTCATATCCTTATAAGAAAAGGAGACACAAAGGAAAGATCATATGAAGGTAAAGGGAGAGGATGACCATCTACAAGTTAAGGAGAGAAGCCTCAGAATGAAATCAGTCTCCCTGACACCATGATCTCAAACTTCTAGCCTCCAGAAATGTGAGAAAATTTCTATCGTTTAAGCTACCAGTCAGTGGTACTTGTATAGCAGCCCCAGCAAATACATAAAGTAGTTCAATGAACTCCCATATACCCATCACCTAGCTTCAACTGTCAAACCTTTGGCCAATCTTGTTTCAGTGAGTCTCCTGTTTTTTTTTTTTTTTTTTCTGTTATTTCACCTGTAACTGTTTCAAAATGTATTTCTGATAGAAATTAAAAAACAAAAAATATAACCCCCATGCATTACTATTCCTGACAAAGTCAATAATTTCTTATTTCACACCAAACAATTACGGTCCATATTCTGTGTTTGGTTGCTATGCTGGAAAACACTCTATGTATCATCAGACTCCCAAGTTAGTTTGAGACCAAATGTACACACTATACTAAGAGAGTTCTAGTGTGAGCCCCTTCTCAAGAAGGTAATAAGGAACCAGTTCCTGTTATTGCCAGAATTTAAAATATGACTGCTTAAAAAAGCAGGCTTGAAAAATACAAGCTCATCCAGATGTGCTAAAGGATTACACTGGTCCTTCCTGCTGCTACATTTACAACCTCTACACCTCTCCTTTTCATGGGGTTCTGAAAACAAGAGCATCATCTTACACCAACACTTTCACTTATTTTAACAGAAGAAAATGTACTGAAATTTCCTTACCAGATCAATAACCATGGTGTCTTCAAATTCTTCATTCATATCTTCTAACTGACTCCGGGATGACATCATCACATCTTCAAAGATGGGCTCAGCATCTTCCTCCATTAGGCCCCGACTGATAAGGAAAAAGCATGATCAGATGCTGTTCAGACTCATCAAATTTGGAGTCCTGGCTCTTTCTTACAGTAGCTCTTCTAACCAATGAAAGCACATGTTCCAGTCACAACCCATAGGCTCCACAGATTATGATCCTGAACTCCTAAATTAAGGATCATTCATTTGTTTCATTCAAGATTTTGTCTCCACTTAGCAAAAGGAAGCATAATTTAAATGCAATAACAACAGAAGTTAACATTATTTAGCTATGTATCAATTCCCACAAGACTCTATGTGACTGGTACTATTATCCCAAATTTACAAATGAAGAACCTGAGGCACTGAGGTTTAGAGCCCGCCCAAAGCCACACAGCTGGCAAGTGGCAGCATTAGGATTTAAATGGCAAAAGCCTCAGAAGTCCACACCCTCTATTTCTACCCTACATTGCACAGCATATCCTGAATTATGACTATGATCTTAACTCCTCTTCTGAGACCAAATGTCAGAGGAGAGCCATCATTCCACAAAATGAACAGCATCACATAGTCGTCATGTTCTTGTGATACTTGATGTAACACTTACACGGCATGCCTTACTCCAGTTCTCACTTTCATGTAGTTCATTCCTGTTCTGTCCTTCCGATTTAAATCTTCTAATTTTGGTTGGCCTAACCAAGAGATCTGCATCTGAGGACTAAGAGAATACATTATTCATTTTCTGGCGAAAGATGAATTTAGCTAATCAGTCCCACGCCAAGAAGGCCATCGTTGGTTGGCCTAATCCCCATGTATGGGGAATTAGCTGGATTTATTAGAGAGTTAAGGGTGAGACAGATCATTATCGAAGTATCTATCTTTGCAGAAATGTCAGTAAGTTGTCCAAAGAGATGCCTAAGTCTCCAAGGGTTGGTTGGTAGGTGTAAAGGAAACTGAAGCATGTCACCCCAAAATACTGCCTCTGAGATAAAGGTTATTTTGAGCTGAAGGCAATTAAGAAGCAGGGAACAAAGAAAAAGCTCCTCCTTTTCTGCCTAAAGGCAGGAAATAAATTCTCATTTTATGGGAGACAGTCTCTTACCAATCCAGAGATGGCACCAGAGGAAACTACAAACACACCTTGTTAAACTAACCCTTATCTTCCTAATTAAGGATGATATGGACTACATAGTCTCGGCTCCACTACTCCTAGTCCAAATCCCTTTGTCTTGTCTATTCTTCACAAATTTATTCTTTGTCTAAAAGGTATAAAAGCTCCCTGCTTTGGTAACTTCTTCAGGTCTTTATTCTATGGGTAAAAGCTCCCATGTACATGTAAATAATTCAATAAAATATATCAGTTTAAATTTTCAGACCCAGTCAAGGATCTTAAGAGGGTGGGGTAAAACCTTTCCCTCCCCTATAGGTGCTTAATTTATCAGCTTTGTTCCCCAAGTCTCTGTCAAACAAGAGTGCTTCTGAGACCTCTGCTGCCCTGCTCACAAGTGTTCCTACTGGACAACCAGTCCCCTAAGGGGCAGAAATGATGCTGGTCTTGTGGCTCAGAGCTCTCCAGAGTTGAACAAGAAAAGGTATTAACACATTTTTTCCTTAGTCCTTCTGAAGAGATCTGGAGTCAGGTGCATGTTGGGCTAATTTGCACCTGCCCTGTACACTTACTGGCACATGGACACTTGCATAAATTTGCCTCTTGGGGATTTTACAGGATGTAAACCTTAATGGTTTTTAATAGATTACAACTGTTGCATGAAGTTCTCTCTGAGCAGCTATCTTTGAATCATGTAGGGCTACCACCTTGATTAAATTGATAAACCTACAGCAGGGAAAAGCAGACCACAGAGGGGAGTAACTAACAAGTGGTAAAGTCAGGGAAGTAAGACAGGCTGCTCAAATAAGGAAGAATTCATCCCCTAGGAAGAAGGGCGGGAATGCTGATCATAACGCGGACTACCCTCTATGAATGCTGTTATGCAGTGGCTGACAACAATTATCCTTTTAGCTTTGAAGAAAGGCAGATCCTCTGGGCAAAGATGCTTTATGAAAACCAAGGATCTGAATAATTCTAACACTGCCTCTTTCCTTTTTCAACCTGCTACATTTGTTGAGTTCAAATGAGATTTCTCTCATCCATTAGAATAATTCACAGCATTAACCCCAGTATGAACAGAAACACAAAGAACTAGGACAACTTCAAAGCTGAATGGAAAATAACAAATGTTAAGTTTTTTTTAATAGCAAAAGTCATACCATCATCCTGCCTTTTCCAAAATTTTGGGGGCCCTGGTACTAGAAAACATTAATTACTAGTGTGGGAAAAAGTAAGGGGCTTTGATTCTCTCTTAGAGAAAGGGCAACTGTTCTCAGAATTTATCCAGTATCCTGACAAATATCTTAATCCATAACAGATTAAGTTTAAAATATAAACTTGACCAAGACAAAGTACTATTAATTAAATGGATTGATAAAAGGCGTAGTCTATTTATTTGGTGTTCAGACTAGTAAGAACCTTAGCAGAGACTCTTATAATAGACTTTCTTTCCAAGGAAGTGAACCAGATGTCTTTTTCTCAAGTCCCTGAGAATAAACAGACCTGCCCAGTGAATCCGTAAACTTCAACTGAGATCAGCACTTAGTGAGATACTATGCTTTAAAGTTCTCTGGACTTCGATTAACTGATATCTAACAAGTGTTGGCAGACTTACTATATATTTTCTAATATCAATTATTTATCTCTGCTTGTGGCTTTTTTCTCATGAACTAACCAATAATATGTTTTAACAAAGTTTTATTTGATACAAGCTTTTCTTTCACTAACAATTAAAGGTTTTATACCAAGAATATGAATTTTTACTACTTACTTGTGTAAAAAGTCAGGTTCAGTACCATGTTCAGATTCAGGTTCCTGGATCTGCTCTCCCATGGGCCGGGTATTCTCCCGAAGTACAGTGGAAGTGAGCTGTGGTGCTGGAAGGGGGCCAGGAGTCTGAATCATGGTGTCAGTCCTGTTTAGCCATGTATTATCCAGACTTTCATCTGTAAAATTCCAGTAAGAGTCATAAAATGTCATGAGTGGAGTGAACTCTGGTAGAAGTTATAGCACAGACTTGCAGAGCATGGTTCCTGGCTTAGACTGCCTAGCTTGAATCCCACCTATACGACTCACTTGTGACTTTCTGTAAGTTACTGAACTTAAAAACTCATGTTTCTCATATACAAAATGAGGATATCAATGCCCAACCTCAAAGAGCTTTAAGGATCAATGAGGTAATGGATGTAACCATCAAATGTCAGTTATCCTTACCTTATCCTCTCTTCAAAGTCCCTCCATCTCTAAGGATCAATTCACGGCAGAAGGGGAAGAATTAGGCCAGCCAGAGACCCCTGTAACCTTCCTTTACTCAAGCAACAAAGGGCCGAGTTGCTGGGCCTTCAAGGGGCCCCAGATAGCAGCACTTTAAGTTTGGCAGGTCTCTACTGAGAAATCAACAAATCCCACTGCACAACTGGTCACTAGAGAAATAACTCTTTTTGCCAGGTTGTATGTGCATTATGTGTGGGGCCATCCAGTTAAGAGGCTCACTGTTTTCATGCCTCTTTAGGGAAGCCCTCTATAATCACCCTACCCAGCCCCCACTTCCCATTCTCTTTTAACTTCTAGAGGAACAAAATCATTCCTACTTACTTAGGATTTAATTATACACTGGCCTGCACTGGTAGCTGATTTATCAAGTGTATATGTTATCTCTGTAATTAGAATTTCTTCAAGGGACCAGGAGTGTTTCTTCCTTCTTCTGAAGATCACTTACAAAGATGTGAGCAGATTAAAGCATGTATGTATCTAAACTATAGGCTGATATAATGTTACATAATTATGAAGTTTCTCCTATAAACATTCTAAGTTATTTTCTTAATATGGGGAGACTTAAAAGTATTACTGTTATGCTTTCCCTTCTGAAGAATTTAAATGAAAAAAAAATTTAAATCACAAAGTACACAGTATGAATCCCATTGTTTTTCTTCCTCCATGAAGTCTCACATTTGTGCAGCATGTTAGGTTCCTCACTTGCTACCAAACATTCCATCTTTCAGTGTTTTCAAAAATTATCAGATACATGTGTTCGTTCTAGATCAGCTTTTTAGTTCCTGGAAATATTTAGCTATTGCCTTGTTAAGGTCATTGCACTGATCTGCAGCTAATCTTTTCTTTACCTAACCAGCAAAAAGAGGTTTCATTTTCTTTTATTCATACCACTTTCCATTCAACACTTAATTCCTAACTTCTGTTTTTTGCTGCACTTAAAATTTTATGGTAAGAATGGTATCATTTAGGTTCTTAACCTAGTAAATCCATCTTTCAGCTTTACTACATGTCATCTTTCCCAGAAAATCTTTCCTGATTCATTAAGTCTGATCACTCCCTTTATGTTTCCAGAAAACATTTTTTGGCCCATTAGAGCACTTCCCACGTGGAACTAAAATTGCTTGCTTCTCTGTCTTCCCATATGTACTATGAGCATTTTTATTAATACCTAATCTCCAGCATTTCACAGAGTTCTTAGAAAAGTATGTGGTAAAGACTTAATGAATAACTTCAGGAAGAATTCACCCTTCTTGAAGAGATCCTCCTAACCCGTAAGGATTCCTCAATAAAAACACTTCTGGTGAAGCTTTCTCATCTTTATTCCAAACAGATGAAGCTGCTTCCTAAGAATGCCTGGCACATGACCTACCTTAGTGTCTTGGTAAATTTCAAACTGACACACAGCAAGTTTTCCTTTTTGCAATTTAACAACAAATTATCTGCTTCATGTATGCTTTTCTTCATCCTGGAGATAATACTGATTACCCCATTAGTGACGGAATTATATATGGTTATTTAAATTCTCTAAGCTTTAGTTTCTTCTGTGTGAAATACACGTAATAATGTTCAACTCAGAGTTCATTTATAAAACATTTACACAGCACTCACTGTGTGCCACATACAAACCTAAGTGCTTTACAAATGTTAGTAAATGATTAAATGCTAATAATGCACATTTCTGGTACACAGCAAGAATTTAATGAATGTTGGCTAATATGAATATTACATGTAAGAAAAGCTGTTAAGTAAAAATATCTATATATCTAGTCTATATCTATATATCTGTCTATATCTAGACAGACAGACTGGATAGATGGATGGAGAGATGTAATGTGGGGGGTAGGCATCCTGATAGAGGCTGCTCTAGAAGACATTTTAAAAAGGAAGTGACTGCAGTTATTATTTAGAGAAAAGTTTAGGATCCTAAACTCCAAAGATAGGATTTAGTATTTTCATTTTCTGGACCAAAAAGATTTTAAGTCTCACAGATAAAAACTGAAAGAAAATCTTTAATATTAATGCTGTAAATATTTTCATATCTTTTATTTCCTTTGAAATAGTGACATTCTGACAACAGCAGCTAACATATACTGCATGTACCTATGTGCTAAGCTCTGTGCTAATAAGTAACCTCTATGTGTACAGTATGTCATTTAATATTTACAATAGCTGACAGGATAAGTACTCTGATCATCCTTTATGTGATCACTGAACGAGGCTGAGAAGTTAAATAACATGCTCAAAAGTCACATGGTTTAAAACTAGAAAGCCAGGTGTGAATTCTAGAACTCTAGTTTTAGAGTGTGTGCTTTTCACCAATAGTTAATACTGCCTCCCCAATGATGTCAGAAACAGATTTAAATTCTAATTAATTTTGCTACAGGTTGTAGCAAAATCTTTCATGAGTCACTAGTTTTTAGGCAGTGGAGGTGAGATTCTGAAAGGGAAATAGAGAGTTGTAAAAAGCAGCAGAGGAGCAGGATTCAGATCACTGCTTTCCTCTCTCTTGGTTTGGAGAATATTTATTAGGAAAAGCATGGAGATGGGGGAAGGTTATTTGAGGAAATAAGCATTTTTACTTTGAATTGTCTTAGTTTAAGAGTAATGCTCTAATAAAGTAATTTTTAGTCTTTTGGATACATGAGTTAACTACCAATGATCATATTTTCATGGCAGTTCAACTCCCTGGTTCCCACAGTCCATGGGGGTTATAAAACCAGATTTGGCTATCATTATTTTATTGCACAAAAATGAATTATCCATCCATGGGGTAGAAATGGAAAGTTGTTTTGGTATATTCAGTTTGCTGCAGAGGTCTACCTTCAATTTATCGGAATATTTTCTACATTAGGATGAATTTTGATAATTGACATTATGACTACCTTATTTTAAATTTTAATGTATGGATCAATTTTATAAACCTTTATAACTGTTTCTTCTTTTTCTCTGCACCATCTTCCTCTGTGTTTCATGCTCTTCCAATTTCTTTTTCTTTGACCCTTTTCTGTTCCACTTTGTCTACTCCAACCTCTTTGCCTTAACCTCTCAGTATGTGTCAAATCTACAAGGAAATAATATACTTAACAGTACTACCTTGCTTCAACAGATTTGCCACTTTACCTCTGCAATAGTAAGCAAATTACTTGTCTCATAGGGTAAAGGCAGACTTACCTTCTACGCGTTTTTTGTGAAGTGGGGGTCGTCCTTTCTTATTCCTTACTGAGGATGTTTTACTGCTGCTACTTCCACTGTTCACAGACATTCTATCATCTTCACCTCCAGTGACTAGCGAATTTCTATAGGAAATGAGTGGAAGCCATACATCTTCTCTCCTTTCCATCATCTGCTCCGTAAGGAATTTCTCTAGGTATGAATGACTAGAAACACAATAGAAGAGAACAGTGATTTTCATGGAAGCACTTCATGTATCACTTACTTGTTTCATAAAGTGAGGTGCTCTCTCTGAAAGTTCTGAAGAAGCCCCTAGGACACAAATTATACTGTTAACAGTGATTACCTTTGGAAAAAGAGGGAGGAGAATGTAAGGTTTTGCTTCACATATTTCTGGAATGCTTATTACTATTCTGATTTTAGTCTATGTGCTGCTGAAGCAAGCCCTGCAATGCTTTTAAATAGGTGAATGTATTACTAAGCCTGTGTGTGTGTGTGTGTGTGTGTGTGTGTGTGTGTGTTTGAGTGTGTGTGTTGCTTCCTCTATCAATGTTCAAAAAAAAAAAAATCAGAAGTTTAGCTTAAAAGGTGACTGAATTTTCTTTTTAAACTGTTCAAACCTGGGCAGGATTTCTATAATGGTGAAGGGAGGAGCTTGGCATAACAACTTTTTAACTGGTAAAATTGATAAAAGACAATCATTTAAAGTCTTCAGAAATTGTCCTAAGGGCATACAGCAAATGGAGAAACATTTATTCAAGAAAATCTAAATCTCAGTAAAACAGTGAGAGTTTGTAGCATTTGAACCATGACCTGATCCTTTTCCCTGTCCCCTCTCCCCCATCATTGCTACTTTAGGACCTCTATTCTGGGCAGACATGGAGGAGCTCCTTCTCTAGCTCCTCATCTAGAGCTACGTTGGAAGAGGCAGGCCATTGGTGGGTTGCAGAATCTCTATTCTGGACAGTAGCTGGGAGGAAGAAGGCTCCCTTCTTCACCATCCCCTACTTGTCAGGTAGTAACTCTCTCCCAGGCACAGCAGGCTAAGACCACCTGGAGGGACAAGCTGAAAACTATGGGTTACCCGTGGCTCCCTGCTCACAATAAAGGGGTGTTACGCTGGGAGCAGAGGGATGCTGTCCTACCCAGATCCTGTTCAGTGGCATAAAAGTCCTGCCCAGCAACCAAAGAAGAGTACAGCAGACAGAAATTTAACAGAACAGGGGGGAAAAGACAGCTAAGAAGAGCCCTCCTGGGATCACAGATGTTCATACAAGTTGGCAAGGCTCCTCACATATGCTTAAGTTGCATCCACTCATGGGCAAAAAGAACAGGGGATGAGGGCATTTTGTTACCATTCACCATGCTCTACACTGATCTATCAACACAGGGAGGAAGCCTCACTGGCACAAGGGGCTTAAGTACAAACACTAGTTAAAAAATAAGCTGCTCTGACCCAAGAGCAACTTCTAGAAAGCTTAAATATAAAATCACAGTAGAGTGGTTTCCAGTTCTGCCTGTGAGCTTGGAAGTTGTCGCTGCATCCTAACAAGTAGAGCTCAACAGGCTAAAAAAATTAACAACTTCCTGGATCCATAGAGAGGAAAATAGCTGTCCCCAAGACTGCAAGACACAGGAGAACAGTTTATTGGAGCAGACTCAGAAGCAAAAACCACCTTGAGAACCATTGCTGGGGTAGGAAAACCTAAGCCATAATTCACAAATTGTTGGAAGTTCACTGTGACCAATCTGAGAGTTCAAAACTCAGAGGGACCCAGTCATAGGGTGACCTCTCCATAATATTGTGAGATTTACCTCCAGAAGCTCACCTGGGTTTCCACAGTAAAATATTAGAGCAAACTCCCCTGTGCTATTGGCAGAGGGAGAGGAAAAGGAACCATTCCAGAATCTGCCAGAGTATATTATTCTTAACAAAGCCTCTCCTCAGGAGAAACTGGTTAAGCAGAGCACAACTTGCTGGGATATTATCAGAACCTAATCCACCCGGGTTAAGAGAAATACCCAACTCCAGCCCACTCTACCCATTTTGTCCCAACCATGGGTAAAGAAAACAACTGAGAAACACTTGGGAAGTTTACAATCCAGAGGCATGGACTCATTAAAAGACTGAGACCTATAATCATAGGACTATAGAATGCTTCCCCTCCTCCCATACCTCATCACCATAATACTAAAGGTAATCTACAGCAGTTTCTTCTATCTAGTACATCATGTTTGGTTATCAAGAAAAAGTTGTAAGGCATACCAAAAGGCAAAAACACAATGTGAAGGACAGAGCAAACATTAGAATCAGACATGACAGAAATATCAGAATTACCAGACTGGCAATTTAAAACAACTATGGTCAGGACACCTGGGTGGCTCAGTTAGTTAAGTGTCTGCCTTCAGCTCAGGTTATGATCCCAGGGTCCTGGGATTGAGCCCCACTTGGCAGGCAAGGAGCCTGCTTCTCCCACTGCCTGCCACTCCCCCGGCTTGCGTGCTGTCTCTCTCTGACAAATAAATAAATAAAATCTTTAAAAAAAAATAAAACAACTATGACCAATATGATAAGGGCTCTAATGGAAAAAGTAGACAGCACACAAGAACAGATAAGCAACGAAAGCAGATAGATGGAAATCCTAAGAACCAAAAAGAAATGCTAGAGATAAAAACTGTAAAAGAAATAAAGAATGCTTCTGATGAGCTTCTTAGTAGACTGGACTCAGGTGAGGAAAAAACCTCTGCTCTAGGGGACACAGCAAGAGAATCCTTGATTGAAATCCAAATTGAAAAGCAAAGAGATTGATAGGGCGCCTGGGTGGCTTAGTGGGTTAAGCCTCTGCCTTCGGCTCAGGTCATGATCTTGGGGTCCTGGGATCAAGCCCTGCGCATTGGGCTCTCTGCTTAGCAGGGAGCCTGCTTCCCCCTCTCTTTGCCTGCTCTCTGCCTACTTGTGATCTCTCTCTCTCTGTCAAATAAATAAACAAAATCTTAAAAAAAAAAAAAAAAGCAAAGAGATTATAGACGGAGAAAAAACAGTATCTGACTATAATACAACTACAAAAGGTGTTAATATAATGGGAATATGAGAAGGAGAAGTGAGACAATAATAACAATAATTTAAAACAGAAATGATAGTGAATTTTCCCAAATTAACATCAGATACCAAACCATAGATTCAGGAAACTCAGAGAACACCAAGCGGGACAAAATGACAAAAGAGCTACATTTAAGCACATTATTTTCAAACTACAAAAAATCCAAGATGAAGGAAAAAAATCCTGAAAGAAGCCAGAGGGGGAAAATACTTTATCTATAGAGGAATAATGATAAGAATTATGTCTAACTTCTCAAAACACCATGCAAGCAATAAGAGAGTGGAGTAAAGTGTTAAGAGAACCCCCCATCCCCCGACTAGAATTCTGTGTGCTGCAAAATTATCCTTCAAAGGTGAAGGAAAAATAAAGACTTTCTCAGACTAAAAATTGAGAGAATTTTGCAAAAGTGCTTTAGAAGGGTGCCTGGGTGGTGGTTCAGTTAAGTATCTGACTCCTGGTTTTGGCTCAGGTCATGACCTCAGGGTCGCAGACTGAGCCCCGTGTTGGGCTCTATGCACTGCATGGAGTCTGCTTGAGATGCTCTCCCTCACCCTCTCCCTCTGCCCCTTCCCCCACACCTGCACTCTCTCTATCTCAAATAAATAAAATCGTTAAAAAGAAGTACTTTAGAGAGAAGGAAAATAATATAGGTCAGGGATGTGAATCTACATAAAGTAAGAAGAGCACTAAAGGGTGCCTGGGTGGCTCAGGGGGTTAAGCCTCTGCTTTCAGCTCTGGTCATGATCTCAGGGTCCTGGGACTGAGGCCCACATTGGGCTTTCTGCTCGGTGGGGAGCCTACTTCCCCCTACACCCCCCTCCTGCCTGCCTCTCTGCCTACTTGTGATGTCTCTGTCAAATAAATAAATAAATAAAATCTTAAAAAAAAAAAAAAGGCACTGAAGAAGGAATAAGTAAAAGAAAAACTTTAATTTTTCTTAATTGATCTGGCAAAACAAATTTTTGTTCAAAATAATACCAACAATGTATCTGATTATGTATGCTTATATATATCACATATATGCATATATCTATTTGATTATATATGTTTATATATAAGTGAAATAAATGACACCAATGATGCAAGAGAAGGAGGGATAAACTGGGATTAGTTTGTTATAAGGTACTCATACCTGTTATTATAAGGTACTCATACCTGTGAAGTGATACAGTATTATTTAAATATGGACTTGGATTAGCTGTAAATATATATTGCAAACTCTAAGGCAACCACTTAAAAAAAAGAGTAACAATATGCTAAGAAAAAAGAGCAAATGGTTCATAAAATGCTCAATTAAAACTTTTTATAAAAGGCAGAAAAAAGAGTGGAAGACAAAAGCAAAGAACGAGGGCAACAAACAGAAACAACAAGGGATATGGTAGGTATTAGTCCAACTACATCAATAATCAATTTGAACATCAATGGTACCAAGTAAAAGATTGCCAGAGTGGATCAAAAAACAAGACCCAAGTATGGCTGTCTATAAGAAATCCACTTTAAGCATAAAGACACACATAAACTAAAAGTGAATAAATAGATGGTAAAAGTTATCAAAAGAAAGCAGAAGTAATTACATCAATTTCAGACAAAGCAGACTTTAAAGTAAGGAAAGTTATCAGGAATAAAGAAGGGCATTACACAATCATACAGGAGCCAATTCTCGAAGAAACATAATAATCCTTACCATGTATGTCCCTTACAACAGAGCATCAAACTGTATGAAGCAAAAACTAGCTGCAAATAGAAACTACAATTAGTTGGGAGACTTCAACATTCCTGTATAGAAATGGACAGATTCAGGGGTGCCTGGTGGCTCACTTGGTTAGGCATCTGCCTTCTGCTCAGTTCATGATATCAGAGTCCTAGGATTGAGTCCCACATCGAGCGGTCTGCTTCTCCCTCTGCCTCCCCCCAGCCCTGCGAGGCTTGTGCTCTCTCACTCACTCTCTCCAATAAATAAATAAAACCTTTAAAAAATGGACAGATTCAGCAGCCAGAAAATCAGTAAGGACATAGCTGAACTCAACTACAGCATCAATCAACTGGATAGAATTAGTATCTACAGACTGACTTCATCCAAAACCAAAATATATGTTTTTCTGAAGCTCACCTGTAACGTCAAGAGTTCACATTCTAGGTAATAAAACACATCTTAACAAATTTAAAATTAGAGAAATCATACAACGTCTGCTCTTAAATTAAGATTAATTAGAAATTTAATCAGAAATCATTATCAGAAAGATACACAGAGATTAAATAATATGCTTTAAACACATGAGACAAAGAAGCACTCCCAAGGGAAATTTAAAAGTATCCTGAACTAAATGAAAACAGCACATCAAAATTTGTGCAATGCAGTAAGAGCAGTGGTTAGAAGGAAGTTACAGCATTGAATGCACAAATCAGAAAAGAAGATCCAAAATCAACAATCTAAGCTTCCACCTTAGAAGACTAGAAAAACATGACCAAATTAAATCCAAAGTGAAAGAAAAAAATAAAAATTAGAGTAGCAGTCGATGAAATTAAAAACAGAAAGCAATAAAGAAAATCAGCAAAATTAAAAGCTGGTTCTTTGAACAGAACAATAAAATTGATTAGTTTCTAGCCAGCCTAAGGGGAGCAGGGGTTGGGGGAACAGAGGATACAAATTATTAATACCAGAAATTAAAAAGAACACATTATTACAGATCCTATGGACATTAACAGGAAAATAAAGGAATACTATAAACAACTTTATGCCCACATATTTGATAATCCTGGTCAAAGAGACCAATTCCTTTAAACACAAACTGTAAAATCTCCCAGAAGAAGAAACAATCTGAAGAGGCTTGTATCTATTAAATAAATTGATTCAATAAATAATAACCTTCCAAAACAGGAAGGACCGGGCTCAAATGAGTTAACTGGTTATTTAAGGAAGAAAGCTACCAATTCTCTACAATTTCTTTCAGAGGACAGAAGGAGAAGCAATACTTTCTACATTATTCTGTAAGGCCAGTAATACCCTAATACCAAAACCAGACAGATTATAAGAAAACTACAGACTAATAATTCATGAATATAAAGCAAAAATCCTCAACAAAATATTAGGAAAACAGAAAAAGAAGTATATACAGCATGATCGAGTGGGATGTAACCCAGGTATGCAGGGCTGGTTCAACATCTGAAAATTAATTCATATATTCCATCACAACAACAGCCTAAAAAAGAAAAATCAAGCATCACATCAATAAACATAGAAAAAGCATTTGACAAAATCTAACACTTATTCTTGATAAAAACTCTCAGTAAACTAGAAATAAAAGGGGATTTTTCTCAATCTGATAAAGACCATCTACAAAAAACTGTACAGCAACATACTTAATGGTGAAAAACCTGAAGATAACCCAACAAATCAGGTATAAGGCAAGAATGTCCCTGCTCACCACTTCTTTTCAATACTGTACTGGGAATTTTAGTTAATTCAATGAGACAAAAAAGGAAATAAAAAGTACAGAGATTGGGAAGGAAGAAATCACTGTTACTGTTTGCAGATGACATGATTATCTATGTAGAAAATCCAAAGGAACTGACAGAAAAATCTCTTTTGGAATGAACATGCAATTGTACCAAGTTTGCAGGATACAAAATTACAAGTGGATTTGAAATTCAAAACAATGTCATTTACATTTGCACCCCTTAAAATGAATTAAGGTGTAAATCTGCCAAAAAATATACAAGATCTATATATGAGGAAAACTTTTACAAAACTCTGATGAATGAAATAAAAGAACTAAATACATGGAGATATATTCCACCTTCATGCTTACAAAGACAGTATTGCTAAGTCAGTTCTTTCTGACTTGATCTATATTCAATGCAATTCCAACCCAGATCTCAACAAGTTATTTTGTAGATAGTGACAAGTGGATTTTAAGGTTTATAAGCAAAGGCAGAAGACTCAGAATAGCCAATACCATACCGAAGGAGAAAAACAAAGTTGGAGGACTGACACTATCCAACTAGAAAACTTATTATAAAGCTACAGTATAGGGTGCCTGGGTGGCTCAGTGGGTTAAGCCTCTGCCTTCGGCGCAGGTCATGATCTCAGGGTCCTAGGATTGAGTCCCACATTGGGCTCTCTGCTCAGCAGGGAGCCTGCTTCTGCCTGCCTCTCTCCCTACTTGTGATCTCTCTCTGTGTGTCAAATAAATAAATAAAATCTTAAAAAGCTACAGTATAATCATTTTGCAATATGCATGTATATTAAATCATCACACACTGTACATCTTAAACACACAATGCTATATGTCAAATTTATCTCAGTAAGGCTGGAAAAATAAAGAAAAGTCTATAGTAATTAAGACAGTGTGGTACTGTCAAGTGATCAGACATGCAGACCAATGGAACAGAAAAGAGAGCCCAGAAATAGACTCAAATATAGTCAACTGATCCTTGACAAAGGAGCAAAGGCAGTCTCTTCAGTAAGTAGTGCTGGAACAACTGGATGTCCATATGCAAATAAATTAGTCTAAGACACAGACCCTGATCTTTCACAAAAATCAACTCAAAATAGATCACAGACCTAAATGTAAAATATAAAACTCCTAGAAAATAATACAGAAGAAAAACCAGGATATGGCAATGACTTTTTAGATACAACACCAAAGGCAAGGTCCCTCGAATAATAATTGTTGAGGCAGAGTTCATTAAAATTAAAAACTTCTGCTCTGTGAAAGACACTGTCTAGAGAGTAAGAAGAGACTGGGAGAAAATATTTGCAAAATATACATCTCCTAATGGAACTGCTATCTAACATAATCAACTCTTAAAACTCAACAATAAGAAAACAAACAATCTGATTAAAAAATAGGCTTCAGATCTGAATAGACATCCCACCAAAGAAAATATACAGATGGCAAATAAGCATGAAAAGATGCATCACATCATATGTCATCAGGGAAATGCAAATTAAAATGAGATACCACTATGCACCTATTAGAATGGCCAAAATCCGGAACACTGACAACACCAAATCCTGGTGAGGATGCAGAATAGAAACTCTCATACATTACTGGTGGGAACAGAAAATGGTATAGCAACTTGGGAAGACAGTTAGGCAATTTCTTAAAAACTAAACATACTCCTACCATGTGATCCCAGCAATCACACACCTTAGTATTTACCCATAGACTTAGCAATTTAAGTCCTCACAATTACTTATGCAGGAATGTTTATTCGTAACTGCCAAAACTAGGAAGCAACCAAGATGTCCTTCAGTAGGTGAATGGCTAAATCATTTGTGGTATTTCTACACAATGAAGTATTACTCAACATGAAGAAGAAATGAGCTATCAAGCAATGAAAAGACATAGAAGAACTTTAAATGCATATTACTAAGTGACAGAAGATTATCTGAAAAGGCTACATACCCTATGATTCCAACTATGTAACATTCTGGAAAAGGCAAAACTATGGAAACAGTGAAATGATCAGTGGTTGCTAGGGGTTGGGGGAGGAGAGGAAGGATGAACAAGCAGAACACAGGATTTTTAGGGAAGTGAAAAAAATACTCTGTATGATACCGTAATGATAGATGGATGTCATTATACATTTGTCTAAACCCACAGAATGTACAACATCAAGAGTGAACTATAATATAACTTTGGTGATTATGGTATGTCAAGGTAGGTTCATCAATTATAACAACTGTATCACTTTGGTGGTAGATGCTGATAATGGGGAGACTGCATGTATAAGGGCAGGGGGATATATATGGGATTCTCTGTACCTTTCCCTCAAGTTTGGCATGAACCAAAACTTCTTTAAAAATTAAGCTAAATCAGGGGTGCCTGGGTGGCTCACTGGGTTAGGGCCTCTGCCTTCGGCTCAGGTCATGGTCCCAGGGTCCTGGGATCAAGCCCCGCATTGGGCTCTCTGCTCCACAGGGAGCCTGCTTCCTCCTCTCTCTCTGCTTGCCTCTCTGCCTAGTTGTAATTTCTCTCCGTCAAATAAATAAAATATTTTTAAAAATTAAGCTAAATCAAATAAAATCAAACTGAATTAAATTAAACTAAATCACATACTTCTGTTAGTCTGGAAAACTGCACATAACCAAGGCTGCCCTTCTCAGGAGCAATCAGAGAGGGAACTTCCAAGCTGCTAGTCCTCTGGCTGACCAGAGGGACAGAGTAAACCCCCTGTACTGTGATAGCAGCCTTCAAGCCACACACACATCAAATAGTAATAAGTAAAAATCTAAATGGCCAAGGAGGTATAAGCACAATCTTTGATTAATGAGTCTAATGCTGATACAGGGGTGACTCCCAGGTATTCAAGTCAAATGATAAAAAAACAAAAGGGAGAAAAATCTGAGTAGGGAAAGCAGAGGCTGCATACTCCAAGAGAAAGAGACTTCACAGAGTTTGTTCATTCAAGACGCTAAACAAATGACCAAACAAAATGAATATATAGGGGTGTAGTGAATCAGTATCAAGAGTAGCTAAGCTATTTCATAATGTATCATAACTGCAACATTATCTAAACTGTTCAGTTTCAACAAAAAATTATGAGACATGCAAAGAAACAGGGAAATGTGACCTACATACAGCAGTAAAAAAGTGAGCAATAAAAACAGTGGCCCACAAATACTGCAAAGCTATTATTAAAAAATGTTCAAAGAACTAAAAAAAATATATATATATATAAAGAGTGAAAAATATGATGTCACTACCTCTGGAAATAGAGAATATGAATAAAAAGAAATGATAGGGGTGCTTGGGTGGCTCAGTGAGTTGAGCATCCAACTCGGGTTTTGGCTCAGGTCGTCATCTCAGGGTCCTGAGACTGAGCCCCGTGTTGGGGGTTGGGTGGGTCTGTGCTTAGCAGGGAGTCTCCTTGGGATTATTTCTCCCTCTCCTTCCGTCTCTGCCCACCCCTGTACTCTCTCTCTCTCTCAAATAAATAAATAAATAAATACATCTTAAAAAAAAGAAAGAAATGATTAAAAAAGAACCGATGGAAATTCTGCAGCTGGAAAGTACAATAACAAAAATTAAAAATTCTCCACAGGGGCTCAACAGATTTGAGCTGGAGAATAATCATTAATCCTGAAAATATATCAGAGATTATGGATTCTGAAGAGCAGAGAAAAAGAAGAAAAATGAACAGAGCATCACAGAAATGTAGGATATCATTAAGTGCACTAGTAGGTGTAATGGGAGTACCAGGAGAAGGAGTAGAAACAAACTTAGGGAAATAATGGTTAATTGCTTCCAAATTTGATGAAAAAAAAAATTAATCTACACATTCTCAAGGCTCAACAAAGTCCAAGCAAATAAATGCAGGAAGATCCATACCCAGATGCATCACAGGCAAAATTTTAGCTAAAAGCCAAAGACAGAGAAAAAATCTTGAGAGAATAGAAAGTAACTCATTATATACAAGGGAGCTCCATTAAGTTTAAACTCCAATGACTTCTCATTAGACACAATGGAGGTGCAGGCAGTGGGATAACACAGTCAATGTACTGAAAATAACACATTATCAAACAAGAATGTTATATCTAGCAAAACTATATTCAAAGCTAAATATAAAATAAACACACTCCCAGATGGAATAAAAACAATTTGTTGCTGGCTGACCTCCCTTACAAGAAATAAAAGATGTTCTTTAGGCTGAAAGCAAATGATTCCAGAGAATAATCTACATATGAAGAAACAAAGAGAGCTGAAAGATAATTAATAGGTAGTTAGAAAAAACAATATAACTGCATATATATACATATACATATATATTTTTTAATGATTTAAACAGCAATTGTATAAAAATGTGTATTACTGTAGTGTTGTGTCAATAAGATAGAAATATAATATATTTGATAATATGGGATGCGTGGGTGGCTCAGTGGGTTAAAGCCTCTGCTTTCGGCTTGGGTCATGATCCCAGGGTCCTGGGATCTAGCCCCGCTTCGGGCTCTCTGCTTGGTGGGGAGCCTGCTTCCCTTCCTCTCTCTCTGCCTGCCTCTCTGCCTATTTGTGATCTCTGTCAAATAAATAAATAAATAAATAAATAAATAAATAAATAAATAATGTGTGTACACACACACACACACACGCACACACACACACACATATATATACATTTGATAATAAAACAAAAGAAGTAGGTGGAAGTAAAGATTTATTAGTGTAAGGAAATGATGCCAGATGGTATTTTTCAATCCACAGGAAGAAATGAAGAGAACCAGAAATGGTAAATAAGGCTATTAAAACAAACTCTATAATAAATATATAAGGCTCCATTTCCCCTCTAAGGGTATTTAAAAGACATACAATTACATCAAGTAATAATTATAATAATGTATTGTTGGATTGTAACATATTTAGATGCAGTATGTGTAACAATAAAGGCACCAAAGGGGGAGAATAGAAATGGAGCTACATAGGAGTAAAGTTTTCATATTTCCTTAGAATAAATTTGAAGAAATTTTGGTAAGATGCGTATTTTAAGGCCTACCAAAACAAAACAAAACAAAACACCACTAAGGAAATAACTAAAAATGTATAATTAAGTATTTTTGAAGAAAGTGAAATGTTACACTAGAAAAACATCCACTTCTTATAAACAAAACATGATCCAACTACATGTCATCTCTAAGAAACACACTTTAGGTTCAAAGATAAAAAAGGCAGAAAATGAAAGGATAGGAAAAAGGTATACCATGAGAACAATAACTAAAATACAGCTGGAGCAGTTGTAATATATCAGACAAAACAGATTTTAGGACAAAAGTTACTACAGATGGAGAAGAATATTTTATAATGATATCTAAGAGTTAATCCATCAGGAAGACATAACAATGATAAACATGTATACCTAGCTCCAAAATACATGAAGTAAAAAGTGACAAAACTGAAAGGAAAAATAACAATTCAGCAATAATAGTTGGGGAGACTCCAATACCCCACTTTAAATAATGGATAGAACAACTAGGCAAAATATCAACAAAGAAACAGAAGACTTGAAAAACACTGTTTTGTTTTTTTTTTTTGAAAAACACTACTAAAAAAAACCAAAACAACCCTATAAGCCACGTGACCTAACAGCTATCTCAACACCACCCAACACCAGCAGAAGAATGCATATTCTCCTCAAGTATACATAGAACATTCTCTAGAATACACCATATGTTGGTCTGTAAAACAAGCCTCAATAAATTTGAAAGGACTGAAATTATACAAAGTATGTTCACTAACCACAGTGGAATGAAATTAAAAATCAATAATGGAAGTAAAATTTGGAAATTCACAAGTATGTGGAAATTAAACAAAATACTCCTAACAACCAAAAGATAAAAGAATACATCACAAGGGAAATAAAAAAAAAACACTTTGAGATGAATGAAAACAAAAATGCAAGCTACCAGAATCTACGAGATGCAGCTAAAGTAGAACTTGAAGGAAAATGTATACCTGTAAATGCCTATAAAAAGTGTTTTCAAACCACTCCACCCCCACAAATACCCAACACTACTATTCTCTATCATATTACTCTATTTCAGTGCCTCAGACTCTTGTTCCTGTGTTTATGTTGTGTCTCCCTGCATTAAAACAAAAGCTTTCTGGGGGCAGAAACTCTGTGTTGTTCACTGCCTGGCCATACTAGAACAATAGCTGTAGAACATTACCTAACCAGATTATGGGCTTAATAAATATTTTCTGATCAGGATGCCTGGGTGGCTCAGTCAGTTAAGCATCTGCCTTCAGCTCAGGTCATGATCCCAGGGTCCCAGGATCAAGTCCCACATCGGGCTCCCTGCTCAGTGGGGAGCCTGCTTCTCCCTCTGCCTGTCTCTCCCCGTGCTTGTGCTCTCTCTCTGACAAATAAATAAAATCTTCAAAAAAAAAAATTTTTTTTCTGACCAACACAAAGTCAGTATCTTCCCTTAAAAATACCAAATTAATAAAAATTTTAACTGTCTTTCCAAATTTCTGTTCATTTAACCTATTATTACAACTGACACACCTTCCTAGCAATTTATAAAATTCAGGATCCCATCAATATTTTTTTTTAATGAAAATTGCATATATTATTTCTTTAAACTTTAGAAGAAGAAATCACTCTTCTTGAACTGACTCAAATAAAAAATGCAGTTCACCCTTAAACATGGATTTGAATTGTGCAGGTCTACTTATATGTGCATTTCTTTTCTTTCTTTTTCTAAAGATTGATTGGTCAGAGAGAGAGTGAGCGAGAGCACAAGCACAAGCAGGGGGAATGGCAGGCAGAGGGAGAAGCAGGCTCCCCACTGAGCAGGGAGCCCCATGTGGAACTCCATTCCAGTACCCTAGGATCATGACCTGAGCCAAAGGCAGATAGATGCTTAACTGACTGAGCCACCCAGGTGTCCCTGGATTTCTTTCAATAAATACACCACAACAGTCTAAATATATTTTTTCTTCCTTATGACTTTCTTAACATTTTCTTTTCTTTAGCTTGCTTTATTCTAAGAATACAGCATATAATACATGTAACATATGAAATATGTTAATTGGCTGGTATCAGTAAGGCTTCCAGTCAATAGGGGGCTATTAATAGTTAAGTTTTTGGAGAATCAAAACTTATATGTCGTACAGCATAGAGGATATAGTCAATAATACTGTAATAATGTTCTATGTGAAAGACAGTTACTATATTTATCACAGTGAGCACTGAATCATGTATAGACTTGTTGAGTCACTGTTGTACACCTGAAACTAATATAATACTGCATCTCAACTACAATAAAAATTTTAAAAATGAAGTAGAAAAGAATGTCTGGTATTTTAAATAAAAAAAAAAAAAGTTATACAAAATTTTTGTGAGGAGGTCGATGCCCCTAAACTGTGTTGTTCAAGGGCCATCTGTAAAACTAAAATACAATTAATATAAAAGGAAAAAAGAATAGCAAAGCCAATGTGCCTACTTCTTTGAATTGTGGAATAAGAAATCATTTCCCACTTAATTCCAAAGTACTAAAAGCAAGCAGGGAAAGAACTATATAAATGCTTGATAGAAAACTGCAGTTCCTTAAAACAAGCTATCAGAGCTTATGTTATCAACAGTAATTATATCTAGATGATTAACATTTTTCTAAAAAATAAAACATTTAAAATTACAGGCGTATTATGATAAAAGCAACTTACACAGTCTTTTTGTCCTGTCGAAGGAGTTTAGAAGAAAATTCACTTAGTACTTCCAGGAAAGCCAGATTAGGAGGTGGATATTCTTGTCCTTTCTGATTTTGGTATTTAAAGGCAAATTCTATGCCATCCCTGAAGTAAAAGAAAGTATCACCTTATTTTTCCAGCTAGGGAGTATAGTTCTCTCAGTGGGCTAGAATTTGAAAGTATTCAGAAAGGCAGGATAATCATCACTAAATGTAGTAAAATCTGATAAATTCGAAGCATAAAACAATGTTAATTTGTATGACATATATGCTTAATATTTACAGTATAAAACTCTCTAAGTTGTGAAACAAAGCTAAATTTCTATGTGTATCTTGTCGGGGTAGCACAATACCCTAAGAAGATAACTAGATTGTCAGAAAACTTGGTTCTCAGAGTTGGTCACGGTATCAAGCAGCTGTGTGTCACTCAGTTTTCAGTTATGAAATTCTGTCAGTCAGTTTTCAGTTATGAAGGTTGACCAAATCAGCATTGCACAGTGTTTTTAAACCATGTCTCCTGTAACATCTTCTCACTGACAGACAAGAATATTTTGTGAAACTTTACTTTTTATACTTACAAGTTGAAAAAACGGGCAGTTGGATTATTTTTCAAATTAAAAAGTCCCTCCTAGTTGAGATTCACTACACTACACAATCTCTAAAGTTTTTATAACTTGAAAATTCAATCATTTATCACTTTAAAAATGGGTCAAATAACAGTCATTTCAGTTAAACTCCAGTAAACCAGATTCTGATTAACAGAAAGTATTTATTTAGCTCACTCACTTGTGAAGTGTGGCAACTGCTTCTCGTGTCTTGATCTGATCCAGTCCAAATGTAAGGGCAAAGCGACGTGCCAATTCTTTAATGCCACTGACGTGGGCAGATGTCCTATCGAGGTTGGGACCTTGCTCTTGAACAAGTTCATTAAACAACTGGTTGAAAGAAAAAAAACAGGAAAAAACCTACAGCTAAGAAAAATTTGTTTATCTTATTTATTATTAGAATAGGTAATACAATTTTAAAATATTTAAAAGGCACATGGTAAAATATGTATTTCCTTCCTTGCATTGAACTGTAGCCACATGGTTCCCCTTCTCCAAGTCATCTACTAGTACTAATTTCTTGAGCTCATTTTCATGCTAGTTTTGTGATTAAATGAAGACAGGAATTTACTTCTTTTTAACAAAAAAATGATATATTTTGGGCTGGGGAAAGGAAACATGTTTATAGAAATATATTTGTATTCATAAACATCTGTGTTCTTTTTGTTGTTTTAATAGGGATGACAATATATTAAATATAGGGTTCAGAACTTTTTTTCACTTACTTTATCTTAGATAAGAACATTAAGTAAAAGAAGACATTTGGATATATGGGGTGATATTTACCACCCAACAACAAAATATACAATAAAGTTCTTAAGTTGGATAGAGGGCTTTTATAAATTACACATACATTACATATATTGTATCAAAATAACAACCAAATAAACCTGAAGTACTAAAGAGTATAAAAGCTATCATCATTCTACCACCAAGGTTAGAAACTTAAATTTATCGTACACATATGTCTTCCCTCTTATTATGAGAAATGAATAGTCCAGGCTTTCATCTAAAGCCACTCCCTCCTTATGTACTAGAGATCTCACTCCACTTTACCTATTTAGCAATTTTGCTCCTACACTTACCACTCTGTGCTGCATCCTTAACAATAGTTAAGATATATGCATCTTAAAACCCCAAAATACAAAAGCCATTAACTTCTTAACTCAATCTTCTATGCCAGCTATCAATACATTGTTTTGATTCTCCTTTTTGGCAAAGATCCAGAATAGTACTGTTTACATTTATTTTCTTCACTTCCTCACCCATCTCTCAGTTCACGCTTATCATACCATCCCACTGAAATAGCACTTGTATCACTTCAATAAATTTTGTTGTTCATCTTTTTACTTTTCTTCATCTTCAGCAACACATTGGTTTGAACTACTTACAGTGCCATAACTAGAAACAGCAGTTCTTCCAAACATTTTTCAAATGTATCCACACGTAATTATTTATAAATTCTTGAACTTCAAAATGTTTTCAGAGATGGTTATACACAATTGCCTTAAATTGTAAAACTTATGCTTAAATACAAATATATCTCTGTGCAAAATTCAAGGAATATAAAAATAAAAGTTCTCCTTCCTCTTTCCCACTGAATATCATTCTTCTCTCCAAAGATAATCAATGTTAAAGTTTCAAGGTTTTCTAGACCAGGTTAGACACATTAATGTATTACATATAGAAAACTTTTAACATAAATGACACTATACTATGTAGTTTGTCCTGAAACTTGCTATTTTTTTTTCTTTCTCAAGTTTTTATTTAAATTGCAGATAGTTAATGTAGAGTGTAATATTAGTATTAGTTATAGAATTTAGTGATTCATCATGTACCTAAAACATCCAGTGTTCATCACAAGTGCCTTCCTTAATACCCATTACCTGTTTAGCCTATCCCCCTGCCATCTCCCCTCCAGTAACCCTATTTGTTCTCTATTGTTAAGAGTCCATTTTCTGGTTTGCCCCACTTTTTTCCTTTTTCTCCCTCTATGTTCATCTTTTTTTCCTTAAATTCCACATATGAGAGAAATCATATGGTATTTGTCTTTGACTTATTTCACTTAGCATAATAATCTCTAGCTCCATTTACATCCTTGCAAATGGTAATACTTCATTCTTTTTTAAGCTGACTAATATTCCTCCCACACATCACATATTTATCCATTCATCAGCGATGGATATTTGGGTTCTTTCAATAATTTGATTGTTGATAATAACATTTAATATACAGAATATAAATACTGGGGTACATGTATCCCTTTGAATCAGTGTTTTTGTATCCTTTGGGTGAAATACCTACTAGTACAATTGCTGGATCATAGAGTAGATCTATTTTTAACTTCTTGAGGAACCTCCATATTGTTTTCCAGAGTGGCTGCACCAGTTTGTATTCCCACCAACAGTGTAAGAGGGTGCCCTTTCTCTGAAACTTGCTATTTTTCACTTAATATTTTGTCTTAAAAATCTTTCAGCTACTTCAGAGTCGCACACTTTAACCATTCCTCTGCTGATGGGATAATTAGACGATCTTCAATTTTTCAGTATTACAGACTTGCTGCAATAAACATCTTTTACATAAATATCTTTGTGTGTACCTGCATGTACCAACGTAGATACCTAGCAGCAAAAATAGTGACTTTTAAAATATCTTTCTTCAATTTTGAAATATCTTTCAAAATTGTATTTCAAGAAGGCAACACAATTTCTTTTACAAGGGGCCTTTTTCTCCACAGCTTTATCAATCTTTGGTATTAACCATCACTTAAATTCATGCTAATCTGCCCATCAGTGATAAACACTTCTTTGTTTCAATTGGTACTTCATTAATTATTAATGAAATTAAGCCTCTTTTCATATCTTATTGGTTTTTTAGATTTCCTCTTCTGAATAGTGGCTTTTCATAGCCCTTATTCACTTTTCTATGGGATTTATCTTTGTTACTGATTGTAGGATTTGTTATGTATGGTTGAAAATATTTCCCTGAACCTATCATTTGTTTAAACTTTGTTTAGGATGCTGGTTGATGTATAAATGTATTTAAGTTTATTTTTTGTTTATTTTTATTTTTTTTAAGATTTTATTCATTTACTTGACAGAGAGAGATCACAAGTAGGCAGAGAGGCAGACAGAGAGAGAGAGGAGGAAGCAGGCTCCCCGGTGAGCAGAGAGCCCGATGGGGGCTTGATCCCAGCACCCTGGGATCGTGACCTGAGCTGAAGGCAGAGGCTTTAACCCACTGAGCCACCCAGGCGCCCCGGTATTTAAGTTTATATACACATACCTACAGCCCCACTTACCCCCTGAAATCTCAGCATTCAGTAAGCATTTATCAATTCAGAACGCATATATATATATAAAACGAGACTTTAAAAAATATATTTTATTTATTTATTTGAGAGTGAGAGAGAGAGAGAGAGCATGAGCTGTGGGAGGGAGAGGGAGAAGCCGACTCCACACTGAGCAGGAAGCCTTACAGGAGACGTGATCCCAGAACACTGGGATCATGACCTGAGCTGAAGACAGCTGCTTAACCAGTTGAGCCACCCAGGTGCCATCATATGTGACTTATTTTCTTATTTGAGTACTATTCTAGCCCTGTCTTCATTAAATTTTTAAAAAATATATCTTCATATTTTTCTTTTTAAATGATTACTTTTTAAATGTCTGTTTGGCATTTCATCTGGTCCAAGAGTAGATCACCTTAGGATTTCATCTATTTGAAATGTGAACTATAAGATTATTTTCTAAAAGAGAAGTCATACAACATGTCTTTGTATCAGAAAGTATGCATACTAATGTACTGATACAGTGACCTAGTTTAAATGAGGAATGATATACCTAGTACATACTTAGCACATAAAAGTTCAATAACATTAATTCTACTCTTTATCTCTTTGCTTTCAGATTTCTTACCTGCTGCAAACTGAGAATGAGGGTCTTGGCACACTGAATTTTATCAATCTGCCTGGTTTTACTCAGTGTTTCCTTAATAATATCACCATAGTCATTGTAATACTGTGAGAAAAAGAGAAAACATAGCTTTAAAGTTACTGAAATTTCATGAGACAAACTGTGGACTGGTAAAAGAAATGGAAAAGGGAGTTTAAGAGAGTTTAATTTCTTCATCTTAAACATAATGAGAGATAAAAGATATTTTCTAAAGATAAAGGAATACACATTTAAGATTATGAAATAACTAATGTTAATTAAAAACTGGAAATTCTAGGAGATGAAGTGACACAGGTAAATGAAATTCCTTATTCTTTGTAATAGACACCACTTAAAAGGTGACAAATCAAGAAACAGAACTTTGGCAGAAACTTCACAAAGAACTAAAACCAAAACAGTTAAAATCGCTTACCTCTGGGGAGTGGGCCTAAATAAGGGGGAAGGGAAGATTAGGGTAATAGACCTTTCATTTAGTACTTTTGTACTAGGACATTCCCTGCTCCCCCAACATGTTTATACTTTCCTATTGTAATATAAAAAACAAAAACAATGACTTCTTTAACAAGTTTTCTGGACACAGGATTTAAAGAATTTTCCTTGTGAGAACCGCTAAATTTAAAACCACTAAATTTGGATGTTATTTCTAAGCTAATGCCTAAAAACCTATGACCTATGTGAAGAAGTGAGTATTATGAGCATAGCAATTAGAATTTCATGCTTCCATGATATGAGATGAAAAAAAGAGAAAGATATATTAATATACTAAAGTGGTTCAATAAGCAGATCTCCAATGAATTCGTATTTGTAATAGTTACATAGGGAACTGGGGCAAAAAGCCACATAACTGAGGTATTTAATAAAGAGTAGCAAGTAACTATTAAAATATTCTCAAAAAAACTAAAGCTTAGAATGAGCAAAGGTGCAAAAATTGCTAAGGATGGTAGCATGTTTTGGTTAAGGCTCATTTCATAAAACCAATACGGTACTGTTAAGAGATGAAAAGGAAAAAACCATGGTAGGCTCATAATCATCTATTCAAACTGTGTTTAGACATTACTTTAGGAAGCTGTCTTGGGTTCCTGTCACTAAGTCTCTCTTTCTATTCCATGTTTGCTTTGTAATTGATACATCTATCACTACAATAATCATGCTGAGGCTTTATAATGTAATGCGAAGAGCTAAGCTTTGAAGCTAGACAAACCTAGAATCAAATTCCAGTTTTTGCTACTTCCAAGAGTTATATGACCTTTTAAAGTTACTTAACTTCTCTGAGCCTTAATTACCTTATCTATAAATGATGTATTTCCTACCTCAGAGGATTACTTTAATCAACAAACATATGTAAAAGCCTTAGAACAGTGTCTCAAATATAAATGGCATAGAACACAGACAACCACTATTACCATGCTACATATTATGCTGGCATTTTAGTTTATTAAACTATAAGCTCCTTAGTATAGAAATCATGTTTTATTTAAATCTCTTGATCTTGACTATAGCACAGTACTCACACTGCAGTTGTTTAGCAAAATAATTAGTTACTATGTCATAACTAGAATTGGATCATAACTAAACATGGATAAAGACTCAAGTGGATCAATGGCACACATAATATTCTGAACATCGGCAAAACAAAACACTATCTCTGACAGGAGAACAAGGTAAAACACACAAACTGAGAAGTATGCCTGTCATAAAGGCTTCTGAGCACTGCTTTTTTAGAAGGTCAGAAACACAATGGAGCTTAAGGAAAGCAGAGTAAACAGCCAGAAAGGGGAGTACCTATCAAATCCTGCCATATAAAGAATGGTTTAAAACCCTTCAAAATCTCCTTACCTCCCTCAGGAAAAAAATCCAGGTTTCTCACAGCATATAATTACTAGTGATACCTTCTTTAAATCTTACCTCTGGCTCCATTCTCATAAACAATCTATGTTGTTACATCAAATTACTTGCATTTCCCCCAAAGAATTCACATTCTTTTGTGTCTCTGTACATCAAGTTCAATCTGCCCCCAAGTCCTCCTGCTACTTCTTCGCTTATTAATTTATGTTTATCATCTTAGTCCAGAAGTCACTACTATGCAGCTTCCATTAACCCTCATATTTCTTTAGAGTTGGGTGTCTGTTTCATATATTTCCAGGAACCCCTATACATACCTCTATTATATTATATAGTGCAATTGTCTAATTGTTGACAGTTTTCAGCTTTAGACTACTTTAGAGCAAGAATATTATTTATTAAAGATGTATTTATTTGAGAGAGTGCACAAGTATGGGGAGGGGCAGAGGGAGAGAATCTTTGAGCAGATTCCGTGCCAAGCACAGGGCTTGACCCCAGGACCTAAGAGATCATGACCTGAGCCAAAACTAAGATTTGGACACTTAACCAACTGCACCAAGAGCAGGAATTTAAAAGATATTTGTAACTTTAGTGCCTGGCAGGTAGCATAGTACACAGCAGGCATACTTACAAAAATGTCTTAAAGAGATGTCATAAGGAAGAGAGATTAGGTTTCTTCCATGTCAATCAAAAGAGTCTATAAATCACATGAAAATAAGGTGTTCTTTCAATAATGTGAGAACTCCTACTTTATGGGGTTAATACAATGGTACAGAGTGACAAAAAGCTTATAATTCTATAAAGGAAAGAAATCTTAAATATCAGAAAAATTATCAATAATACATAGTTACCTGGCAGTTTAGCTTCTGTTATCTTTTCATTTTTCAGTGCAAATTTCTCTGCCACTTAGATAGAGAAAAATAAGACTATGAAACTATACCTTCATGTAGTGTTTAAAGATGTCTGCAGCTGCATGCATGTCAACAATATCATAAATGATAAGTTTGCTGAAGGCAGCAAGTAGATTCCTTCTTTTATGTAAGGCCTCAATTTTATTAGCTTCATCTTCTTCATCACCCTCTACCACAGAAAATAAATTGGTTATGAACTTTGACCCTTTATCCAAGGTAAAACAATGTAGACAATCTGTATAATTAAATACCAACTTATAACTTTATAAATAATATAATTCAATTTTAGGTAAGATAAAAACTATTAATGACAGTGATTACTTTAGGGTGCTGTATTTAGTCATATGCTTATTAAATATTTAGTAGTTACCAAGGTTCCTACCTTTAGGAAACTGTCATAGCAAAGATTGGGTAAGATAAACCATACATAAATTTTTTTCTGATATTTCTGTCATAATACTTCTGTCTGTTTACCTTAAAAATGCCATCTCTTCTCATTTCAATATTTTTTATATCCTATTAGCTATATTTCAACAGAGAAGAAATTTCTGGAAATTTTTAAGATATAGGGAAAAGCCTTCTTTTAGAAAGAAATATATAGGGAGAAATGGAAATATATGGAGAGGTTAGGTTTCAGTGCTCATCTTAAAAATGGTAACATTATCAGCATTAAATATATTTTGCAAACTGTTTATGCTCATATACATTTTCTTTTTAAATGTAGGCTCCATGCCCTGTGTGGAGTCCAACATGGGGCTTTAACTCATGATCCTGAGATCAAGACCTAAGCTGAAATCAAGAGCCGGACACTTAACTAACTGAGTCACCCAGGCACCTCTACACATACACAATTCTTAAAACAAAGCTTGCTATTGAATACTTTCAAAACAAGTAGTATTTCTTCCTCAATTTTTTAATTCTCAGTCTCCACCGGCTTGTCTCTTTTTTAATCCTAGAAAAAATTTCTTCACAAGGCTCCAGATGTTGACACATTTGTTTTAGGCTCTGTACTGACTCTCTCAGGTTTTTGCCTGCCCTTAGTAAGGAAGTGTTCTTTCTTTTCATATATATATATGTGTATCTATCTATCTATATATGTGTATATATATACACACATATATATCTATATATATAACATACACATATCTGTTTTATATTTATTTTTACTTATATATATTATATGTATAATATATATACACATACACATGTGTATATATGTGTGTATGTATATTCCCCCCCCCCCCCCATGAAAGAACTTACTCAACTTCTCTCCTCCCTTTTTGCTAACTGGTCCTGCTGTGAAGCACCAATGCTTTGAGAAGTTGGAAATCTTTTTGCTTAAGAGAAATAGTAAGTAAATTTTATCTCCTGGAATTAAAATGGACGCTAAACAGAGACTTTATTTTATAATTTAGTATTTACTAAAATGTTCTGTTAAGTAAAAAAACCCACTTTAACAGCACCAAATAGATCCACGGATCAGATATGCTACAGACCTTAAATCATCTATTTCACAAATAACCTATCACTTATTACAATTATTTATATTGGTCTAATTCTGTTACACATTATCATTATGCAGGCTGAGCAAAATTTTGCCTGGTCAGGGTTTTTTTTTTTAAAGATTTTATTTATTTATTTGAGAGAGAGAGACAAAGATAGCAACAGAGATAGTGAGAAGGAGAGGGAGAAGTAGGTTCCCTGTACAGGGCTCGATCCCAACCTGAGTGGAGGGCAGAGGCTTAACTGACTGAGCCACTGAGGCACCCTAACTGGTGAGGTTTGTTAACAGTCTTTTAACACTTAGTCTCTTATAGTATAACATTTTGTTAATGTAAGTAATACATGATGACAATTCGGGAATAGAAAGGAACTTGGGGCTTTCCTTTAGAAAAATTGTGAACTTGGACATAGTTCAATTAGAAACACATCCATCCTACATATATATTTTATACATGTGGGAAATGACAAATGTACACATTTATTATAGCAAAATTTATAACAGAAGATTGGTAATGAGCCAAATATCAATAGGAGATGGATAATATAAAATGAGCTATAAACAATGAAATACTTTGTATCTCTTGGCAAAGAATAAAGAAACTCTATATGTAGTGCTAGGGAAAGACCTCTATGGTATTATTCTAAAGGAGGGAGATGTCACTGTGTACATTTTTCTTCTTGTTGGTTTCTGAACTACATGAATGTATTAATTCTTTTTATTTTTATTTTGAGAGAGAGAGAGCATGTGAAAGTGGGAGGAGGGGCAGCTGGGAGAGAGAATCTTAAGCGGGTTCCAGCATGGAGTCCAACTTGCTGCTCCATCTCATGACCCTGGGATCATGACCAGAGCCAAAATCAAGAGTCAGACACTTAGCCAACTGAGTACCCAGGTACTTCATAACTGTTTTAAAAAATCCTACTACTTTTTAGGACTGAATTTGAATTATTTCCTAATATATTTTGGGGTTGGTAAATAAAAGATCAACACTGGGGTGCCTGTGTGGCTCAGTTAATTAATCATCTGCCTTCAGCTCAAGTCAGGATTCCAGGATCCTGGGACTGAGCCCTGTGTCGGACTCTCTGCTAAGTGGGGAGCCTGCTTCTCCCTCTCTCTCCCTCTACACCTTCTGCCCCATTCATGCTCTCTCTCTCTCTCTCCCTCTCAAATAAATACATAAAGTCTTAAAAAAGAAGAAAAAACATCAATATTGACAAGATAGTAGCTACAAATACCCATGCTCTGGTTCTCCTCGTCTTGGTCAATGAAAACATGATCCATCACAAAACTGAGGAGTTCAGATTGGAGTCCAGTATCTGGATTAAACACCAAAGGCTGAAGGCCTTCCCTGCCACCTGTCATTAACTGGTGGCTAAATATCATCAGAAGATCACAGAGTAACATGAATGCCTGCAATGCAGAGGGAATTCATCAGTAATATATAACTACAGTTACGGATCAATGTTAATGAAAACATACTAAATTAAATGCACTTTAATAACAATACCATGACACAAACTGAATATTTAAATTTAAATTACTTAGTTTTAATTTCCAAACTTAATGAAATTACTTTTCTTCATTAATTAGTCCCATTTAAGACTTTTCCCCCCTAAATATAATCTATTTCTTTTACTTGGCCGTATTAATCCAAAACAATTAAGAGATTTTGACTTAACTTAAAAAAAAAGACTTAAAGCCAACTCTGGAAATATGAAATTAGTATAATAAATTATGACAGAGGTTAGAAATCAACTATATACTGCTTATCTTAACACAAACTGTATTATCCAACAAATTACAATGCAGTACTCTAAACCTTAAAGCTACTATTTAGGATTCTTCTTTAAAAAATTTAATGCAAAAAAAAAACCCAAAACCCTAACAATAGATTTAAAATTGAATTTAAGACCATTCACATAAAAACCAGTATCTGAAAGCTTGCCAACAAATTTAATCACATAAGGGAACCTTCAATACATTTCCCTAAAGAGAAAGTATAATAGTTAATGTTGTCAAATTTGTCCTATTTAATGGATAGTATGAAATAATCCTGTGTCAGCAGTTTACTGTAACTGAATGATCTTGTTGTGGGATAACTGAGGCCTCTGGTAACTCAAAACAATTCACTTACCCTCTTCTAAATATTGATTTCTATGGGAAAACATAATTTTGGTATGCATTTCGAGATGGCTATATACTTGGCTATCTACCTCCAGCAAGAATCACGGCAGTTCATGCTCTGATTACACAATCATGAATTACATAAATATATTTAGAAAGAGCCACTTGAAAAGGGGAGCATAAAGGGAATCCAGGGGGAAATATATATATTTTTTATTGAGGACACAGTTTTAGGTATCACCAGTGATTATGCAGAAACAATGAATTGGTTTGGTTTAATTTGGTTTAAATGTCCTGAGCCAGGTACTTTTAGACAGCACTGATGGGGTTCAGAAGGTTTAGTGAGTAAGGTTTAGGGAAGACCATCTCTGTTCCCATTTTAAGTTAGGTGCTGATAATTTTAATAGACAACTGTGACAACCTACTTGTAAAAAGGGAGAGCAAAGAGTAGTAAGTACTACAGTACTCTTTAACTAGACTAACTAGATATTTTCTAGTCCAACATTATGATTATAAAAAAAAAAAACCCAGTATGGAAAAAAGGACCTGTTTTATATACGTACTTTTATATAGTACTAGTATATAGTACTTTTAGGTAAGTACCTAAATAAAGTACCTATTCCCAATAGAATAATAGAAATAAATAGTTTACAAAATCACCTCATGGAAATGTTATTGCCTTGGACTATGCTGCCCCAACCCAAGGAGTGAGGACAGTCTGTTGAACCAATGTGATATACCCACTTGCACCCCTACTATTCAGGGACTATGCAGGGACTCAAGGATTCCTTGCCCTAAGAAAACTGATTCTGCTACAAAAGGCTGCACTGGCTCCTCCCTAGGCATATCACCTGTGTACATACTCCTAGGTCCCAGAACGGATGTTTGAGGCTATAACACTGATAAGAGTTTGGACATATGGGCTGGAGTGTTTACACACGTGTGTGTGAAAAGTTCTTCCTGGTGTGATAAGAAGAGGTTGGACCACAGGCCAGCTCTCCAACCCTCCCAGTTTTAGGACAGAATTCTTAGGAATCAGGAATTATGGAACCAGGTCATTATGGCAGAGTATTTGTCTAGGTAAAAGACCTGTAACAAGTTAGTTAGCTTGCTCTGTTTTATTATATATTCAGATATCTGTACTCTTGTCCCACATTCCATAAATGTTGAGGATTGATCTGTATGCTAAGAACTGCCATAAAAAATTACCTCAGAATCTCATTGTTCTTCAATGTATTTAGTAATTTTTTATTGAGAGCTCTTAACTGATAATTTCTTACCTGTTCCTTCACTGGAGTATTAACATTAGATAGGCATTGCTGGCAAACAGCCAAGAAGGATTTCACTGTTTTCCTCAATACCAACAAATCCTCCTGTAAGACACATTCAAATTTGTAAACATGAATTAAAATATCATAGAACACTAATGCAAAAGAAAAAATAAATGGAAAATAGACAACTGGCTTATTGTTAAGGAAATTCATAAAACCAAACTTACTTTTGAGAACCAAATTATATAGTTATTTCCTAGTTATCCTAATGGAAGGGGCAGCAAAACTGGTAATCCCAAACACTCAATTCTATTTAGCTATGGAATGCTCAGTATGATTTCCTCCAATATATTTTCCTTTATAAATCTGGTTTACTTGGGTTGATATTATTAATCTTCCTAAATAAATGCTTGTTGGTAATAAGGTGAGGGAGCACAGCAGCACATCGAAAAAGATCAATTAAGCAACAAATATGTACTGAATTTCTCCCATATTCTCAGCACTCTGTAAAATGTCAAGGGAAGAAAAATAATTTTAAGACTGTGTCTAGGGGTGCCTGGGTGGCTCAGTGGGTTAAGCCGCTGCCTTCGGCTCAGGTCATGATCTCGGGTTCCTGGGATCGAGTCCCGCATCAGGCTCTCTGCTCGGCGGGGAGCCTGCTTCCCTCTCTCTCTGCCTGCCTCTCTGCCTACTTGTGAACTCTGTCTGTCAAATAAATAAATAAAATCTTTAAAAAAAAAAGACTGTGTCTAGGCCCTCAAAGAGTTAACATCCTAGCAGGGAATTAGGCCAATCAGAGTAATCAAGTGTTCAAATTTTTTTGTAATAACTCTAACTGTAGCAGAGAGAGCTGAGCTGGAGGGACCTTGAGAATAGGATAGCCTTTTTAAAATCGAGTGAACAGGATTTAATTAGATGGCCACATAACATTCATTGTGAAACATCTGAAAAGTATAAAAGGAAATTTAAATTTATCAAGCACCTAAATGTGTCAGGTACTGGTTTGAGGGCATACTGCTACATAATTTAGTATTTATATCGATCAGAAGTAGTCATTATTAGCAAGGGTTTGAAACCATTACTGTCTGACATCAGAGGTCATATTCTCACTAATGAGGAAGACACATGAAGATAATTCAGTATTACACTGATATTTAAGATAGTACTGAAGAGTTATCAAATTAGCAAAGGCTGACGATGTAGAAATCACTTTTAAAAAGTACTTTATTAAAGTTCTTGAAGCTACTCTTTTTTTTTTTTTTTTTAACAGATGACAACACTTATTCCTTTCTGGGATCTTCACATCCCAAATAAAGATAAACTTAAAAAAGTATGTACATTTCCTTTTACTAACACGAGCGTAGTATTAGGAAGAAAGAATAAGCTCATTTTGTGCAGAACAGTAAAAACACTGTCTTGAAAACTTTATTGTTCCTGCAGATGAACATCTAATAACCAAAACTCAACATTCTTTGACCTTCTCTAATTTCAAAGATTAATTATACATTAGGGGAAATAGACAAGAGAATAGGCAGCTGCAACAGAACGTAAGGAGTACTATGTGGGAAAGCTTAATCCAGAGTCAAAAGTAGTCACAGAAGAGTTCCCAAAAAGATAACATGTAAGTTGAGTTTTGAACAGCTAAAAATTATCTAGCTATAGGAAAAGGTACCCAGAGGGCACGAAATGTTCAAAAGCCTGATCGTGCTTTTCAGAGACTGTTAACTTACTGCACCTGGGGCACAAATAGGGACGAGAGAGCAAGAGAGAAAGCTGAAAAGGAAAACAGGATACATTTCCATTTAAATGGAAGATCATTTAAAATTCCATGTTAAATCATCTGGATATTAACCTAACGGCAATAAGGAACTACTGCAGAAGAATTTTTATCAGAAGAGTGTTAAAATTTTGTTTTCAAGAATCATATTCTAAGCAGATGGAGAATGATGTGGAATAGGGAGGCTAGTTAATGGTAAATATAATCTTCTGCTGAATGCTTATTATGTACCCAGTACTATGTTCTAAGGGCCATAAATTTAAATTTCACAACCATTGTATGAAGTAAGTGTTAACATTCCTTTTCCACGGATGAGGAAACTGAACTTCAGAATACCCATACATTCTAAGTGATAGAGTAAAGATCCAAATATGGGGTTATCTGACTCTTCTGACTCTAAAGTCCATGTTCTTAATCATTATTCTATGTTTCCTTACATATAAACAAAGGTCACAGGAATAATTTAGAATGAGGGCCTGAAAATAAAATGTTGGCAATAAGGATGTGAAGAGACTGAAGAGAAATTAAAGCAGCAGGACAAAATTTACAAACTAATCAGAATGGGGGCTGTTGATTCATCCTTAAGTTTTTAGGTAGTCACCTACTAGATGTATGATGGTGTAAGTCAGTGAAATAGTTAACACATACAAAAATGCTAACAACAGTTCAATTTTGGAGATGATGATCTGAGATCCCTGAAAAATATCCTACTGGTGATGTGTAGTAGGCAGTTCAATATACGAGTTCAAAGCCCATGGGAAAAAATTTGAGTAGGAATAAATATCTGGGAATCCTCGGCATTTAGATGGCAACAGAAGAGATGGAAGTAAATGAGATTACTCAAGGAAGATATGCAGATAAGGGGGACAAAAGTATCTTGGGGAACACTAATATATAACGGATGGCTAAGAAAGAAGAGCATGTGAAGAAGTCTAAGAAATGGTCTGAGTAGGAATAAAAACCAGAAGAATACGGCATCTTCTGGAAAGAAAACATTAAAAAATGTTAAGGAAAAAATTTAAAAAATGGATATAGTAATTCACAAATGTCACAAGAGAAAAGATAAGCTAAAAAAAAATTAGGGGGAAAAAAAAAAAAGAAACTATCCCATTTAAAGCAATGGTAAGGTTTTGAGTGACCATGGGGAGAACACTTTTAGTGGAATTAAAAGGGCTGAATCAGATGGCGGTGGGTTCAAAGGAATAAAAAGAAGAAGGCAACTCTCAAAAAAGTTTACCAAGAGTCAAAAAAATAGGATGACTGCTAGAGAATCTTTTGAGATTGATGGAGGATTTTGGGGGGGGGTGGTCTTTTTTTGATCTTTTTTTTCTTAAGATTTTATTTATCTGAGAGTGTGAGACAGAGTGAACATGAGCTGGGGGGTGGGCTGACGGAGAAGGAAGAAAAGACTCCTCACTAAGCAGAGAGGCCGATGCCCCCTGATCCCAGGACCCCAGAATCATGATGGCAGATGCTTAACTGACTGAGTCTACCCGGGCACCCCTACTGATCTTTTTAACAGAAAAATTTTGAGAATTTTGTTGAATCAACAATTGAACAAAAAACAAAGAGCAAGCCAGGCTACTGACCAGCAGTGTGACCTTAGAAAATTAATTTTATGTCTCAGGATTACAGTGTTTAAAAATCTGTAACTGAATCTTAACTATGAGGTTCTATGGCATTCTGTGATTCTCTTGAATTAACTCCTAGATACTCAGATGAGAACAGATAGGTGCTAACTGGTAAAACTTCTAAGTATTCAAAGGATGAATGTTTATTGTTCCCTTGCTAGTACCTAGAATAGTGTTTGGCACATGGCAGGTGTTTAATTAATATTTACTGAATGAAATGCCAGTATAAATAATACAGATGATACTACAATTCTAGGGACAAATGTGTCATGTATTCATTTTATCAAACTATGAACGGAGTTTTAAAAAAAATGATGCTAGGAGGTATTAATGATCCTTTATGTCCTTAAATTTCTCAGTTAGTGTGCAAAGAAGCAGTCTAGGGAACCAGCTATCTTTGGAGTTGAGGCAAAGTATTCCTTTAAGGGTCAATCATAAAGCAGATAAAAAATGACAACTTGCCAATTCATTTGAAGAGTTGTAAACTGAACATTGCAACTAAGTAAGCAACCTACTGATGACTAATCAGAACTATTTTAAGAAGAAACTGGAAATGGGAAGTAATCAAGAAAATAGAAGCTAAAGGCCTTTAGCAGTAAAGTTTGGATTAGATTTGGATGCAATTTAAATATTATTTGAGTGCTCAAGAAAGTTTTATTGTAGTCAATTAGATTCCATTAAAAGAAACATAAATACCAAAAGATTAAGGTAAATGGGCAGAGATACTATATATTTTAACTAATCTTACATGATAAATCCCTTTAAACAGCCAGGAACAGAATTTAGGTTCTTGTGGATTTCAGAATACAGTACTTTTATTCACTCTTCAATTTCCCAGTTCATTTTGTGGGCATCTTACTATATTTCATTTGATTTAAATAGCTGGCATCATGATTCCCAAGACTGTGATTGTGCTCAAGTTAAGGCAGGCAGCCATTATTGGGATTCAGGGTAGTAAATATCTTCAGAAATTTTCCGGATGTTAAATCAAAAATTTAAAAGAGGCTCGGGGTTTGCAAGTTTAAAACTCCAGTATTAAGGTAAGTTTCATAGAGTGGGCTTTATTCTTAATGTCCTTTGAAAAACAGTAACAGATGATACTCAAAATGATAAAAAGAAAAAGAAATATAAAAACATTTTAAACAGGGCCAATAACAAGAGCTTAGTTTAAACCACTAAAAGTTAGTACATTTACCTGAACTCCTTTAAAATATAAACCATTGGTTATTTTAAAATTTGAGAAAACTTGTTACATTCTGTATATTCTGGAATGAAAAACCTTCTCTCCTGCTGTAATAGCTGTAGTAATTATGAAAAAAATTAAATATGCTTAACGTACATTGAATAAAAAGGAACATTCTTATATGAAGCTTTTTTCTGGGCTAGAATTCAATTAAAATAAAGTTAACATCTGCTGGCACTTACTGTGTACCAAGCACTACTCTAAGTTTTTTGTGAATTAACTAATCCTCATAACCGTGATGGGTACTGATATTATTATCACTCTCCCATTTTTACATACAAAGAAATAGGCACAGAGATATTAAATGCAGCCCCAAAGACCAAAGCAGTTTGCCTCTAGTCTGTGCTCTTAACCATTTTGCTATAATGACTCTTTTCTACGAAGTGAGAAAATTAATATGTTGAGGAAACAGACATTATGGAGATAAGAAATTTGAAACTCAAATTACTCAAATATATTATATATATAAATAATATAATAATATATAATGTATTATATATTATTATATTATTTATATATAATATAAATATATAATATAATATATATTATTATAATATTAAAGTATATTATATAATAATACAAATAAATATTATATATTATTTATATATAATATTAATAATATATATACAAAAAATTTTGTTTATATATTTATATATAAACAAAGAAGCTCGTTAACCCACTGGACACAAGCCAAGAACAAGGTATGCTGATTATCCAGACTGCAATTTTAAGAAACTAGAATGTTTAGGGAGAACCTCTACAACTCTAAATACTTATTTTACTTACAAATCCCCTTTCTAGCCAGAGTACCTAATTGTAGAGGTGAGAACTAAAGACACAGACTGAAAAAAAGAGTAATTTACTATTCTCTCTTAGGCAAGTACAAGCTATATATGAACTAACTATATGGTACTTCTTTTCAAATGCTTTTTCCTAAATGAAACCAGTGTTTTCTCTTCTTTTCAGAAAGCAGCTTGATATCATGAACACTTTTCCCAGGTAGCTGTGGAAAGGAATTTCAATGGGTCAGGTGGTAAGATTTTCCCAAGATTTAAGTTATAATATCTTGGGGCTAGATTCTTTTGTATCCATTTTGGAAGTTGTTTCACTAGATTGGCCAAAGTTTTTTGCTTTTTCTGTTTTTTTCTTTCTGGTAGATCTACTGACACCAAGAATTTTAAGGAATTAAGATGTTTTACAACTGGATGGCAAAATCTCACAACGAAAAACCCTGAATAAGGCTGGCATAATTAAGATGGTGAATTTATCATATAAGCCACATAGAAGTTTTCTCAAAAGGCACAAAGGCTCAAAGTTGACTCACTCTAACATCTTGAGAAGAAAAACAGATCTTAAGTGTAAACTGCCCCTTAAGAACCAAGAATCTCAATATGACTATAATCAATGAAGAAAGGTCAGAGTTTAGTTCCTACACACACACACACACACACACACACACACACACACACACACACACACACGAGATATGTATCTAGTGTAGGTCTGAGATACAGCATGGCAGATTTTGTGCTCTATCTGTATTTTGGAGTGATGAGGTAAGTCAAGTTGGTCATAACAGTCACTATTTTCCTCCTGTACCGCTGACTTCTCCTTTAACTTCATCTTTGTACATTTTTATTATGTATCACAATATTATGTGTCTAGAGAAAGACCAAAATTTAGCTGTCTTTTTATCTACAACTATGAAATACCATTAAGATAATCACAGTCGGAGATTGAAGCCATAGAAAAACTAATAGTGCACACATAAAACTAGTTCAACATTATCTGACAAACACACATTTTAAGAATGGGGAGGAATAGAACAGAAAAGTTGTAAAATAAGGACCAAGACTAGGTCAAAGGTGTCAGAATATGAAAATAAAGCCTGTGATGAATTAGTGATCAATGTTCATGATAAAGAAAGGGCACAAAACTAGTTACCCAGAATAGACAAATAGAATTACTGACAAAGTCTGGTAACAAGAGCAGGTGGCTACCTTGTGAGGCCAGGGATTAGCAAACTTTTTGTATAAAGGGTCAGACAGTAATATTTTAGGCTTCATGGGTCATACAGTCTCTGTCCCAACTACTTTGTCACTGTAGTATAAAAGAGCCCTAGATAGTACATAAATGAATGAGCATGGCTGTTTCATTAATACTTTATTATAAAAACAGAGGTCAGGCCAAATTTGGCTCATGGGCTATACAGCTCTTTGGAGCATAAACTGTGTTATTTTACCTGTTTTCAGCACCATTACTAACATATAATGAGGCTCATTACATTATTTTTCAGCCCAACTAAGTCACTATCCACATTAAATATGATAAAAACAAATGGAACTAAATTCATTTACTTGGGACACATCAGTGAGCAAAAGACATAGTAAAAAGCATCACCACTGTGATGGGGTAAACCCTATGTAATACCTTTAATATTGCTTTCTTGTATGAATTGCTGCTACTAGCTTCTCTTTTGGGGGTGGGGAGAGGGTGTGCCACTTTTGTGAATACACATTAAAATAACTACTGAATATTTAAACCCCAAACGTAATACCTAGTTTTCAATGTTGTTGCTTTGAGTTTGAATCCCCATCTGCTGACTCATGCTTTTGCCTCAGACTAAATCTACTTAGGATCCAGGAACCCTTAAGCTGCCCACTATAGTTCCAAAGCATCTGACTTATTTCCTATAGTGTACAAAGATGAAGGAAGTTAGAGGAGGAGTCAGAGGGGCAGGAGAAAAGTAATGCCTGTTAGGACCAAACTGAGAGACCTGAATTCCCGAACTATTCCAAGATACAGATGGAGAACAAAAATCTACCAGGCTCTTTCTCAAACCTACACTAGCTACTGAGCATGTTTACACACTCCCACCACCTCAGATAACAATTCATTTAGTATCAATTCTTGGTTTGGAAAGGGAAGATTAGGAAAGCACAGACTAGGACTGTAATTTAATGCTATCAAAACAACAGTTGTGGCCTGCTAAAACATTTCCTTCAATTAAATCTTCTTCAAAACCTTATCTAACAGTAAATATCACATATACATTAGGAAACTGAAGTTCTTCCAAAGAAGAAGTAACTTGCTTTTCTTTGCCATTCGTGGTAAAAAATGGCAACAAAATCTGAACTTATATTTAACTCCAAAGATCATGCTCCAACACAAAAAATGTTGGAAATACACCCTATTTATTAGCTAGGAGCTTCCTATATTTATAAATTGGGTTTGTAAGAAGAATTCATTTAACAAATACCTAGTGATTTTTACAATAGCTGCTGGAAAACATTTTTTTAAACAAAAAACCTACTTTAGAAAGGAAAAAGCATTATGATATCAGAGAATATTAAGTACAATATGGACCACCCATTTCCTATTTAAATAAATGGACAAGAAAGTAAACTTTTATCATTAATTATGGTGAGGCAAGTCTCCAATTTCTGTACTAGAAAGTGGGAAGTGTTATGTTTGTTTAAATATTCTTACGGTTGCTTTAGACCTCTGATAAGCTCAGTTTAAACACACTCTTAAATTATAATAATTGTTCCTTAGAATAGATTTTCTCAGTCCTGGCTTATTTTTTAATATCATAAATTATTAAATATGTTCAGGAGTTTCAGTGAGTCCTTTAAAGACCACTATCCCTGGGTAAGTAAAAACAGCATCCGAATAGGCTAGTAAAGCTGAAGAAGCCATATTCTGTCGTTCCCAACCAGACAGCAATTTTTAAAATTGGAATCCCAGGAATAGAGTTGCAAACAACATGCAATTCTTTCTTTTTTTTTTTTTTAAGATTTTATTTATTTATTTGACAGAGAGTGAGAGAGAGAGAGATCACAAGTAGGAAGAGCAAGAGGGGGAAGTAGGCTCCCTGCTGAGCAGAGAGCCTGATGTGAGTGCCCGATGTGGGGCTCGATGCCAGGACCCTGAGATCAAGACCTGAGTCGAAGGCAGAGGCTTAACCCACTGAGCCACCCAGGCGCCCCACAACATGCAATTCTTAATGACTCATGACTTCTAAGTTCTTTTCTAAATTGAACATATTTAACTTTTGGTTTTCAGAGGTTTTTAGAATGTTAGAATTAGATAAAATTTTGGAGAAGCTTAGAATTTGGTATAAACAGCCATCTACTTCAGTATTCCAGATTTTTTTTTTTTTAAAGGAATATTCTGAGGCCTGAACAAGAAATGGATTTAAACAAGACCTGGCTCTTTCTCCCCTAACTTTCCTAGACCAACCAATCAGGCACTTGAGATAGGACATAGTATTAATAGAAACACAGCTATCAAAGAATGACTCTGAAGTCATGGACAATCAAAAGGAAGGGCTTTAAATTAACTGCATAGTTACTCAGGATAGAATTCTCAGGAAATAAAAGGTAGGGGGAAACATTCAAGAAGAAAAAGATAAAGTAAAATGGTTATACACTACTAAAAATTTGTTCCTAGAGGACAGCTATTATTTCCTGCTCTTGGCACCACTCCCTTTCCCTACAAAGCAGTTAAATCTGCAGATGGAGAGGTACTATCTGTATTTTGTTACTACAGGAATTTGGGGCAAGGTCCCAAGTGAGCTATCTTTCTTATTCATTGTTATTAAAGGACTGGGAAGGGAAGAGAAAAGAAACAGGTGTAGAAAGCAGCCTGTAGACTTTTACACATTTAAGTCTATTTCTAGTACACTTCTAAAAATGTACATTTTTAGGAAGAATAGTAAGGTTATACATATCTCTTCACTGGGTTTGGCCACCATCAGTCCCATCTTCATTGTAACTCTTCCTTTCCTCAGTCTTTTTGTAAGTAAACAAGTTGGAATTTTCAGAAGAGACCCTTTAGTCAAGACGGAAATGGAGGAATAAATTTTGCAGCTAAATACCTCAATAATAATTGAGGTATTTGTATGAGGTACTTGTATGACTTGCACCCAAGGGATGGTGATTTTAACTTAGAAGACTAGGAATAGGGCCAGGGTCCAGAAGGCAGAGATGTTTGCCCCAGGCCCTCCCTACTGCTATCTACAATAGGAACATACAGGGTAAGGCAGAGAGCTACAAATTTAAGATTATAGAGATTAGGACAGCTCCTCCCAGGAGGAAAAAAAATACTGAAGTTAAATTCTAGCTCCCCAGGCCAAAAACGGCAATAGGGGCATTATATTAGCCCTAACTCTTATTTACCTGGCTCTTTAAATGTCTTTGTATATGTCCAGAAGGAGCTGAAGGAAGAAGGATGTTAGAGAAGAGAAACTGAAGGCTGCTTCTACAGGACCAGCACTAGGGGGCACCGGAGCAAAGTATACTGAGCATGACCTGTGTGACTGCCAAAGAACTTCAACTCTGGAAATTAGGGGGAACAGAGGAAATACCCATTGGTAAAACCCAATGCACTTCCAATTCAAATAAAGATCTAATCCTGTTCTTGATATAGTCTTTTCATATATTTTATTTTATGAAAGTTTTCACTGTTGTGTTAATTATAACTTGAATTTAAACCAAATATAACTACCATTCATAACTTTCTGAATGACAGTGTTCATGACAAAAGAGAAGAAAAATAAATTTTAGAAAGTACTCTCTAAAAGCAATTTGGCAATATATATCAAGCCTTAAAAGTATGTACCATCTTTGACCCAGCAGTTCCATTTCTAAGAATATAACATGAGATGAAACAATGTAATACAGAACAAGATTTGCACCCAAATGCCCATCATGGCATTAATTTTATTTATTAACATGTTTAAACAACCTAAATATCCAAGAGATAAGAGTGGTAAAAGAAATTATGGTATATCTATACAATGGACTATCATGCATACATTAAAAATACTATCTACCAACAGGTATTAGTAACTGAAGGACATGTTGATTGAAGATGAGACACAAAATTTTGTAAACTGTAAATATATTGTGATGAGACTGAAATAAGTTAGAAAAAGTACTGCACGAAAATATACCAGAATGTTAACAGTAGTTAATCCACAGGTGGTAAGATTCAGAAATTTTATTTATATATTTTTTACAATGAACAAGTGCTCAAGTAAGAAAGCCTGAATTTATGAAAACCAATCTATTTATATTTTACACCCAAAACTAGTAAGTATAATTTATTAGTTAAAAATGTAAGTGACTCCTCAGAGATTTAAATGAATTTCTATAAATATAATAGTGAGTAGAGAAAAACAGTGGTTAGCTGTCTAATTCCTCACTAGCAAAATGGTTCATTTCACATTAACATATTAATTGTTCAACAACAAAAATAAAAAATAATTCATGTAAGAACACTCTCAAGTTGTCTCTAAATGCTGAACATTACTCACGTTAAATATATAGACCCCAAGAGGCTACCGTATTAAATTTAATTTTCAGAAAATAAAAGGAAAAAAAAGATAGAGTGCATTACTGAAGTCCTCTATATACTTCAACTGTAACTCACTGGCATTACAAACTGAGGTATTTAAAATCACAGTAATTTCTCATTAAATGTATCCCATTGGGGATACCAAATGATGAAAAAAACCTGACTTGTGACATAACTTACATAATTTGTCAGTACACAACTGATTAACAGACATTGTTAGCTTGTATTCAGCAAGGAGTCAACCAATGTGCCTTTAGGAATTTTGTTTAAAAACAACAACAAAACTCTCTAGAACTAGCTGTATTAAAAGCTTAACAATGGAAGAATTCAAAAAGTGTTAACAGAAAAACTAGATTGAGATTCAAAAGACTAGCGCTCTTAAGTTTCAGATCTTAATCATATTCCAATGTTTCTAAGTATCAGGTTCCTTTTCTGTACAATGGGATTATCATAACATCCACTTTATAGAATTATGAGGAAGCTTTAATTAAGTTAAAGCGTTTAATTAAAGTGATTTACAAAATGTAAAATACTAACAAGGTAATATTAACAACAATGTCCCCTTCTAGGCCTTATCTAAAACAAACAGGTCTCATCAAATCACTCCCAAATTTCCTTATAGCTTTAATATCACATTTATAAACAACAGAATAATACTGCTACAGCAAATAAGATACAGGACACTAGGCTTTTTTCTAATATTCATCCAAGCTCAACAACTCTAGAGTTATGTGTGATAAGTCAAAACCTAAGAGTAGGATGGGAGAATCAAGTTATTTTTGAAATTTTTGTGATGAAATTATTATCACTGTTAGATATCATCATCAACAAAAACATCCCCTCAGACAGTATCAAAAGGTATAAAGCAAAAATGAATTTCTCTCCTTCTTATGCTTGCTCCCTAAGAATCTCTTTCCCAGAGTTAACCTACTGTTAAGATTCTCGTGTATCTATCCACATACATGCAGTTATAGCAGTTAGTAACCTTAGCAGATTGAAGAATTTTAGAGGTAGAAATGATCGGCCCAATACAACTTTCGATTTTAGAAATAAGTAACCTGACATAGATAAGTGGGTATTTTAGTTGTTATTAATATCTGGAATATATTTAACAATAGATAAAATGCTTTGACATACCTTATCTGTTTTAAAATTATTCAAGTGACTTGCCTTAAGGTTATTTATACAAAAAGCTAATGATGTGGCTGGAACTACAGTTAGGAAGTTGATATCTTATCAGGGGGGATAGGAATAATATAGATTAAATGCATACAAAGCTTATGCATATGGATCTTAAATTTTCAAAGATATCCTGTATCACATAAGGGATCAGAAAGTTTGGCAATTACTGATCTAGTAATTATTATATAGAGAGTCATTAAAATAAATGTTTTAAAAGGAGAAACCTTAGCAATGAGAGATTAATTTTTAAAGGTTGCTTGAGTCTTACAGATTCATGCTTTTCAAGATTATCATTTAGAGAACCACTTTTCAATGACAGATATAACTAGCACATGATGATTACTGAATATATTTTGGTTAAAAAAAATTACCAACAACTCCAAAATGAGAAGTAATAATTTGAGAGACAGTTTAGTAAGAAGAATTTCACATAGGATATAAATGCACACAAACTTTATATAGACATCAACTGAATAAGAGGGCATTTAAAAGATGCTGCATTTTCTGGCATAAAGAAAATCAGTGTTAACCACAAAAGCTGCACTGTCAGTGCGGCAAGGACAACTATGAAATCTGTATTATGAGAAATGATAAAAAATGAAGGTATCTTTTATTAGAAGAATGAGTCAGACCAAAATTAAACAGAAAGCTAAGAAATTTCAAAATAATTCTACTATAAGAGGGCTAAAAATATAGAAAATATTCAAAGAAGTGGATTCAAGAATAGAGATTCTCACTCCAATTATGGGATATAATTGCAAAGAACAAAATTAAAATTAAATTTAATAGAGTAATTAATTATGCTAATTTGGGGGGCATGGATACATTCCAAATTTAATAAATGCAAGAATCAATATTCAGCCAAAAAACAAATAGCTCAGATAACCTAAATGATCTCAGAAAAAAAAAGGAATAGCAAAATCAACCAGACGAAAAAATCAAAATAAAAGTAATTATGTGTAATATATAAACTCTTGCTATCAAATTTTAACTTCTATATATTCAATATCCTTTAATTTTACCATATTAAGGAACATTTCAAAAACACAAAACTGTAATAAACTTTAAAGTGACTTTAGTTACTAATAAAAGGTGAACTTTGATTTTTGTGTTTCAAGACTGAAACTGTCAACAGAATATAAAAACCAGGAGGCTAACCAATACACTACTGTTGCTCTAACTGAAAATAAAAACCCCAATTACTTTCTAAAGGCAGAGAAATCCTCAAATTATTAATCAGCAAAGAAAGAATGCTCCATATCATGCTGTTGGTTCTATAATGTATTAACCTTTTTTACTGGTTAAACAGCCTCTGTTTTGTTAAGATGAGGATATGTAAACATTGTGAGATACCATCAATACAGAATATTTTAAATCAAAATCTTTACTTGCTTTTTAAATTTTTTAATGGACCACTGAAGTAGTATGAATTTAGAGTGGAAACCTACATGAAAGCCTGCTCATGGTTATAAATTTCTAGGAAAGATTTATTTTCTCTTCCTTAATTCAATGACAAATTTTAAGACAGGCTATTTCCCTTATATTCCCCCATAAATGGAGCTGTTGTAGGTTTATTTCTAATTTATCCTTGTGCTGGAAGCAGATCTTTAGTATCCCAACTTAGAGAGATGCTACCTACAAGATATTCCACCCCTGAAGGGCCTTGGAAGATATCCTCAAGGATAGTAGGCTTTAGGCTCCGATTCACTCTCTTGGATCCTACTTTCATTTGATCTTTGATTTGTATTTTCCTTTTTGTTTCGAATGGTCATGGATAGATTAAAATTTAAAAAAATTATCTAACAATTTGTTTTTAACGAGAGTGTTATTCAGTTTGGGCCCCAAGGTGCCATAATTCCCCAAGAGCTACACAGCATTACCTTCAATGTTATTCTCTTTTTAATAGCATGTCACCTGCTAGAGATCCTGTGATTTCTACTACAGTTATTTCTTTAAGACTTTTAACTTTGTGTATCTATACAACTCTATATCTATTGCTTGAAGAACTGGTTATTTTTCAGAGAGGTAAAATATATTTATTCATAGGATAAAGCAAGAGTTGATAACAATAATTACTATATATTTCATTAAATTATAATTTATTAAAATAACTGGCAACAATAAATTGTTAAATACTGATTTAAGCAAGATTACTTATTTTAGTCACAACTCTTCTGCCTTCAGAAACTCTTACTTACTTTGGAAGGAGAACCATCAGTAATTTTCACCAACTGCCAAAGAATCGAGTAATGGGAACACTGCAGTGCCTGTACGACTATCTGTATCAAATAAAAAAATTCAAACAAATGAGACATAATTTATGTTTGCATAGTATTAAGAGAACAATGTTTATCATAGTTTTTTCTTATAATATGGTTTCAAGTCTAAATTTTTGTAGAATAAGAATGTGTAAAGTAATACTTGGTTAAAAAAAAGATAAACCAACCTATCAGTCTAGAGAATTAAGATATAATGTATGTTGCTAAATATGGACCCAAATAACACTGTGCTTTAAATCTGTGCATAAAAATGTTAAAATATTTTGCTTATATTTTTAAGGGGAGATTGAAGAAATCATTTTTATCCAGATTTTATAATTAAATGATTTTAAAGCATTTTTACTATGAAATGGAACATTTATACAGAAATGTGCATAAGACATTTGATAAATTAATATAAAGAAAAATACCTTTGTAACCACCACATCCAAATCAAGAAACAGAACATTGCTAACACTTCTCCCAATAAAGTGTCTTTTTTTCCCTCTGATGGTAACAGTAATTTTAACTCATCAGTCAGTCACTATATTTTAACGACCTAAGTCTGCATTTCTAAATACTGAATTTATTACACCTGGTTGTGAACATTACATAAATGGATCATGCAATATGAATTACTTGGAATCTGACTTCTTTAAACATTTATAGTTAAGATTTATATATACTGTGGCATGTAGCTGTAGTTCATTATTTTTCAGTCTTGAACTATATTTAGAATATCTTCTTTATTCATTCTATTGTTGATTAGCTTTTATGTTTCTGGTTTTAGGCTGTTATGAAAAATGCTGCCACAAACCTTCTTATATAGGTCTCCTGGTGTCCATGCATGCATTTGTCTAGCTCAGAGGTTCTTGAAGTTTTTAGTTTTCAGGACCTCTCTCTTAAAAATTACTAAAAAATTGGGCGCCTGGGTGGCTCAGTGGGTTAAGCCGCTGCCTTCGGCTCGGGTCATGATCTCAGGGTCCTGGGATCGAGCCCCGCATCGGGCTCTCTGCTCAGCAGGGAGCCTGCTTCCTCCTCTCTCTCTACCTGTTTCTCTGCCTGCTTGTGATCTTTCTCTGTCAAATAAAATCTTTAAAAAAAAAAAAAATTACTAAAAAATTACTCTCAAAAAACCGAAATTGTTTATTTAACAGATTTATATTAGAAATTAAAATAAATGTTTCAAATATGTATTAATTCATTTAAAAATTAAAATAATTGTATAATAAAGAATTTATATTTTTGAAAAAGAACTAAATCTTTTTAAATGAAAAACATTTAATAGGAAGAATGATAGTTTTACATGTTTATAAATCTCTTTAATGTCTGACTTAATAAAAAACAGGTTTCAAATGTGCCTCTGCATTTTATTAAAATATGTTGTTTCGATTCAAGTATATGAAGAAATCCCGTGTCGCTGATTAGCTGGAAAAGGAAGGTATATTTTAACAGTCTTTGCAGGTAAATGTGGATATTCTTTAACACTACACCAATAATACAATGTACATTTGTGAGAGAATGAGAATGAAAAAAGCAAGTAACATCTTCCTCTTCTTATGAAAACAGTCTGACTTCATAGGTGTGCCCTGGAAAACACCAGGGCTCTCCAAACTATACTCTGAGGGTTACTGCTCGAGGAACAGAATTGCTGGATTACACAGTACGTGTATGTTTAACTTTATGGATTTATTTACTTATTTATTTACTAAAGATTTTACTTATTCACTTGAGAGACAAGAGACCGAGAAAGAGAGAGAAAGCACGAGCGGGGGAAGAGGCAGAGGAAGAAGTAAACTGCCTGCTGAGGCAGGAGCCTAATGTGGTGCTCAAGCCCAGGACCCCAGACATCAGGACTTAAGCCGAAAGCAGATGCTTATTAACCATCTGAGCCACCCACGCATCCCCAAGAGCACTATTTTAATGTAGTATTAACTTACATTAACTTATATTTCTCTCTTACTAATGGAGATGGGCAGGTTTTCATTTTTTATTGGCACTAAATTCTTGTTTTGTGAAAATCTGTCCCTATTTTTCAGAGACAAATAAAATAACAGAATTCAGGAAAATAAAATTGATTAAGAATCATAACTACAGGAGAATTTCATTTTGGATAGGGCCTTTACTACATTTTTGTTTCAATACATGTCTTTATTGTAATAAAGCATATCTAACAATATATTCCATTATTATCTTCCCCACTCGATAAAAAACTGTAAGAATAAATATACACAGACAATAAATCAAAAGAGAAATCAGTAAATAGAATACTGAAGGAAGTAGTTAGAATTTTAGCTGATTTTACTTCAAAAATTTTAGGTTTCACATCACATAAGCAAATATATCTCCAATGCCCCTACTCCTCACTAAAAATAAGTCATCAGAATTAGAAGAATGAGTAGTGCTACTTTTGATGCAACACCAGTGAGATGATGTCAGGGTTTTATCAAACATAATAGTAATTAAATGACTGACTCAAGTCAGAATGCCAGAAACAAGATTACGGAAACACTGTCAAGTTATAAATTTTAATGCTAAAGAAATCACCTTACTATACTTAGAAGATGCTCAGTATAGTCCATGTACTTGTCCTGAGACAAATTTTGATAACCTCTAACTTAGAATATAAGGTACACATTGATAAGCTGGTATTTGTGGAAGGAAAAGAGAATATGAAAAAAAAAAATCTCTTTAGTTTGAAACAACCTGAATTGTTAAATTACTAAAAAAGTAACATACAAATTAACATTATCAATGAGAAATTAAGATACAGAAAAAAGTAATGTTGAAGAATTGCTTAATTTTAGTTACCATTTCTCCTAATCATCACAAATTTAATTTCCTTTCCTTATACATTTTTACTGACCTATATACTAGGAAATTATTCAAACTGTTCCAAAGTTTTGCAGAAGTTTGTAGAGGTGGTTATGTGGGATGGAGACACTTGATCACTCCAATACATATTTCAAACACAGTATCCCCATTTTAATGTATCATATACTAGTGTTCATCATGCATTTACTTTAAGGGATCCACTGCATTATTTTAAAATAAAAAGCTCACTTTTCATTGACTAGGAAGCATTTTGCCTTCTCTCAGGTATAATTATATAACAATATAGCTGATCACATTTCAAAAGAAAATTTAGAACCCTTCCTTCTAGGCTTTACACATCAGTCATACCGATATTTTAACCTCCATACTAAGCAATGCGATTCCAACTTGTCCAGAGGTCATTTATTCAGCAATTTCATCTTTCTGTAGTATAGATAGATGAAACAAGGACAAACTAACTGAAAAAGCCAAAAGAGAACTGTTTTAACCAATGAGGACCACAGTCCTTCTGTCTTTTCTTGATTAATACCCTGACCCTAGAGAGGATCTTTGAATAATTACAGCAAGTACTGCGCTGATGACAAAGAATTTCTTCCAACCCTACCCCTCCGTCCTCCTGTTTCCCTTAGCTAACACTGTTCCTGGGAGAACATGGTAATGTGTACTGAACATTTCTGAACAAAAGTAGTTAAGAAGGAGGAGTGTCTTTTCCATCTTCTATTCTCCTACCTGCCTGCAGGATATCAATGACCCAGGAGATCTTGGGTCCTTGAATAAGTCGGTGGTGCAGTGATATCCCACGTCCCTTAACTGCACTTTATAGGTATGGGCATGAGAAATAAATTTCTATTGTGTTAAGTCACTGAAATATTGAGATTAACCTATTATAGCAGTTAGCATTACCTTAATCAATATAAAAATGCTTATTAGTCCTTTCTCCTAATAATTACTTTTACCTATTTAAAGGAACCAGAGCTCTCTATCTTGGATTAATAGATCAGGCTAAAGATATCACACATCTTGAAAATGAACTGTAGTATTACATGTGAGGCGAACGTGATAACCACTACACTACAGAAACAGGATTGTAGTATTATATGTAAATAATGTCCAAAGGACACTGGGGGCAGTATGTGCTATGGTGAGTGCTGTGTAAGACTGATGATACACAGACCTGTACCCCTGAAACAAACAATACATTATATGTTAATTAAAAAAAGTCCAAAGGATAAGTTCCTAGGATGTTTATGTTTAGAAAAACTGAATTTTCATGGAAAATAGGACTACAGAATAAGGAAAAATGATTATGCATATGTAATATATATGTGTAAATACACATCTACATATATAGGATATGTTTAAAGTACTGAGAATCTACATAATAGCTGTGGGATAAATTGGGGCTCTTTCACTTTTCTGTTTGCAAGAGACTTTAAGGAAATGAAGGATCAAATTTTTTAGTGAATAAGTACAAGACAAAAGAATGAAATAAACTTATCTGTTTTTCATATCCAATACTGGTCTATCATATATAGAGTAGGTTAATATGAGTGACAATTAATATCCCCTTTTAAAAAAAACCTTTAGATGCAAATTCATGATCAGCAAGGCTTACCAAAAAGAATGTAAGGCTGACAAATAAGCACAAGAAAAGATGGTCAATATCATTAGCATTAAGGAAACATACATTAAAAGCTCAATGAGATACAACTGCATATATACTACGTTGGCTAAACTAAAAACTACTAACAACATCAAGTGTTGATGAGAATGTGGAACAACTGGGAGGAATGCAGAATGATACAGACACTCTTAACAGTGGTTTGGCAATTTCTAATAAAGTTAAATACACACTTATACCCCAATACCTATAATTGTCCTCCTGAGCATTTACTTCAGAAAAATGAATACTTATTTTCAAACAGAAAGCTGTACACACATGTTCACAGAGCTTCAGTTGTGAGAGCCAAAAGATGGAAACAACCCAAATGCCTGTCAATAAACAAACTGGTATATCCACACAACAGAGGAGAACTGACCCAACTATTAATTTAAAAATGCACCAACTATTGATTCAAACAACTTGGATTAATTTCAAAGGCATTATGGTCAGTGAAGACATTATGCTTACCCAAAGACTTAATGCCCTAAAGGTTTACATACTTTATGATTCCATTTATTTGGAAATCTCAAAAAGACAAAAACCATGGTGATGGAAAACAGAGTGGTGGTTTCCAGGAAATGTAGGTGGGACAAGCATCTAACTATAAAGAGACAACATGAAGAAAAAAGGGACAATATGAAGAAAAAGGTTTTCTTTTTTTATAGGGGATATTTTAAAGAGGGATGAGGAGGGACGCCTGGGTGGCTCAGTTGGTTGAGCGGCTGCCTTCGGCTCAGGTCATGATCCCAGCGTCCTGGGATCGAGTCCCACATCGGGCTCCTTTCTCGTCAGGGAGCCTGCTTCTCCCTCTGCCTCTGCCTGCCATTCTGTCTGCCTGTGCTCGCTCTCTCTCTGACAAATAAATAAATAAAATCTTTAAAAAAAAATAAATAAAGAGGGATGAGGAAAGGGGATATTTTAAACAGGAATGATATGAGGCGTCTTGATGTTCTGCATCTTGATAGTGGTGGTGATTACATAAATCTAGACATACGTTAAAATTCATAATTTTACATAAAAGGAAAGTAAGTAAATTTTATTGGATAATAATTTAAAAACTAATATGGTGAAGAGCAGAGTTTACAGTTAATATTTTTCTTAAGCAAATGCTAAGAAAAGTACAAACGTCAAGGCAAATCATAGTGATAAAGAAGTAACAATTTTTAATAAAGAAGAAATATTCCTAAATTCTACATGTGCTTTGGTAATGAAGGGTCATCCAATGTGTTGTACTGCCAATGGGCATACTATACTATAAATTTTTAAAAAAATAATTAGAAGGGTAAAAAAAAGAGGTAAAAAATTGAAGTAGTTTAAAGTTAACTTCTATAACTCAAAAATTCAGATTTCTCAAGGAATGGACTACACAGTAAGCTAATACACATTAATCCTTAACAGTTTTGGACCCTGGAATTTTGCTGTTAAGCTTTCTCATGAATTCCAAGCAGTATTTAAATATGGAAAGAACCTTTTTTTTTTTTTTAAAGATTTTATTTATTTATTTGACAGAGAGATCACAAGCAGGCAGAGAGGCAGGCAGAGAGAGAGGAGGAAGCAGGCTCCCCTAGAGAGCAGAGAGCCCGATGCGGGGCTCGATCCCAGGACTCTGAGATCATGACCTGAGCCGAAGGCAGCGGCTTAACCCACTGAGCCACCCAGGCGCCCCTCCAAGCAGTATTTAAAACAAGGAAGAGTGTAAAGAAAAATGTGTTGCATCAACAGTAAGTCCAGTGTGAAATATTATAGCCTTTTTTAGTGATATCTCTGTATATAGTGGAAAGCATACTAGAACAGGTGTTAACATCCTACCACCTTAGGCCTACTCTTAAACAGTTCATGTGTACTAGCCTTTTTTCTCCAAACAGTGTAGGCTGTAACATCAAAAAAGATCTTGCCACTTTCCATCTCAATGATCTGCTTAAAAGACTAAATGAACAATTTCTGCTTATGACCTTGAAATGCTACAGTAATACAGGCAAACAGCTGTCTAAGCAACATATACAGCATCACAACCATTCAGAAATCATTAAGAAGCCATAACATAATTCTTATTGGAGACAGAATAATGTCCTTATGAAAAGGTGAAAGTAGGGAACATCCATAATTCCATAAGAATAGTCACTTAAAGACATATTCAAAGTGAAACGAATGGTTTATGCAAACAGATTCCAAACATTTAAATGTAATAAATAAGACTATTAAAATACAACAAGAAAAAAGTGAATACTTAGATGACTTGAATATGTGGGGAAAGGCCTTCCAAGTAAGACAACAAAGAGAGAAAACAACAGAAAACTAATAATTGTGATTATACAAAGAACATTTATAATCCAGGCATCAAGATATCTAAAATTAAAAAGATTCCCACTGATGAATTATTGCAACAAATGACATAACACTAAGAACATTAATATGGAAAAAAGCTTATACATTAAAATGAACTAGAGATCTGCTGTACAACATTGTGTAACAGCTAACAATACTGTATTGTATGCTTAAAAATTTAAGAGAGTAGATCTCATGTGTTTACTACAACATGTGTTTACTACAACAAAAAAATATAACACAACAAAAAGATGGGGAAACATAAAGAAAGGTAATTTTACAGAGTTATATAATAATCAGAGCTATAACTGTATGAGAATTTATTTATTTAAATGTTTATTTGACAGAGATCACAAGAAGGCAGAGAGGAAGGCAGAGAGAGAGAAGCAGGCTCCCTCTGAGCAGAGAGCCCGATATGGGGCTCGATCCCAGGACCCTGAGATCATGACCCGAGCCGAAGGCAGAGGCTTAACTCACTGAGCCACCCAGGCACCCCTGAACAAGACTTTAAAACAGTAATCTGAAAAAGTAACAGTTACCAAATGTTCACTATGTGAACTCAATTTTTCAAATAGATGTTTACTCAGTATCCAAGTCTTCTGCTAAAGTAAGAGCTTAAAACAAATATATTTCCTGGGTCTCAGAGAAGAATCTAATGGGAACATAAATACCAACTGTAACAATTTAGTAATTAGTGTGACTAAGAATACATAAACAGGAGCAGATGCTGAGGGGCAAGAAGAAGGACTCTGTCTTAGCGAGGAAGAGTGATAATGATTAGAAAAACTTTATAGAGAAGCAAAAGTGTAGACTAAATATTTAAAGAAATATGTAAGATTTAATGTGGCAACAAAGGGCAAGTGTAGGTTGAAGGAACAGAAATTTCAAAAAAAGCTTCACCAACAAACTCAAAACGCTGGGACAGTATAAGTGTAAGCATATACTGAAGCTAGATCAGCAGAAACCAAATCACAGAGGGCCTTATTAAGAGGGTGACTATATATCCTGCTTTATGCCGATGTCTTGAAATAATTAAGAGTAGCACCCCCCTCCTTCCCCTTTCAGAAGAACACTTGTTTGGACAGTTAACAAGGACACCTCACCATGACAAAAGAATCTGGACGTTATCCTAGAAATACTAGGTAATGCACAGATAGTAACATGTTCCTATTTGAACAGAAAAGTTAACACGATCAGGTGTTTCAAAAATATCCCATTCACAACAGCAAAGAGAAGTGCTTCTTTTTAAGATTTTTTAAAGTAGTATTTGATGCTTCAAAACAGATGTATAAAGTGTAATAATAAGATTAACCTATTAAGAGACAACCAAATTTAAGAACTAGTATGATACCAATAACTTCGTATCCACCTATAATCTGTTCCCCTATTCCTTAGGGCTGACAAACTTTTCTACTAAATTTCATGTATATCATGTCCTGGCTCTCAAAAAAATACAGTTTTATTATATACACATATCATTGGACAAATACACTTCAATCTTCCTAGTTTTTGAACTTTTCAAAAATGGTGTTACACTGTATGTTGTCGTTTGAGGAAAGATATACTTCACCATCGCCATGCCTCTGAAGGATCTATAAAGATTAAAAACACAAAAACAAATTTTCATGCTCCACTCCTGAAGATTTAGAGCTAACAGAAACAATTCCACAGCCTTTTTAAACAACTGATGTTAACTTAAATAATATTTACAACCATTCTATGTAATTTTGCTAGAGAGCTGAAAAATAAAAATAAAGACTGTATCAATCTATGGCTCCTAGTTCTGAAATCTCCACCATGTGATAAATGTTTTCTTTTGTTCTTGTGTTTGGTCTGGGGCTTTCTAAAACTCAAAATATATATTGGTCAGGCTTTGAAATAGCCTTCATTAAGCATGAGAAATAATTACTCTTATTTTTATCCTTTGCATCTGGATAAAACAAAGGTATAATTTATATATAAAGAAAAATCTACTACTATCAACATACAATTCTGCAATTCTGACAAAGGTATAGCCAGGTAACCATTAAAACAATCAAGAAATAGAAGAGCTCTACTAACCCTCAAATTCCCTCATGTCCTTCTGTGTAAGTCCCTTGCCCCACTCTGGATATGTTTTCTGACCCTACAGTTTTGCCTTTTCCAGAATGTATAATAAAATTGTACAGCATGTGGTTTTGTATATCTGGTTTCTTTGACTCTATGTTAGCACCTTCCATTTTATTGCTGAGAATTATTCTACTGTATGGATGATAACAGTTTGTTTTTATACCTTTACCAGTTGAACATCTGAGTTGTTTGCAGTTTTGGGCAATTTTGAATACAGCTGCTATACAAATTCTGGTATAGATTTTTGGTGTTTTGTTTTTTTTTTAAAGATTTTATTTATTTTAGAGAGACAAAGAGCACAAACAGGGTGAAGGGCAGAGGAAGAGGTAGAAAGAGAATCTTACGCAGGCTCCCTGCTAAGCATGGAGCTAAGTGCAGGGCTTGATCTCAAGACCGGGAGATCATGATCTGAGTTGAAATCAAGATTTGGAAGCTTAACCAACTGAGCTACCTAGGCGCCCCTCCAGAATAGGTTTTTATGTGAACTGAAGTTTCCATTTCTCTTGGATAAACACTCAGGAGAAGAACTGCTGGGTCAGAAAAGTGTCTATGTAACTTTAAAAGAAACCCAAACTGCTTTCGGAAGTAGATGTACCATTTTGCATTTCCACCAGCAATGTATGAGTTCCACTGCTCTTGAAATGATTTGTAGTATTATCTCCCTGTGCTTTTTTTTTTTTTTCATTGTGCTTTTAATGTGCATTTCTCTAATGACAACAATAAGTTGTTTTTCATGTGTTTGTCCTCTACCTTCTTCGGTGAAGTATTGGTTGCTTTTCTTACTACTGAATTTTGAAAGATCTTAATCTTTTGGAATCAAGTCTGTTATCAGATATGTGATTTATAATTATTTCCTAGTCTTATATGATTGTCTTTTCAATTCTCTTGGTACTATTTTTGAAAAGCAGAAGTGCTTAATTTTGCTGAATGTGTAGTTTTGAAATTTTTAAATTATGGATCATGCTTCTGATGTACTTGAGAAATCTTTGACTAACTTAAAGGTCACAGAGATTTTAATTCCTATGCTCTTTTTTAGATGTTTTATACTCATAGGTTTTGCACTTAGGTTTATAGTCTAATTGGCCTACTTCGAGTTAGTTTTGTATATGGCGTGAAGTGTGAAATGAGATTTTTTTTCATATATATATATATATTCAACTATTTTAGCACAGTTATTAAATAGATTATCTTTTCCCCAAAGAACTGTCCTGGCAGCTCTGTCAAAAATCAACTGACCAAATAAATGCGAGTGTATTTCTTTCTGGATTCTCTATGCTGCTTCCTTTGATCTATATGTTTATCCTTTCTTCAGTACCATACTATAAAGTTTACTGTTTAGTCTTGAAATCACGTAGTGTAAATTCAAGTTTGTTGTTCTTTTTCAAAATTCTTTGGTTATTTTATTTCTTTTGTCCTTTCATATAAAGTTTATGAATCATGCTGTCAATTTTTGCAAGAAATCCTGCAGAGATTTAAATGGACCTGTGTTCATCTAAGATCAGTTTAGGGGAAACTGACATCTTAACAATATTGAGTCTTCTAATTCATGAACATGATAAATCCTCATTTATTAAGATCTTCAGTTTCTTTCATTAGTGTTTTGTAGTTTTCAGCATACAGATCTTGCACATATTCTTAGATTTATACCTAAGTATTAAATATTTTTTCGTGCTACTGTAAATGGCACATGCTCTTAAAATCTCAATTTCCAGTTACTAAGCAAGTGATTTTTAAATTTAAAAAGCAAGAGATGTACATAGTAAAATATGCAACAGTATAATGGTATTCTATTCAAAGTAAGCTTCTTGAGCACTACAGATCTTGTTTTCCACTGAGAAAGTCATTGTTGAACAGTTTCCTCATGTATCATTCCAGAAATAATATCAACTAATAATTGTCCACATATGGAGATTTTATCACCCCTTTAAATTTATATACCACTCTGCTCCTTGTTTTTTTCATTAAATTTCCTTTCGCACAGAATATTTAACATCAATAATATTAACCTTATTTTTAATTTTATAGTTACAAAGCAGTGCACAGAATCAAAACTATCCTACCGAAGCTAACTGGTCCTCTACTGATCGATATCTATATTTCTTTAAGTTTTAAGTTTTTATGAATAATGCTACGATGAACATCTTTGTACCTACATCCTTTTAGAAATGTCCAAGTGTAATTCTGTAGTCTAAATTCCTAGATTATAAATGTCAGTTAAGGACAGGTCTACTTTTAATTCTGATAAACTGACAACCTTCTTAAATGATTATACCAATTTATTCTGACAATGGTATCTGAAAGTATGTCAGTATTTAAAAACAAAAAACCAACAACTCTGTAAGGTTTTCAGATACATATAAACAGTTGAAAATCACTGGAACAGAACCTAGACTAGAAAGAGGCTGAAACTGAGGTTACTAAGACAAAAAAGGTAACTACTAATGTGATTTACAAGAGAAAATATGAAGGTTAAACTAAGGAAATGATAGGGCTAAAAAGAATAGTGGCAAAAGAGACATTGAAGAAGTAGCATTTTTAAAAAACATAAAAAAAATCTTGAGATTAAGGACTGCTTCTAAAATATACCCCTATGTCCTCAGGATCTGACCCTCAAACACATTTTTGGTCAATAATGAATAGGTAGGTGGTAGTCTGGATGTGTGTGTGAGTGGTGACAAAATTCTGATATGGCATGCCCAAGGAAGAGTCAGAAGTGGGTAATTGAAATATTTCTAAGTTTAGTCAAGGAAATATGTATATAGTCTTCTAAGGAAAGCATCAACATGCTTCCAAAGGTAAGTATGACTGCACTATTAACACAAGAAGTCATAACCAATCCAAGAGCAATAATGCGACTGAAGTCAAACTCAACCCCTGTATTATGTTCAGTTTAAAGAAATGTGTTGATTTGTAGTTCATGATAGCAGATTAAGTACCAGTATTTAACCTCTCCCCACAATTCTCACTGAAGAAATACAAAAGATGGTTAGAAAAAAATACCAAAAAAAAAAAAAAAAAAAGAGTTTGACACGGGGCAAACATCAGAAGGATGGGATATCATAGAGAGCAGTAGCAAATTAGTACAAAAAATGTGAAGAGACACTGAACAGAATTCAAAAGTTTGGTCTGAGTGGGTATGCAATAACTATATGACATTAGACAAGTTATTTACTACCCCTAAGTTTCAATTTCATCATCAATAAAAAAGAATAATGACACATTTTTAGGGCTGTCCCAAAGCTTAAGCAAATAAATACAAAGACTCAAAGACTTAAAATATTACCTCATACATAGTAAGTACAAAGCAGAAGTTTTTTTTATTACTGATGCCTTGAGAGGCCCAAAGTTAGTGATAAATGATCACAATTCCCTCTTTATGGGTTTATTGACACTGTTTTGTTATAAAGCAAATATTCACCAAAACAATTTATAAATATTCTTCATTGACTTTCAATTTTTAGAATCAATTCACACAATCCTACTTTAATATATAACTTCCAGAAGTTTAATATTTATTTTTCTTAGATGTTACCTAAGACAAGGCATAAAACTTCCAAATAAGAATACCAACAGGAAATAGGCACAAAATCACAAAACAAAATAAGGATAATTTAAATATTGTCTTTATTCCACAGAAAATTGTATGAAGAAAAACTATAATACATTCTGAAATGTGGGTTGTTTACCAGCTAATAATTTCTGTGTTAAGGTATTGCAGTAACTTTTAATACTTATCGTAGGTTAAAAATTCATTAGCATATGGGAGGGCACAAACAGATGCCAGATGCTATAGTCTTATTCCAGAAAGAATGGAAATGCTCAAAAAATTATCAAAAAGTACACAGGAGGATGTTTTAAAAAATTTCCCTCTGGCTAATTCTGCAACAATCTGAGCACCAAAATAAATAACAAAAGGACTCAATTTTAACCAGCTGGACACAATAAGAATAAAGTAGCAATCCATGAGTTCATATGAATTTTTTAAAAAATGAATGAATGAATGGAGAGAGGCATTATAGTAGAGGGCCAACAAATAAATGACATAAGTAAATGACAGTAAGAAAATCACCATTTACCATTTTGTGACCATGAGAGAAATAAATGACTCAGACAAGAATCATAAATAGATGCTAACATTATATCAAAGTTTGATAAGAAAGAGGAATATTTACAGTCTTAAGGAATCTTTCCACACTAAAAATGAAAATGGAAACTAGAGAGGACAGACTTGGCAAACTCCATCTTACTAAAGTGATCAAAGTTAATATCATCAATAGTGAACAGACTGTATCATGTGCCTCCTGATGTGATACACTGAAGACAAATGATCAGTTATTGTAGCATTCCTACCAAGAATTCATTATAAGGATGAATCTAAACATGTAGATTAGACAAAACTAAGTTGAGTACATTCTATAAAATAACTGGCCTGTACTCTTCAAAATGTCAACGTCATCAAAGAAAAGGATAAGAAAGCATTCTAGATCAAAAGAGACAAAAGAAAAAAAAAAAGGACATAACTAAATACCTGGGCTGGGAAAAACCTGCTATAAAGAACATTATTAATGTTTTATATATGCATATTTATATAAAAATAAAAACACATATATAGAGAAAAAGGATGCAAGTATGCAGCTATGGAAAATTACTGTGATAGTAGATGAATCAGGTGAGGGGTAAGAGTTATTTTTTCTACTATTATTTTTCTGTAATTTGACTTTAAAAATTATTAAAAAAGGTAAATTCTTTTAAACTTCAATCACATTCTAAAACTAAAGTGGTTAAAACAGTACTAACACGAGAAAAGACAGATCAGCAGAAGAGGGAAGAAAAAAAAGAAGTCAGTTAACTCTGAAGAGTGAGACAAAGAAAATTCTAGTTCAACAGTTACCATGGAAAACAAAGAGTAAAAAGCATATGGACAATAAAATTAGACATCTAGACAATAAATTTTAATATACCTGCTCTAAAAGGCTACTTTCTTTGAATTTTAATTTAAAGTACAGAATGGCCATCTAAAAGAGTGAGCTTCCATAGTCTATGAAGAATTGGTCGAATCCTGTATACTTTTCAGATTTTTAATACTGGGTATCTAAAGATATATTTCTAGGAGCTGCTTAATGTGAAATAGTTTCTAGTTGCTAAAACAAACAAGAGTATAATCTAGTAGTGATGCACTAGAACTTTATACACATGATTTCAGTTTTAAGAATGTGTCTAATGATACAAATAGTAAGATAATCCATGATCATGGACTGTAAGACCAAACACCATTAATGTCCATACCACCCAAAGAAAGCTACAGAATTATGCAATGCCTATCAAAATACCAAGAGCATTTTTCACAGAACTGGAACAATTCTAAAATCTGTGTGAAACCACAAAAGATCTCGAAGCCAAAGCAGTCTTGGGGGAAAAAAAACAAAACAAAACTGGAGGTACCACAGTCTCAGATTTCAAGATACACTACAATGCTATAGTAATTGAAACACTACGGTACTGGCACAAAAACAGATATATAGAACAGAACAGAAAAGCCCAAAAGCAAACCCAAAATTGGGTTTAATCTTCAATAAAGAAGGCAAGAACATGCAATGGGAAAAAGTTTCTTCAACTAATGGTGCTGGGAAAACTGGACAGCAAGGTGCAAAAGAATGAAACTGGACCACTTTCTTACATCACACACAAAAATAAACTCAAATGGATTAAAGACCTAAATGTAAGACTGGAAACCATAAAATTCCTAGAAAAGAGCACAGGCAATAATTTCTCTGACACCAGCCATAGCAACATTTTTCTAGATAGGTCTCCTGAGGCAAGGGAAACAAAAGCAAAAATTCGGACTACATCAAAATAAAAAGCTTCTGCACAGTGAAGAAAACAATCAATAAAACTAAAGAGCAACCCACTGAATGGGAGAAGTAATTTGCAAATGACATATCTGATGAAGGGTTAGTAAACAAAATATAATAAAGAACTGATACAACTCAACACCTAAAAAACAAATAATACAATTAAAAACTGGGCAGAAGACAGGAACAGACATTTCTCCAGACAGAGATGGTCAAAAGATACACGAAAAGATGCTCATTATTACTACCATCAGGGAAATGCAAATCAATAGTACATTAAGATATCACCTCACACTTGTCAGATTAGCTAAATCCAAAAACACAAAACAAGCGTTGGTATGGATGTGAAGAAAAAGAACCCCTTGTGCACTGTTGGTGGGAATACAAAGTAGTGTAGACACTGTGGAAGACAGTATGGAGGTTCCTCAAAAAACTAAAATGATCCAGTAGTTCTCCTACTGGGTATTTACCCAAAGAATACAAAAATAGTAACTCAAAATGATATGTGCACCCCTATGTTTATTGCAGCATTATTTACTATAGCCAAATTACGGATGCAGCCTGTGTCCATTGATAGGATGAATGGATAATGAAGAGGTGATATATATGTATGTATGTGTCCACAATGTAATATTACTTAACCACAAAGAAGAATGAAATCTTGCTATTTGCAACAACATGGATGGAGCCACAGAATAGAATTCTATGACAAATAAAACAGTCAGAAAAAGACAAATACCATATAATGTAGAATTTAAGGAACAAAATATATGAACAAGAAAGAGACAAACCAAAAAACAGACTCTTTTTAACTACAGAGAACTGATAATGAATGGGGAAATGAGTGAAATAGGTGAAGGTGATTAAGAGTATACTTATCATGATAAGCCCTAAGTAATGTATAGAATTGCTTGAATCACTACACTGTAAACCTTAAACTAACAGTACATATTAACTATAGTAAAGTTAAAAAAAAAAAGAGTGCATGTCTAAGATTAACAAATTTTAAGCAAATGTCACATGTAACTGTTCTCGTACTCAAAGAAACTAAAATAAAATGGGAGAAATAATACATATGCAGTGAAAATAAATAACAGAAAACCAAGATAACCAAAGAAGACAACGATGTGAAGTTGTCACAAGTTCTATGACAATAAGTAGTGTAGTGAATTAAAAAAGAGATTTTGACATAGTTAGGATCTGCAGATGGAACACAGGTGTGCAATCTTCATTATTTTCTTGAGGAAACCAAAACAAGGAATATCTTTATCATTCCCTTTCAAGTCTGAAGAACAGCTTGGGATTATTAGTGAATAGTATTTAGGCTACTGAAAAGTCTGAGATGAAGACAGGATGGAATTTGAAGAGTCGGCAATAAATGAAGTAAAACAACAAAGTTAAATATTTAGCTTCTTTACACAAACTAGGATAAACACTCATAATCATAATCATAATCAAGGACACTTGTAATTAAGAGTGGCCTTGCATTAAAACAACTTAGAAGAATTAATCAGAGCAATGGTAAAGCACTTTTTCTGTGATTAACTTTCAATAGATCATATAATCATAGATCATAACTGTTATATCTGTTGAAATTCTTACTGCTTTAGTATAATAAAGTGTCATTTAGTATAAAAAATGTCTGTATTATCAAATGGGAAAAGATGAGACCACCTCTAAACACCTCCTATACCTAACTATGGGTTGATATCTTGGTTTAATGAATGAGTATATGCAGTATACAAAATAATTCTTACAAAAGATTATTATTGCTAAGTAACAATAATTATATGTGTCAATTAAAATTAACTGTAATAAATGTACCCACTAATAACTATAATAATTATAATTAAGTAACAATTAACAACTCAATTCTTACGTAGAATTAAATCAACTATTTTCAATCTCTTCCAGACTACAGAAATTTGGTGAAATCTTCTTCTTTCCATTCTAACTTATATATGAATGCAAAAAGGTCTAAAATCTGCTAAAGGTCTCAAGCTTACTTAATTATGGTTCTATTACAAAAAAGTAAGCCATATCTAAGCTTACTATTATCAATATCTAGAACAGTGTCTAGAATACAACCATAATTAGGAATTTTCATCAAAGTGAATTAAGTTCTGAAACTGCTACTATAGTAATTATTTTTCCTAAAAGAGTAATAATATTTACTTTAGCATTGAATGTTTGAAATACATTATAGCAAATTTTCTCTTTTTTTCCTGCTCAAAACTGAAGTTATAATACACCTATTGGTAACATTCAATCACTAACATCTATTAGTAATATTTAATCACTATGGCAATAATTCTCAAAGGAAGCAGCTGCATTTAAGAATCATCAGTCACTTTCTACGTCAGGCTTTTGATAATCCTGCGTGATTTCAGAGAATCGTAGCTTTCTAAAATGACAAAGAAGGAATAGCAATAAACTCCCACCTGTTCTGGCATCGCTCCATGTTCAATTCCAGTCTTCAATAATCTGTAGCAATTACCAAATAGATCCCATTTTGTGAGATCATGAGCACTAAAATAAACAAAAATGCATTAAATTTATTCTAGAGTGGAAGAAAATTTAAATTTGAGCTCAGTTTCAGTGGGTGGAAGTATAAAATAACTTCAATTTCTTACAGAATTGAAAAAGACTGATAAATATTCAAGTATTCAAACTTAGAAAGAAATAAGAAAAGACAATGGAAGGAAGGAAGGAAGGAAAAACGAAGAAAGAAAACGGGGAAAAGGGAAAGAGAGACAAGGAAACTGAGACAGGGAGTGGAGACAGATAATACTTAAGCTGACACTAGGAATTAATTAAAAGGAACACTGAAAAAATAAAATTAAAAAAAGAAAAGAAACCAATTAATAAAAATTCATACCTTTAAATGAAAATTACTACTACACAGTCAATCTAAGCCTGTATTCCATTTCATTCTTCTTAGCATATTTTAAAATACATTTTAACAAATCCATTTACAATTTCAAAATATAAATACATGCATATTTTTGAAATAGAGATTTGTATTCACAAGAAGACAAAACCAGGGGAAAGTAAATATGTCAAAGCTCGAAAACTTTAGTGTAGCTTTAGGCTTCTTAATTGAAATAATGTAGACATTTTATTTTCTCATGAGTTCTGCTACTAAAATAGTAGATGAATGCCTTTTAACTTTTATTTTGAAACATCAAAATATTTTTTAAATAAGGAGTTTTGACATTAGTTGTCAACTTTTATTTTCAAATGTCAAAATATTTTTAAAACTAAGAGTTTATTTCTCCATAGAATTCCAAACAGTGTACTTGTGTATAAGGAAATGTCTTAGATTTTAGACACAGTTTTTGAAATCTGAAGTATTCATTAATGTAAGGGCTACATCTAAACATTCTTTTAACAAGAAAGATCTCTATTTTCCTTTCTTTGTGGAAAAGATAAGCATACCTCATTAAAAAGGGACATATAAATTACAATTTAAAAATAATAGTTATTTCATTAATCGGAGCCTTTTTTTCCTTATTCAGGTCCAGCTATTCTGTCTATACAGCAAGAGTACAATAATAAATAGACAAACAAGAACAATTCAGGAAAAAAAGCTCACAGAAATAACTTTCATGGTCTCCCTAAAAATCTTTTTTCTTATTTAGTAAGATTTCTAAAAACCACCAAATGAAAATTATACCTCTAAACTCCACCTTATAGAGTAAGCCCAGTAATGATACTGATTAACAAGGTTGTACAGTGTACAGTATATATTTGTTACACTGAATGATAAATTTTACTCTTTAAGTAATCAAATGATAATAAAAATACATAATGTATCTGAAGAAAATATGAATAATAAAGAAAAATATCACATCTCGATATTTGTCTAAATAAAATGACATACTTATGAAAAGAGGTTAAGCGCTTTAATGTGGAAAGAACATTGTAAATATCATCATCATCAGCTTCTTCTCCCTAAAAATAAAAGACATTGTTTCATTACCATAACTTTACTTATCCTGAAATTCACATGAAGTATATTAATACTTACTGCCTAAAGGAATTCTTTTTTATTATATAAAGAGTACATATTCACTGTTGATAAATAAGAAAGTACAAATGAGCAAAAAAACAAAAAATAAAGAACACCCATAACTCTAACACTCAGAACCATTTTTGCATTTTAAACAATATTGTAAACATTAACATTGAATGCTTTTCTGATTAATACTTAAGGATAAATTCACTGAAACTGAGTGAAAAGGTATGTATTTTAAAGATTTTAATTGTTATTTCAGATTTTATTATCAGTTACTTTTGTAGTTCAAAATCACAATGAAAAATAAAAAATGGTTGGAAAAAATTAAGAGTTAAAAGTAGGAAAAAATTGGTTACATGGATTAAAAAGAAAATCCTATTAGCCTGACCATAAGATCATAGAAAACTGTATGGGTTCCAAACTGATTATACTGTTTGGAAGGAGAAGGCAAGAGGCAGGAATCATAAAAATAATTACAAAATAACCAGCTGGAGAAGTTTGCTGTTATCCTGGGCATACCACTGGTAAGTGGTTGTCCCTTACAAGCACACTTAATTTTTATTTTCTATTCATTAGCACATTGTAATAGTTCAATAATATTAAAATGTAAATTAGGCTCCAGGGAAAGTGAAAAAATGAATTAAGAAAAGCCAGACCTTAATTAGGTTTTTCTATAAAGAAAAAAGAAATTAGCTTTTATGAAACAAGTTTTTTTTTGCATTTTTTTTTAAAGGGGGGAATGGGGAAGAGTGAGAGAGAGAATCTTAAGCAGGCTCCATGCCCAGTGTGGAGCGTGATGTGGGGCTCGATCTCACAATCCTGAGATCATGACCTCAGTTGAAATCAAGAGTTGGACACTTAACTGAATAACCCAGGCACACCAAAGTAGGTCTTTAAAATAAGGTATAACCAAGGTTAATGTTTACAGGATGAACAGTTGCAATAATGCTGCTAAGATCTGGAAAAAGAGAATTCCACTAGATTTTATTTTAAAATGGAAATGATTTGCACATTCAACTTTTAATATTAGCCAAAATTATCACATACATTATGTTTACTTTAAAACAGACCTCTTGCAGTAGATCTTCCACAGAATGATTGAATCGATCTACAAATTCATCGATCAGCTGACTTCGAGCTATGTCAACTCTGTTTTGGATGGTATACTCTTCACTGCATAAGATGCTATAGGTTTTACTGCAGGCTTCTAAAACATCTGATTCTACATGTTTCTCCACAACAAACTTAATCTGTTTTAATAAAGCATCCAGATGCTGAGGAGGAAAAAAAGAAAAACTAATAATATTTAGATTAATAAAAATAAGCATCTGTCAAATAGTAAGGCTATAGATTACATGAGCATGAAATAACCCAGTTATTTAAACTAACAGAATTTTGATTTCATAGTGTCTTACCTTTTCCATTCTACCTGTGCTATAAATTTCTAGATCAAAATACTGTGGGATTTGTAGCAAGTTTGCTACCTTCTCTGCATCTGCAGAATACTAGAAAGAGAAGCAAAGAAAAAAGAAGTAACTACTTTAATAGTTCATTGTAATAAGCAAACTCAGTGGCATATTATCACAAAAATGTAAATGAAATTATACCTTTGATAGCAACATAGGAAGTGTGATAATAAAATGCTCAGTCAATTTGTTTCTATCATCAATTTGAGTTTTTCTTTCTTTGGCAGTTAGCACCTAGAAATAAATTGAAATGGGCAAATAATATAATGTCACGTAATTATTTATAACTCTAGAAAGTTACACAGAATGATGAAGCATTGGCAGATAATGTACCCAAGAATTTTCTGAGGAGGTTAATAAACTAATTACTAAAACAAGTGTCTCTAGTTTTATGCTTATTTCTAGTTAATATGCAGTATTACTTTATTAAATAGCTACTTAAGAATCACTAAAGTTTAGATAAATTACTACTTGTTCAGATTAAATAAAAAAATAAACATTTCTATAAAACCAGTTACGAATATAAAAATACTGCAACAGGGAAATAATTTTTCCAGTTTTAACCTCAGTATGTTAATAACAGTAATCTCCCGTACATTAAACACACTTTTCTAAAAATACTTTAAAAAGTAATGTTTCTTTTACTATCAGCAGCTCATAAATTTTTACATATTTTTTAAAGCATATACTAAGAATGTTTCTGGACTCAGTTATATTTAGTTGTCCTTCTAAGTCCTAAGTCTGTTAGGCAATAATCAAGACATAGGGGTACAGCCTGTCATCATTGAACCAACTGAAGCTGTTAAAGCCCATCACCCTGTCCCATATTCAACTAGTTAAACCGTAAGTGGTTCCAAAAATAAAATATTAAAATGCAAGTTCTGTTAAGATAATTTCCTCAAGGTCTGACAGTCTCAGAGGTCACAATCTTAGTCTCATTTCTGTAAAAATGACCATTTTATCACTATTTGTGTTAGTAGAAGTTCTAGATTGAGCATGGTTGGGTCCATTGCTAAGAATCATACATGGTCTGGTGTCTGTTAGCATCAGAGAAACAATAAGAAGCCTGCTAAGTGCCAGGCTAGGCCAGTGCCTTTTGTAGAACACGCACTTAATAAATGGTAACTGTTTATAAAGGAATTTACTCAACCAAGGTTGCTTATCTAAGAGGGAGTAAAATGTAATGCAATATTTCTCAAAATAAAGGAAGTTAATGTTTTTTCATGCCTTTAAAAAGAAAGATAATTTTCCCAAGGTATTTTGTAATTATCTTGAAGGCACTTATTACCATAATGTTGAATGGCTGAATGTTTCCAATATAAACATTCCAATATAAATTACCACTTTATAAATGTAAACCCCCCATTTTTTTTTAACATCAATACAGCTTTTATTGCATCTTTAAAATATCACAAATAACTCTGAAAAATCATCCAGCATCTTGCTGTTTCTGTAACTGGACAACTTAGATCTTATTCATCACCTGCTAAACTGTTTCTTTTTCACAAACATACCACCCAAAATTTTCTGATAGTCTTGTTTTTAACTGTCACAGTTTGCTGAACCAAAAAGTAGCTCAGTTCAATACAAGTTCATTGTCATTTCCTTCAAAAATCAGCTTATCTTTCTGGGTTTGAGATATTGAACAAGCAATACCTGGCCTCATCTGAACTCTGTGGTTGCATTTTTTCACCCAAGAAATCTTGGATTTCAAAAGAGAACCACTGTCCTGAACAACAACACTGATGAGGAAGTGAGCATACAAAGACCTCATCTTGTAATAGAAGCCCAGTCTAATGCCCTTCATCATGTTTTATATATGACTACAGAGTGCAAACAATATCCATTTCTTTTCTATTTCTCTCAAGTTGGCACCTCTTCTTTTTCTTTCTAAGGAAATGGAGTTCTCTTCCCAGGGTTCCTCTGGGCCCCTTCACAATAATAGTGCATCCCTTCAGAGTGATGTTGACATTTCCTGGAATTGTCAATAGTCTGAGTGCTGAGAGTGGTCTTCATTCTCACAGCAGATGTTTGATGATATGTGAAAGAAGTAATAAGATCTCCTATCTGGTTCCTCTCCCAGAACTTTATTGCTTTTCAACATCTTAAAATACAAAATAATCACTTTGGAGTATTGTGGTTAGTTCTGCACAAAGTAATATAAGGGACCATATTATGTGGAATATACGTCTAGGAATGCATTCAGGATATTGAGAAGTCATGAAATTCATCTCACAATGTATGAGAGGTCTAAAGATACTGATTTTGGAGAAATAGTGGTCTTTGATTAAGTGATCATTACGGTAGGTAGTCTATATGCATGAACTACTCAATCCTCAAAACCTCTGATGGGAATGGTAAAAATGGCATATTACCTATGAAGGAGAAATTTGCCAGTATCTAACAAAATTGTATACACATCTTTCCTCTGACCTAATAATCCTACTTTTAAGCAATCTACCCCACCAACACACAAGGTACAAGTGTGAAATGCACAATATTATTCGCTGCATAGTGAGTTATTTCTAACAGAACACTATTTCTAATAGTAAAAGACTGGCAACAACCTAAAAGACTCTCAATCGTGTATCCACATAATGGATACTATGCAGCCATAAGAAAATGAAGATCTCTAAATGAAGGTACAGAGTGATATCTAGGATACACTGCTAAATAAAAATGTAAGGTACAGAACACTGTACAAAATATGCTGTCTTTTTTTTTAAGATTTTTTTTTTTTAATTTACTTGACAGAGAGAGAGAGATCACAAGTAGGCAGAGAGGCAGGCAGAGAGGGGAAGCAGACTCCCCACCGAGCAGAGAGCCCAATGTGGGGCTCGATCCCAGAATCCTGGGATCATGACCTGAGCCGAAGGCAGAGGCCTAACCCACTGAGCCACCCAGGCACCCCAATATGCTGTCTTTTGAAGGAGAGGGAGGAGGATGGAGTGCATACATTTATCTATACTTGAAGCACTGGAAGGATATTCTGAAAACAAATAAAAATGGTTATTAGTAGGAATGGATGTAAAGGGAGATATAAATATATGAAAGATTTCTCTGAATGTATATTTTTACAAGGTTATGACCTTTTAACTATTACATGTTTTACATATTTCCAAAAAATAAAAATGAGAAAAAAACATACAAAATCAAAGAGATAAAAACCTTGTTATGCTAAATTAAATAATCAATATCAATATGACTATGTAATTTATATATGGATATATACAAATATATACATATATTTCTTAGCTCTGTGTACTCAAAGTGTCTACCAGAAATAATAATCAATTGACAATGAATACCCTTAGTGACAAGATTTTAACTTAATAGTTAAGTAGTAATAGTATTTAAACTATTCTAGTAAAGGCACCATGGCTTGTTGGAGATTCCTGTGGTAGAATAATTTAAGAATTAGCCTTCAAAGTGCCTTCCAGTAACCACTACCTCCTGGTATCATGCTCTTATTGTCTCTTCCCACAATGACTAAGGTTGACATTTGTTAACCAATAGGAGACTGTGGAAATGTTATGTGACTTCTGAGAACTAGTTCATAAAAGACACAGAAGTCCACCTTACTCTCCTTTGGATCATTCATTCTGCTTTATTCTTTCTTGGATAATTCATTCTAAGGACGGGGGGGAAGGGGCAGCAACCATGTCATGAAAACATTCAAGCAGTCCTACTGAGTGATTGGTAAGGTGAGGTGCTAAAGCTTCCCACTAACAATCAACACTAACCTGCCAGTCATGTAAGTAAGACATTATGGAAGTAGTAAATTAACAACCAAATCTTCAGAGTTAGCACTAAAGCCCTTGTTAACATCTTAAATGCAATCCTATGAGAACCTTTAGTCAAAATCAACCAGCTAAGACACTCCCAAGTTTCTGACCCACAAAAACTGAGATAACGAAGGCTTACTGTTTTAATCTTCTAAGTTTTAAAGTAATTTTTACATGGCAATAGTTAACTAATATAAACAGTAAAGATAAAGAGCAAACTTTATGAGAAAGAAAGCAAGAAAGTACACAAAATATGATTACGATATGTCAAAAAGGTTAGAAATGTTTAGCCTGTAATAGGCTCTCATCTCAAAGTTGGGACAACACATATTTTTAAGACTTTTATTTTGAAAAATCTAAAAACCACTCATTTGTATTATTGCCTCATTAATTCCCATGAGGTTTATTTTTCTGTAACATTTTAAGGTGAATTCTTAGTATATCATTTCACCTCACCCATAAATATTTAAGCGTGTTTTTAACAGTGAAGACTTAAGAACAATAAAACTTGCCATCTCCCAACAAAATGAAACAACAACTTCTTAGTATCTTTTCATACCCAGTCCACAGTTTTCTTAATTTTTATGCTTTGGATTTCTTCATATTTATAAACACAGACTATACATATTTTTTAGAGAGAAAGAGAGTGTGTGCAAGTGGGAGGAGGGGCAGAAAGCAAAGTATAGAGAGAAGCAGATTCCCTGTTGAGCATGGAGCTTGATTCCAGGACCCTGAGATCATGACCTGAGCCAAAATCAAGAATTGGACGGTTAACTGACTGAGCCATCCAGGCACCCCTCTGTATATTCATAGTAAATTAAGTTTTGATATTAAATTTAGGCCAGCCATTCTACTATCTATACATATTATGTCTTTTTCTTTGTTTCTTCTTTGCCACCTTCTTTGAGGGTTCTAATAAACTCTTTCATTTATAATAATCAACTTCAGGCTTTTATTTAATTATAGCAAAATAAAGCAATTTTGCTCCAATAAAATTCCATTTCCTTTACCCTTCTTTATGTTATTGCTGTCACATATATCTATATATCTTATAATCTTAGTACTTTAGTGCTGTAATTACTGCTTTAAACAATCTCACGCCCCTTTAAAGTAAAAAAGAGAAAAAAATGAAAAAATATATAATATACACAGCCTTTTTTATCCACCCACATATTCACCATTTTTGGTTCTGCTCATTCCTTTCTCTGGATTAGAATTCTACCATTTGGTATTATTCTTTACAGCTTAAAGGACTTCTTTTGTTATTTCTTCTAAGGCAGGTCTTCAAGAAACAGGTCTGTCAATCTTTGTTTTTCTGGGAATGTTTTTAATTCACCTTCATATTTCAAAGATAGTTTTACTGGATTTAGAATTCTTGGTAGGCAATTTTGTTTTCTTACAGTGTATATGTCATTCTGTCAGTCTTCTGGCCTCCACTGTCTCTGATAAAAAATTAATTGCTAATCTTATTACAATTGGTCTCTAAATGATGACTCCCGTTTTTCTCTTGTTGCTTTCAAGGTTTTTTGTTTTTGGCTTTTGATAGTGACTATCCTATCTGGAAATGAATCTTTTGTGTTTACATTACTTGTGTTTATATTACATTAAGCTTCCTGTTCTTTGGATTAATGTTTTTCATCACATTTGGCAAGTTTTTGGCAAATATTTCTTTGAATGTTTTTGTTTGTTTAAGATTTTATTTATTTGACATAGAGATCACAAGTAGGCAGAGAGGCAGGCAGAGAGAGAGGGAGAAACAGGCTCCCTGCCAAGCAGAGAGCCTGACGCAGGGCTTGATCCCAGAACTCTGAGACCATGACCTGAACTGAAGGCAGAGGCTTAACCCTCTGAGCCACCAAGGGGCCCCTCTTTCAATGTTTTTCTTTCCTGTCTCTTTCTCCTACTCCTTTCTTTCTGGAATTCTCATTATAAAAATTTGATGCACCTAATGTTTCACACATTTCTTGGGCTCTGTTCATTTTTCTTCAATCTTCTCTGTTCTTCAGAATGAATGATTTTTATTAATCTACCTCCATGTTCAATGTTTCTTTCTTGTCATCTCAAATTTGCTACTTTTCAACTCTAGAATTTCCATTAAGTTTTCCTTATTTCTGTTACCATATTGTCCTGTAATTCTTTGGAAATATTTTCCCTTGATTCTCTCAACATATTTATAAAAAGGACTTTGAAGTATTTGCTAAGTTCAACAATTAGGCCTACTGAGAAGCCATTTCTATTGTCTGCTTCCCCCCCCCCACCCCCCGCCCAAATATGGTCATGTTTTATTGTTTCTTTGCTTGGCTGAAATTTTTCTGGAAGAGTCAACATTTTAAGGTAATACACTGTAGTAACTATGGGTTTTTAACTTATTTTTCTAATTTTTATATTTAAAAAAATAATCTTCAACTTAAACTTCAAATCTGTAAGGGTTCAACCCTCTGAGACCTGGGTTAGAAAGCATATTCAAAGTTCAGCCTGTTCTTCAAGAAACAAGAAGTGTTGGCGAGGATGTGAAGAAAAAAGCAACCCTCATATGTTGTTGGTGGGAATACAAACTGGTGGAACCACTGTGGAAAACAGTATAGTGTTTCCTCAGAAAGTTAAAAATAGAACTACACTACAATCCAGTAGTTACACTACTAGGTAAAATTAAAAAACAAAACAAAACAAAACAAAAGCACTAATTCAAATGGATACATGCACCTCTATGTTTATTGCAGCATTATTAGAATTGTCAAATTATGTAAGCAGTACAGTGCCCATCAATAGATGTGGGGAGTGTGTGTGTGTGTAACACACACATACACAATAGAATATTATTCAACCATAGAAAGGAATGAAATCTTGCCATTTGTAATGATGTAGATGGAGCTAAAGAGTATAATGCCAAGTGAAAGAAGTCAGAGAAAGACAAAATGCATATGATCTTAATCATCTGTGGAATTTAAGAAACAGACGGGCAAAGGGAAAGAAAAAAGAGACACATACACATATAAAAAAAAAGAAACAGACTCTTAACTATAGAGAACAAACTGATGGTCATCAGAGGGGAAGTGGGCATGGGATGGATAAAGTAGGTGAAGGGATTAAGAGTACACTTACTCATGATGGAGCACTGAGTAATGTACAGAATTTTTGAATCATTATAGGATACATAAAAAACTAATACAACAGTATGTGTTAACTATACTAGAATTAAAATAAAAAACAAAAACATAACAAAGAAAAAGAAAAAAAAACAAAGTCCAGCCAGTTCTTAAGTCTGCTTTGACTTTTATTGTCCATTGGGTTATCTCAGGTTTCTCAGTCAGTCAGTAATATATGGAGAGCTCATCTAATCCTTTTCATGGTTTTCTCATTTCCAGGATTTTTTAGTTAGATTCTTGGTCAGTTAACTGTTCTTCCCATCTGGGACTACAACCTCTGAATACCACAGCTGTGGGTTTTTCCTTATTTGTTTCTACCATGTTTGCCATTTCTGGCTCAAAAAGCTCTGGACTTTTGCCATCTGTACCGTAAGTCTGTCCCCTCTGAGAGCAAAGCTGCTGGTTTTTACACATGTACCACTCTGGTAAAACTGTATCAAGTTTATGGCTATGGGTTTGTGAATTAAAATAGCAGGCAAAAATGCAGCAGACTCCTGTTGCTTTTACCTTAACCTTTGGCAGATTTTCAAAAATATATGCTTCTCAATTTGTCTTCTATCTTTGGTGAATTCCCGGAACCCTTTGATAAGGTTTTTGGACAAATTCTGCAGTTTTATATTTTTCCTTTCTGTCCCTCCCTTCCTTTTTTCCCTCCCTCCCTCCCTCCCTCTCTTTCCTTTCTTGCTTTCTTTTTGGTGCAGATAAGAATTACCTATCTCTGCATACCAACAGAGCTTGTCTTTCTATCAGTGATTATCTCAATTCATCTTTAATACCACTAAAACCTATTAGCCTCATATAACAAATAAGGGAATTAACACACAAAGAAAATAATCAACTATCCAAAGATTAAACAATTGCTAAAGGGAGGAGTAAAAACAGGCATTTTCTTTCAGAGCCTTCTGCATTTTTAACAGATATGAATGTGAAAATTATTAAAATACTAGAAGAGAAACAGGTACAGGTGCTTTGAGAACATGAAAGAAAAGAATCTATTTCTGAAACCTAAGTGTAATTAGTAGATAGGATATAAAGACAAAGCACCACAACATGTATCATTTATAAAAATACCATGTTTTTATATTTAAATATACCACTAAGATTTTCAAATATTTAAGATAGTTAAACACATTAAAAGTCTTTCTGTAGATTTCTCACTAATGTAACTTACTCTCTTGCCAGTACCCCTTCCCACTGGAGGATGTGCCTCAGCAGCTTGACGAATTGTACAAACCATCAGCTCTATAAGAGCACTCTCTTGACGGTCAGACATTGCTAAAGTGAAACAAAATGCATTAGTATGAGTAGATAGTTTTGCAATAACCATGTATTAAAGAGAACACAATTATTAAAAACTGCAAACATACATACTCTATTACTGGTTATTTTAAAGACTGAAGTTAAGCTCTATATTCTCTCTCTCCTTTTTTATGAAGTAATACATGCTTACCATAAGTCAAACAAGAAAGAGATGTAGAAAGTAAAGAAAAACAGAATACACTTTGGTTTCTTCTACTATCTAGTCTCTTCTAGGATCGTATTTCTGAATAAGGCAATGCCAAAATTTTACTGTATTTCCTTGCAGATCATTTTAAAGCTCATAAAATAGGGTATCTTTTTATAAATAAAAAAAGTGCTACACATATTTTTAAAAAGTAACAATAGATTTTGATTATCTTTCAAGTCACTACATATATGTATGAATAATTTTCTTAAATAATTACAAGCTATTACATGAGTGTTCCACAATTTAATCACACCTCTACTCTTTACTCAAATTGTTTCCAAGTAAATAATACAGTAATAAATATCATTAACACACATATATTTATGTAACTGATATTAATTTCTGTAGAATAAATTCCCAAGAGGGTAATGGGTCAAAGATTAAAATCTTGATACTGATAAACGTAAGGTTATTTATTGCAATCCAAATCTCCAACTGCAATAATGTTTGGTTCCTCATATCCATGGCTAGCACTAGATGGCATAAATCCTTTCAATATTTGCCAATTCAGTGACTGAAATAAGGCATTTCATTGTCATTTTGCTTCTTCCTTCCTACTAATTAGTGAAATATATTTTGTTCATTGGCTTAGAATTTTTTTCTGAGATTTGTCTGTTTATTCTTTGCCTATTTTTTCTACTGTTATTCACCTTTCTTGAATTCCTGTAAATAAGAAGTATTAACTTTGTCTTTTGAATGAGGCAGATATTTTCTCCCAGTTTATCCTTTTGATGTCAGACTCTTCATGGTATCTTTTCTCAGACAGAAATTCTTTTTAATAGAAATTGTTAGTTTTTATAAGTCATATCTATACTGATCTGTTTTATGGCTTGTGGCTTTTTTTTCTTTCCAGTATTAAGGAGATATATTTGACTTGAGATATATATATATATATAGATATACAGATAGTATAAGTTTAAGTTGTACGGTATAATGATCTGACATATATATCGTAAAATGATTATAACAAAGTTAACTAATATCTGGGATGCCTGGGTGGCTCAGCCATTAAGTGTCTGCCTTCAGCTCAGGTCATGATCCCAGGGTCCTGGGATTGAGCACCGCACTGGGCTCCCTACTCAGTGGGAAGCCAGCTTCTTCCTCTCACGCTCCCCTTGCTTGTGTTCCCTCTCTTGCTGTGTCTCTCTGTGTCAAATAAATAAATAAAAACTTAAAAAAAAAAAGTTAACTAATATCCATCATCTCATATAGATATAAAAAGTCTTCTGGGTTTCTTGTATTGCTTTCAACAATCTCCTTATCCTAGATATTAGAGAAATGTATTTTCTAGTTCATTTTCTTCTCTCTAGCTTTTACATCTTTAATCTGTCTGGAATTTATTTCTGCTGATAGCATGAAGTATGGGCCTATTTATTTTCCACCAAATGAACAGCCAATTAGGCCTCCACCACTGCTAAGTAAACCAGCTTTCCCTGCTGAATTTAAATGTCACATTTAAACATTTTAAAAATGTTTTAGGCTCTCATATATAGGATTCTTTATTTAGTTTCACTAATCTATAGATCTATTCCTATTATAATGCCATACTGTTTTGATGATAGCTGCTTTAAAATATACTATAATGTACTTTAATATGTAACTTAATTCAACTAATTTGAACATTTAGTGGAACAAGACACATTTACCTAGTCCTTTTCCTAAATATTTTCTAATTTCTATAATGCTAATACCAATTAAGCATTTTTTATGTGTAAGGTAATGTTCTAAGATATTTCTATGTATTAACTTGTTTTATCCTCAAAACAATTCCAAGAGATAGGAGCTAATATCTTCACGCTTTATAGACAGGGAAAATGAGCCACAGAGGGGTTGAGTATTCAGCTAGTGGTAAAGTCAAGAAATGAACCCAGGTAGTCTGATCCATAGTCTGTTCTCTTAAGGACTATGCTATACCGCCTTTTAAACAGAGGAAAAGAATTCTCCCTAAACTTTGAAATCATTTTGCTTAGTTCTTCCTCTTATCTCACCTCCTAGAACTCTCTCAAACCCATTGGATTCGAACTGGTATTTTATTTATTTTTATTTTATTTTTCTTAATTCATTGATTTTCTGAGAGAGAGAGAGAGCGCAAGTGAGCACAAAGGCAGGTGGGGAGAGGGAGAAGGAGACATAGAATCTTAAGCAGCCTCCATGCCCAGCATGGAGCCTGACATGGGGCTGATTTCACAACCCTGAAATCACGACCTGAGTTGAAATCAAGAGTCAGATACTTAACTGACTGAGCCACCCAGACATCCCTCAAACTGGTATTTTTAAAAAGTTACTCATTACATGGGAAGAACATTTTAGTAACATTTTTCAGCATGGAACACAACATAGCCTTTTAATTTTGAGATCTTATCCCATGTCATTTAAGAAAATGTTATGGTTTTCTTCACACTGTTTTGTACTTTCCTTGTTGAATTTACTCTTACATATTTTTAAAGACAGATTTTTAGTGCTAATTTGAATAGCTTAATTCTATCTCTGTCTCTACCCCTTTCTCTGTATATTTATTTATGTTCAAGGCCAACAGATGTGGGGATTATAGAGACAAACTTTGATATAAATGAAAGAGATTAAGCTTCAGAAGTTTATATTATTTAAAAAAATTGGGCAACAGCAATGAAAAGACAAAGACATAATAAAATCTTGTCCTTTTTATTCTAAAATCATTCTGTATAAGAATATGTATGTTCATCTTAATTTAATCAGTTCTTTGGTTTTAACATTTTGATTATCTTAAGAAAAACACATGAACGTCAGCCTGTCTTAGGAAAGCCACATGAAAGTTTGTTTTTCCATTTATACTCCTCGATCCAGAGCCTAAAAGGAAAGTGTCCCACTCAATAAAACTAAGTCTCTATTTTTATGATTCTACGATTTCATAATTTTTCACATTTCACTGCAGATAAAGGAATGACAAGTTTGTCTATGAACTAAATGAATTTCTTTTATTTATGAAGAAAATCTTGCTCTACGGAAAGTGAGGAGAGAGAACAACTTATCAAGTATGGAAGCATTTCCCTGCTCTAAAACCCTTCTTAGTGTTGAAGAATAACCAAACCTCATATAGTGTCCAATGCCATTAATTTTGTTATTTTATAACTGTGAAACATCTATTTAGACATGGTAAATACTAAATTTCAAAACAGTTGAAATTTAGTTGAAATCCCCTTTAAGATACGAGAGCAAAACCAAGTAATAAAATTGAAAGCAAAACAAGCTGTAAGTCACAGACAAGAGACGAATAGCCACAGCGACAGAAAGAAATGGGTAGCTGTCCACACTATGAATTATCAGGTAACTACACAACTTTCTAAACCTTCACAAACCTCTTTGCACATCATCTCCATTTCCTCACTATTGATCCTATTCACATCACCTTGAACTGTGGAGTCTCTCTTTGCCTATCAATGAAAAGAAATGCTTAAAAGTCACCAACAATCTAAATCATCACTAAAGTTAATAATCTTTGCAATTCTTCTCCTCTGCAGTATATGATATTATTAGCCATAGAGCTCTTGAACATCCTCTTTACTGAGCTTCTATAAGGTATAATTATTTCTTACCATCTTTTTTATATAGTCTACTAGAGGCTCTTATTCTCTCTTGTTCTTCCTGCTTTTGTCTCCTATCCATAATCTTTAAAACATGACTATGGGCTCTTTCTTTATAATCCATCTTCCTCCTCCATATTTTTATTGTCATTTCCCATAGAGAGCATTGCCACAGTTATCTAACTGGTCTTCTGCCTATCCCAAGCCATGTTTACAATAGCACTTTTCTTAAAATATGAATTGGATCATATCACTCCCGTTTAAAATCCTTCCATGTTCCCCTACTACTTAGAATGAACTAAATAAATCTACTTACAAACTAAAATGTTCTACATTATCTGGCTTCTGCCTCTATCTCATCTTGTGCTACTAGTTCACTGTACTCTAGCTATTGCAGCTCCTGGAACATAACAATATCATTCATGCTTCAGATCTTTGCAACTGCTATCTACTCTACCTAGATGGCTCAATCTTTTGACACTTCCTTGGCTAGCTCCCTCATCCTTCAGATTCTTGGCTCATAGGTGGCCTCCTCAGAGAAATCTTCCTTTAAGGATTCAATCTGAAGACAGACCCCTCCTTATTATCATCTATCACATCACCCTTGAAATTATCCTGTTTACTTGGTTTTGATCTGCCTTCCCCATGAGAATGTAATCTTCATATGGGCAGTGAGCTCAACTTGTTTAGGACACTACACTAAGTGCTAAGTGTGAATACTTAGCATTTAAAAGGAGATCAATAAATATTTTTAGATTATAAATACGGTAATGATTCCCTGCTTTGAAGAATTCCATTTATCCACATTTACTTTATTCAGTATCTGGATTATAGATTTCTACCAATAGAAATGACCACAGAAGATTATCCACATTAAATCTGGGGGATTTTCTTTTTTACAGATGAAGCAGAGGAGACCACATAAATTAAATGACTTACTTATGCTCTTGTTACCTGGTTACCTATTACCAAGGCCCTCATATTATTCTAAAAATTTTTCTATATCACATACACACAATCAACACCACTACCACCACTGACAAAAAACCCTGTCCTTTGAAAACACTATGTGGCAGTCTTAGACTACTGTGATTTAAATTGATACTGATAAGTCTTTGACAATGTATTTCCCCAAATTTTAGTCCTGTTTCCAACTGCTAACTAAACTTTCATCCACTGGAACATCTTTTATACTCCTCCTACATAAAATATAACTTAATTTTTAATCAGTCTGAAAAATAAAGTTATTGGTGGCATTTTGCTACCATAAAATACAGCAAAATAATAGCACAGAAAATTGCGTTGGATGCCATTCCATGCCAGAGTTAACAGTACACATATGAACAAATGTGTGTAAAAAGTAGAGTCATGATACAACTACAGTTCTGTACTTGTTATTCATAATTTCCTCAGCCTTGCTTCCCAGATTCTTTCATATCCTAAAACTGTGGTTCACTTAAGAACTTCTTCCCATTTTATAACTCACTTATCTAACTAAAATCAAAGCAACCAAACCAAACCAAACCAAACTTAACTGAAGTTAAACCCCAATGTCAACTTAATTTAAATCATACGAAATACCTAATAATACACAGTTATTTCAACACAATAAATTCATGCAAAATACACTGACAACTGACAGACTTAGTGATTACTATCTACTGACTGGCACATCTTATTTAAATGAGTAAAAAATACCAAAGCACAGCACTTTGGCTCTTCTTCCCTTACTCTGCATCCCTGCCTCCCTTCTTGGGAGATTATTCTTGGAAATAACCTTACAGAGCATGGAATGACAAAAAGAAAATGGCATGGAAACATGACAACAAGCTCTAATAATATGCTGATTCTACGGTGATGGTCAAGGGTTTAAAAAAAAAAAAAAAAAAAAATGAATGGAATGTACTCCTAAATACTATGCCAGACACTTTGCACAAGTGTTCCCTGGGCTGTACTGATTGGAAGGGGAATTGATTTTATTGAAACTGAAAATATTGAGATTCAAATAGAAACAGAATGCATAAAGTCAGTGAATTTAGCTGTGAATGTATGTAAGTAAAATAAGGAGAAAATGAAGAATGTATGTTCTTCCTGTGATCACAAAAGGGAAAAAAGATTTGGAGTAATGTTGAGAGTTTGACCTAGTGAGCAGAAGGCCCCATCAACTTAGTAATAGACCTGACTTGTTACCAAGGATATCCAGTGGAAAAAACACATGCAAAAAGAGAAAATGATAATGTGGGATTAAATATACTATAATCACAGCTACCTTAAGAGAAGGTCTGGGAAAATCTGGGGAAGGATTTCTGTTACAGATTAAGAATGAGGTTATAAGGCAAATATTTTGAGTTTAAAACAGGCAATTTTGTCAAACTCTCACTCTTCGCAAATGACACAATACTTGATGTGGAAAACCCCAAAGACTCCACCCCAAAATTGCTAGAATTCTTACAGGAATTCAGTAAAGTGGCAGAATATAAACTCAATGCACAGAAATCAGTTGCATTTCTATATACCAACAATGAGACAGAAGAAAGAGAATTTAAGGAGTTGATTCCATTTACAACTGCACCCAAAACTGTAAGATACCTAGGAATAAATCTAACCAAAGATGCAAAGGATCTACATACTCAGAAAACTACACTCATGAAAGAAATAGAGGAAGACACAAAAAAATGGAAAAGCATTCCATGCTCATGGACTGGAAAGACAAATACTGTTAAAATGTTTATGCTATGTAGAGCAATCTACACATTCAATACAATCCCTATCAAAATACCATCAACTTTTTTCACAGAACTGGAACAAATAAGTCTAAAATTGGTATGGACCAGAAAAGACCCTTAATAGCTGAAGAAATGTTGAAAAAGAAAACCAAAGCTGGTGGCATCACAATTCCAGACTTCAAGCTTGATTACAAAGCTGTCATCATCAAAACAGTATGGTACTGGCACAAAAACACATAGATCAATGGAACAGAACAGAAAACCCAGAAATGGACCCTCAACTTCTACGGTCAACTAATCTTCCACAAAGCTTTCCAAAAGGAAAGAATATACAATGGAAAAAAGACAGTCTCTTCAACAAATGGTGTTGGGAAAATTGGATAGCCACATGCAGAATGAATATGAACCATTACCTTATACCACACACAAATACAGACTCAAAATGAATGAAAGACCTAAATGTGAGCTAGGAATCCATCAAAATCCTAGAGGAGAACACATAGGAAGCAACCTCAACCTTGGCCGCAGCAACTTCTTGCTAGACACATATCCAAAGGCGACTGAAATAAAGGCAAAAATGAACTACTGGGACTTTATCAAGATCAAAAGCTTTTGCACAGCAAAGGAAACAGCAAAACCAAAAGACAACCGACAGAATGGGAGAAGATATTTGCAAATGACGTATCATAAAGGGCTAGTTATCCAAAATCTATAAAGAACTTATAAAACTCAACACCCAGAGAACAAATAATCCAATCAAGAAATGGGCAGAATTGGGGAGGGATATGCTATGGTGAGTGCTGTGAAGTGTGTAAACCTAGCAATTCACAGACCTGTACCCCTGGGGATAAAAATATATGTTTATAAAAAATAAAATTAAAAAAAAAAAAAAAGAAATGGGCAGAAGACATGAACAGACATTTTTGCAAAGAAGACATCCAAATGGCCAAAAGACATGAGAAAGTGCTCAACATCACTCAGCATTAGGGAAATACAAATCAAAACCACAAGGAGATACCACCTCACACCAGTCGGAATGGCTAAAATTAACAAGCCAGGAAACGGCAGGTGTTGGCAAGGATGCAGAGAAAGGTGGGAATGCAAGCTGGTGCAGCCACTCTAGAAAACAGCTTGGAGGTTCCTCAAAAAGTTGAAAATAGAACTACCCTATAAGCCAGCAATTGCACTATTGGGTATTTACCCTAAAGATACAAACGTGATCCGAAGGGACACGTGCACCCCAATATCTACAGCAGCAATGTCCACAATAGTCAAACTATGGAAAGAGCCTGGATGTCTATCAACAGATGAATGGATAAAGAAGATACGGTACATATATACAATGGTATATTATGCAGCATCAAAACCCCCCAAATCTTGACATTAGCAACGACATGGATGGAACTAGGGGCTATTATGCTAAGCGACATAAATCAGAGAAAGACAATTATATGATTTCACTCATGTGGAATTTAAGAAACAAAACAGGATCATAGGGGAAGGGAGGGAAAAATGAAACAAGATGAAACCAGAGAGGGAGACAATCTGTAAGAGACTCTTACTATTAGGAAACAAGTTGAGGGTTGCTAGAGGGGTGGGGGTGGGGGGATGGTGTGGCTGGGTGATGGACACTGGGGAGGGTATGCGTGTGGCGAGCGATGTGTATTGTTTTAGACTGGTGAATCACAGACCTGTACCCCTGAAACAAATAATATATTATATGTTAATTTATTAAATAATTTTAAAAAATGAATTAATGAGTAAAAAAATAAAATACGCAATTTGGGCCACTTTCCTGGTATATTTGTGTATGATGCATACCTGTTGTTTCTCTCATTGAATTTGTCAAAGCCACAGTAGATAATACCAATTAGCATCTCTGCTTGGAAGGAACACCGGGGGATGATCTCTCTCCTACAGTGACCTGTTTGGGAAGTCTACTGCAGGGGATGGCTCATCTGTTCTTATATACCAGGGGGTTGAATCACAATGTAAAGTAGAGGAAACAGAGGAGGGAATCAACAGTATAATATCTTATTTAATCTTCACAAAAACTATGTAAGCTACGAAAATAACCTTTATAGCATAAAGAAAAAGAAGCTAAGGATCAGAAAAACGAGGATACCAGTTACAAAGGATAGAGAGTTAAAAATCTGAATGTATTTCTTTCGATTCTGAAGTCCAGGTTTAGTTCACAATTGTCGCTTACATCAAAGTATCTATATTCCAAGTCTGTTGCATGGGTTAAGTGAAATAACATTTCTTTAAAGTATTACTAGGGTTAGTTTGAAAAACAAACCATTTAGGGAAAAGCATTTTTTAAGGACTCATTTTCATATAAACTTTTAGAATTAGCATATAAGCATTTTATTAAACATACATATCCATTTTGCTGCTCATGTTATTATGTAACATGTAATAAGATACATACTCATAAATCATCATATAACAATTAATTCTCCTTATTTTTTGAAGCTCAGTAAATGAATTTATTTTTTATTTCCTGGTTTTAATAATTAAGAAACATAACAAAAGGGGATGGTTATGGTCTAATTAAATCCTTGAGTGTCAAAGGCTTTTCCATACTAACACATAAATATAATAAAATTCTGGGTGCACATTATTTTTTACATTTAGTACATCAGTATTTTGTGTCTCAAATCAGCATAAAGAAAACTTTTTTGAGTACTATACAATATGTATAAATTTTAAAAACTTGTACAGCATGGTAGCAGTCTTAATCCAGAAAGATGTTTTGAACTATAGACACATCCTTACTTATTAGAGGAAACAAACTGTTCTCTTTACAGAAAGACACACAGCATATTTACATATATTTATAAAGAGGTGACCTATACAGGGTGCTATGATTATTTATGGAAATCCAAAATAATATGAAATCATCTTGTCAAAATACTATACCTTCCTCTCCTTGAACAGGTTCTTCTAAAAGCAACTCTGTCATACATTCCCAGTCTTTTAACAGTTCTTGAGAGCTCTCCCACAAACTGTCCACCAAGTAGGCTGCATGTTCGTGTAACTAAAAATAACAAATCAATTATGACTGAAGAATATTTAATGAAGAAACCAATACTATTTCAATTTAAAAAGCCACTTTCTTTATAACTGAGATGGCCTGGTCACAACAATTCCAGGAGCCACTTCAAAAACAACAAATATATTTGTATGCCATTGTAAATAATGAGGATGCAATATGTAGACTTAATAAAAAATTTACTTTTTTGCAGTAGTGAAGTTAAGGATCTCCCAGTCCAACCACATTATTTATAGATAAGGAAACTGAGAGTATAACTAGTTAACGGAATTTCTGAAATTACAAATTGGATCATGGTCCCTTTTCATTATTCTTGGTTTGTTTCTAAAAATATCTTGTTTTTTTTTTTTTTTTTTAAAAGGAATCACTTCCTTTCTCCCAGAATTCCTTTGAAAAATTGGTACTAGTACTACTTAATTTCTATGTCTGTCTTCTTGGTCAAGGTCAAAATGTTAAGTTACTCTATTTCTTCTCTTTCGTATTCTCATTTCCATTTAATTCATTGCATTCCCTATTCCACCCCATCCCACCCCTCACCTTTTTGCTGCTTATTACTCTTGACAATTTTCTTTGGAATCCATGTTCCCACAGTAACAAACACTCTCATGTTCTTCATCAAACACTTCAGACCAAATTTTCTACTAAAAGTGGTAGTATTTAGAATATTATTCAAAAAGCTCTTCAGAGAAGGTAAGTAGAGATGTTGGCATTGTTCTAGTTTCTGCTACTACAACTAACTTCTCCACCCTTATATAAAAGTTCTTCCTCCTTTGAGGCGCATGACATCCAGATAAACCAGTTTCTAGATCAAAGTTTTTCAAACTATACATTTCAACCCATTCATTGGTTGTTGAACTAATAATTTAATACATTGTGACCCAAGTTAAAGAAATGAAACAAAACAGAAAAGCCTACATGGCACATAGAAAGTTAAGTACTACTTCATAGAACTCTTATTTCAGTTATATGTGCTTCTACTTGTGAGACAAAATACTTTTCACATCATGAATAGTGGCCCCCAAATGTATGCAAATCTCCTTTCTAGACCTACTGGTTGTTTACTGATATAACGACATATTTGGTAAGTGAGTGAGTTTTCTTCCTCATTCTTAATTCTATCATTAATTCTTCTATGTGCATTTTGATGATCAATTGAAATCTCTGCTTCATTTGGACTCCTTAATTCTATACTTCATTTCCACTGCATTTCAAATCTTACATTCTAGCTCCTCAAGTGCCTCAGGAAAACCACACACACATATATGCACACACAGAGAGTTTTCCAATGATTTTCTCCAGAGTAGATAATATGGATTAGCATCTCTACTTAGAAAGAACACAAGAAAAAGTTTATAGCAAGGTACATTCTAACTTTCCAAATTTACATATCCTAGGAAACTATTCCCAGGTTTTCACTAACATCATTCCAATGATAGCTATAAGTAGTATACCACCTGGTTTCAAAAATGGAAATTAGCAGCAGAAAACAGAAAAACAGTTTCAAAGTTGGAGCTATTAAAACCCATGCTAGAATGAAATTATTATTTAAAGGGTATAGTGTTTCAGTTTAGGAAGGTTTTTAAAAAGTTCTAAAGATGAACAGCATTGACTGTTGCACAGCCATGTAATCTAATTTAATGGAATGAACGATGTATTTTTAAAAAGTTAAAATGACAGATTTTGTTATGTCTATTTCACCACAATAAACTCCTATGTTAAATATTAAATAAACTTGCTTTTATGCCTGACTCTGTGTACATGTTAAGTATGTCCATAAAATAGGTATAAAAAGGTTCATAATTATATTTTAATATCCCTTCTCTGTTTCTCTTAATATTTTTGGTCCTCAATTCTGTCTTGTCTTATATGGTACTGTCTCAACTTTCTGTAAGCATTTGTTAATTATATCTAGCCTTTATCCAGATTGTTTATTTTCTGTGTATAAACTTCCTGTGTTTTGATTGATTTGTTTTATAAACATTTTTCATCTGTTTATTTTACCCTAAATGACAATCTACCTTTTATAAATTTGTATAACTGATACTGGAAATATTCCTGGATTCTGATTCTCTATGCTCTACTGATATTTTCTTGTCTTACCCGTGGTTTCTTCAGTTTATTTTCTAATGTATTTTTCTATCACTAAGGTTCCTAACACATTTATTTACTTCATTTAATTTTTCATTGCACTCCTACATTTTAAGAATAATTTTTAGGTATTTGCCTTAAGCTTCACAGCCATAGTATGCAGGCTTAGTTTTATGTCTTTTTTAGATTTATTTGCTCACCAATGTTACTTATATTCCTTGTTTTCCTTTTACTGCATCCATTTTTTATTTTGCTAGAAAACAACCTCAAATAATAATTTCTATATAGAATACATAGGTGGTAAATATTTTAACTGCATGTCCTTTGACTAGTTCTTCCTCTCTATTCTCTGTTCTCTTTACAGAACTCCTACAGACAATAATGTGTACTTCTCATCTTTTACTTTGTGGTCATCACGTATGCCCCAAGACAGGAAGATTATACCATAAATATTACGTCAAGCTAATTTCTGACTAACCATGTTATAATGATTGCTGTTACTCATACTGATGAGTTCTCACCAGTATGTCTTCTCACATTACTTATGTACTACCTTCTGGAAAAAATCCCTTGGTTTAATCTACAGCCAATCCTTGGTTATGTCCCTTCAGGCCATTTAACGATCTGCTTCACTCCTAAATTTTGGAAATCATGTTTCTAATTTCTATGAACGCCCCTCCTCTTTCATAATAGCTTCTTCTTATATCCAGGGGAATTAATCAAATTTTTTCACCAATGCTGGGTTTTGTGCTTCAAGTTTCAGTGATTCTTGGTTAGTAGTTCCGATAATGTTAATATTCTGAACTCAAAAATACTGGTAGTAAGAATGCCTTTCTTAAGTCCGATTGCAACGTCCTTGGTTCCTACATTGTGCATGAAGTGGAAAGACGGAAACTATAATCAGGCAGGCTTTTCCTCTAAAATGTAGGTATGGAAGTTCTTTTGAATGTCAAAGTTCCCTGTCCCTCCTGACGGCCATAAATAATCTGGGGCACTCATCCACTCCTTTGTTTCTTAGAACAATGCGCACATCCCAAATACTTTTCTAAAGGGAAGAATAAGCTCAGCTAAGGCAGCCACTTAATTACTACCTATAATTTAATCCTTTCACCAGTCTGTGCTGCTCACATCTTTGGTTTATTTCAGATTTCTACCAGAAATCTAAAAAATTTTCGTGCTCTTCGTTGCCTTGTATATGGCTATGGGTTATTTAACTCTAATAGAATTAATCATTAATTTTATAGCTTCCACAAATTCCTTACAGTTCTCTTTCATCCTGACTTATTCAGCATGAGGTTTTCTTTCAGGTGAGTGAAAAGAATTGTTGGCACAATTTAAAGATGACTTCTCTATGCCTTGAACCAAGGCATATTGAAATTCAGCTCAAGCATTTTGTCATTGTTCCAGAATTTTTTTTGTATGATAGCCAGTATTCTCAATGTAGATGCTAACTTCTTTGACAATTTCCTCATCTTTTTGATTAGTTAAGGTGGTGACTTAGTAGAATCCATTCTTTTAACACCAGTAACCGGTTTTTTCAAACAATGTGTATACCAGAAGGACATGAGAACGTGTTGGCCCATTTTCTGTTTCAAATTCACCAGTATAAATAACAACAATCATTATAACATGGTTAGTCAGAAATTAGCTTGATGTAATATTTATGATATAGTCTTCCTGTCTTGGGGCATACGTGATGACCACATAACTTGCTAGTCTCAAATCTCTGTAATAATGCCATGTAAATCCATGTTGGAGAAAAAAAAATTCAAATATGGCCAGGAAGGGTAAAAGGTTATAACTGTCTTTCAGACACTTTATACCAATGACCTTCTATTGGTAGTGAAAGATAAAACTATAGGAAGGAAGGTCCTGAGGCATTCTCAATGGCTATAGAAAATCCCGGGACTTAAAAGGACCTGGAACCCTAAAAATAAAACAAAAATTTTCTAAGAGGAGTTTTTGGCATCATAATTTTATAAAAACAGCATGAAAATTAGTTATTTGCAAGCATTCTCCAGGAATTAGATGAAAAAAGGTAACTCAATAGATAAAGAGTCACTGTATACAAAATAGGTAATTGAAATTAGATTTAAATTTATTTACAAATTATATAAAACATATAGATTAAAATTATATATAAAATTTTATTTATATCTAGGTGGATTTTACTCTGCTATATCTAAGTGTAACTTATTTCATAGGGTGTCCCCTAAACTTGTATATAAGGCAAATTAAGTTCATTTTTCTGGTGACCTTAATTACAATTTTCTGGGTACATTCTGATTCATCTTTAATTGGCTTCAAAATTACTCATAGTATTTTATATGTTTTCTCTGCCTGCTGACTTCTCCATCAAGCAGTCAAATACATGAATGGAGCTGACTGTATAATGAAACCTTACTTTGATTCTTTTTATGAAAAATCATTTACAAGCAATAATCACCTCAAGTTACTAAGTTTAAAATTCTAAATACTCCTATACTGGGTTTTATTCTCTGTTGAAACACAGCCAGTTGTCAGTGAATCTTAAAGAACATATAAAAACAAATAAGAAAAAAAGCTATCATTCATGAGCATTATGGGCAGATTCCTTGGATATGTCAATAATGTCTATTAATCTTCCATTTTATATGACTGTGATAATTAACTTCTTCATTTCATATGCCTAGAAGGAGGGTGACCATATTTCTACACCATCAGCAATGTTTTGGGTTATGCTGTTTTAAATAATTATTAGTAGTATCTTTGTTACTCTAAAAAGTATCCGTTTATACAGTAAGTTCTATGGTCACATCAGATATAGGGAAATCTGGACTCATCACATTAAAGTACCATTTTCCTACCAATTGTCACACATCTAAAGCACACAAGGTTTTTTTTTTTAACTGAAATCAGTGACTGCTATAAAGGTTGTGATGGCTTTAAAATGTCACTTTTTGATACAAAAAGAAAATTAACTGGTTTAGACATATCTCTTAATCTCCATTATTTCACATGTAATTCATATATAAAAGAGGTAAACTCCTCTTTTGACTATAAATCTCAGTATTTCAGAATTCTATTACTGAAATGTTAGTCTTAAAACCCAGTGAAACAAAGAAAAAAAGATGATAATTACTTCAGTTAATCCTACTGATTAGTAATTTATCTGTAAACTGGATTTGTTCCACATTATGACCTCTAAGGTCTCTTGCAATTCAATTTTTTATGAGTCTATTACTAAAATATTAGTAATTAATATGTGTTGTAGTAATATAAAGAGGAATTCAGAGTAAAACACAATGAGAATCCCACCATAAGAATACAGCTTTAATAAGCTTTCAGTTCCAGGTGTACACTAGTTTTACAGGATAAGAAAAGAGATTTTAACAAAGATGTTTCTTGTGAAACACAGGAGACTATAGAAAACATTATTATAACAAACCGACTAAAACCTTTTAAACACAATTTACAGTTGCTTCTGATCTGACAAGAATGTCATAGAGAACTGGGAAATACATCTTAATGTTCTCCTAACACTTTAGTACACAGCAGCAAACACAAAAATATAGTAATACCACCTGAAAATAGAGTGGCATACACATTACAAATTACTGCTTTAATTAAAAGATGGAACTGTGTAAAACTAACTACTTACAGTCTTTTAATATATCAAAAAGAAAAGTCCTCAGGGTTTCAGAGATCCAAAAAATTTTCCTCCAATGAACAACCAAACTCAATTAGTCTAGATCATCATATTTCTTAAAGTTTTCAACAAATATTTTTAAATATTTAAATGTCTCATCTCTATCAAATTTTGAAACTATTTTTGCTATTAAAGTTACATTTACATAATACTTTTAATCCTATTCCTTTAAAACCTAAGGAGCTAAAGGTATACTTGAAATGGTCTATCACAAGTGTGAGATTTAATGATTAATGTTTTATCTTAAACCTCACAAGTACTCTGTATTTCATTCCGTAATATATCCACACTTGCTTTTTAAGAAATTATTGTTTTAAACCCTCAAAACATAAAGTGTGGTCGGTCCCTGGACTGGAGGCAGAAACATTACAAAATGCATCTAGGAGCATTTAGAAATGCAGCACATTCTGACTACACCTCAGACCTACTGAATTAGAACTGGCATGTTATTTAACAAGATCCCCATGTAATCTGTATACATATTTAAAACACTTCCTAAACATATATCCTTTATTCAAATGCAACTCCGCAGACGGTTTTGTTTCTGATTTATTCGTTCTCTGTTCTTTCCAATTTGTCTAAGAAATATCAGTAAGTCGTCTGCTCTGCTTTGTCCTAATTCCACTCATTCTACTGACACAGTTCCTAATTCTCTGATTGCAATTTCCCTATAGGCTGCCTGTTTGTCTACTTCTCATTCCTACAGAGTTTCTCTAGGATTTTCAAATTTGAGCAATCAGAATCATTGAAGTTTTTCACCTTCCTGGACATTCCAACATAAACCAAAAATCTTTTCCTGAGTCTAATTCAGGGTCCAAGATCTCTAGATTTTTCTGGGCAAACCAAAGTTCACTCGTGCAAGCAAATTCTGATAGATACTGTATTATGAATGTTAATTACAAAAACATTTAAGTGATAAATGACATCAAAATGTCACATGAAAATACTGTTAATGGAGACTGTACATCTACTAATTAAAACATTTAAATTCCTATTTATTTCTCCTTAAAAATGTAATTTTTAAACAAGTTAGAACTAATGGTTTTAACACCTTGACAACTTTTACAAGATCTTTATATAATTTAAAATCTACACACAAAATTCAAGGAAAAAAGCAACAACAAACAGTTAGGTAGTACTATGATACTACTGAAGTTTAAAAATTGCTAGCCTATATTCAGTGTGGACCTATACCTGCAAAAATACTCCCACAAAAAGCAGAATACAGATTCAATAATCAGACAATCCATGCAGGCAATTTTGTAAGAAACAGGCTTATTTTCATAGGATTAAAAAATATCAATTAATTACAATGAATTAAATAATAATTTTATTTAAAATGTAATTGAATACAAAAAATAGTTACGTTAAAATTTACCTCACTTTCTTTTCTTATTGTATTATTTTAAAAATTTTTTATAATGTTATGTTAGTCACCATACAGTAAATTATTAGTCTTTGATGTAGTGTTCCATGATTCATTGTTTGCTTATAACACCCAGTGCTCCATGAAATACATACCCACCACCAGGCTCACCCATCCTCCACCACTCCCTTCTAAAACCCTCAGTTTGTTTCCCGGAGTCCATAGTCTCTCATGGTTCATCTCCCACTCCGATTTCCCCCTCTTCATTTTTCCCTTCCTTCTCCTAATGTCCTCCATGCTATTCCTTATGTTCCACAAATAAGTGAAACCATACCTCACTTTCAAGAAAGAAAAGAACCAGCATCCTAATGAGGTTCCCATTTGGACTGTTCCTTCCTCTCCTCTTTGCTAATGCTTCTTCTGCTTGTGGGTCATGTCTGCTAAACAGCCTAGAAATAAGTAATAAAACCAGAGCATTATGAATTTGCATGGATACGAATTTTAGTCTTTTCCTTCATTGTACAAATTATTTTAGTATTTAAAAGGCAGTATCAGATATCAGGTTACTGATTTATTTCAAACCATGCAACTGATGTTCTTATAGGTTAAAAATGGTTAGATCTAAACAATTTTGTACAATTCAATCATACAATGTAAAAGGAAGCTTTTTGACTAATCAGTGTTCAAATATTCACGAAAAATATAAACTTTTTATCTTATATGATAGATGCTAGAACATATATAATTTTAAAAAGAGTTCTATTTTCTTAAATACTAATTTCAGAGTGAAGTAATTAAAGAATTTAACCATATGTTTTAAAGAAAGTGGGGCACCTGGGTGGATCAGTAGGTTAAATGTCTGGCACCCTGTTCAGCAGGGAGTCTACTTCTCCCTCTGCCCCTCCTCCTGCTCCTTTTCTCTCTCTCTCTCAAATAAATAAATAGAATCTTAAAAAAGGTTATAAAAATTCATACTTTTAATGTTTACTTCTAGCATTTTCAGCTTATTACCTAAAAACAGTACTCACTAACCAGTACAGAATAAAATGACAAAAACATTAAATTTTTAAAAATATCACTTAGTGACAAAACTTCTAAAATATGACAAAGACATGACTTGGAAATTTTAATTTGCTAAGAGGATTTATTCTAAAAAATTTTAAGGACTGCTATAAGTGTCTTATTCCCAGGTATTGCTCTAGGCAAATGGGATATAACAGTAAACAAAGACAAAATCCCTATTCTCATTGAGCTCTCACTCTAATGGACAGAAATAAATAGTAGATAAATATGTACTATATCTCAGGTGTTGTAAGGAAAAACAAAGAAGTAGGACTAGGGATATAGTATGTGCTGGTTTAGATATGGAAATTACAGTGGGCCCTTCAGGTGAGAGGCTAAATAACTGAATAAAGTAAGAATAATTTCATGTCACATAAAAATAAGCCAATCTCAAGCAGAAAATGAATACAGAATAATTGATTATTTTGGGGGCAGGGGAAACTATACGGCAAGGGAAGAAGATTAGAGCAACTGAAGCTGTATCAGCATAGCTATTAGACTGGTTTAAGAGAAAATTTTATTTGGATGGCTTTCAGAGAAGGAACAAATGGGAAAAAATGACAGTCTTTTATTACTGAAATGTACAGAATTGGATAATCACATTTACTGTATATAAATGTAAGAGGAATCAAGTTAATTTTTAATTTTTCTTAATTTTAATTTTTCTAAAACTAAACTGTAGATTTTTGATGACTATTAACATACTCATTTCAGATACATTTATTATTTTATAGACACGCGGTTAAGCTTATGAATAGCTTAAAATTAGACTACAAAACAGACTAAGTGTGCATGTGCACACTTGCATGTTTTTCTTTTAATCATAGAACTCCTGAGGCTATACCAAAGCTTACTTGTTAAGATTTGAAAAGATCACAATATTAAATGATAAGAATGCTCAGACATTAGAAATCAAAAGTTCTCAAACTGTATCTCCAGGGCAAGGGCATAAAACAAGCTTATGGAGTGAACCTTCCATTTGAATAGAAGTTGGCTTCATTTTCACAAAGAAATACCAAAGGCCTGTATTTGTGGATTGTTATTTAAAACATTCCAATTTTAAACCTTTTAGCAAGTATTTCAAAATTAGAAAGATACAATGCAGATAAAGTAAGATATATCCAAGCACCTTTCTGATGCAAGTGCTGCCAGTTTATGTAGAGAACCACCCTCTGTAATCTACTTTTTCACTGAAACTATAAAAGCAATAAATTCAAAAAACACAAAGCTTTTTGAAAACTTAAGTAGAGAATAGAGACTAACTAGAATATAACAGTCCTGGAAAAGGAAGAGAAGTTAAGACTATAGTACCCCCTTGATATCTGTGACAGTCAACACCTCAAGATAAATATGGAAATAACACTATTCTATTAGCCATAGATGTCAGCGTCAGTGGCAAATTCAATACATTATGTTAAAAAAGTCATGCCTAAAAATCCTGACTTTCTTCCTTACTTTCATTAACAGTACTCACTAATAGCCAACTTCCTTCTTAAAGAAAGATATTTCATAGAAACAACTTTTCCCACTTTGAGAGGTATCACCAAGTAAAGCCAGTTTGTTGCTGCAGCACTGAGATGCAGATGCTGAATGAAGGGCCAGGCCATTATCAAAGTTAACACCCATGCACAACAGTTGCCCAATGCATGACTTATAACTGTGCTTAGTATAATCACAAATGACTACATGTAGTAGACTTCTGGGTTTACCTGCCAACAATCAGAGTCACTAAATTAAATCTATAAACAAACAAACAAACAAAAACAAAGTAAAACACAGTAAAAAACTCCCCAGATATTTTTAAACTTTAAGAATGAATTTACTTACTAATAAATTATAGATCATACAGAAGACCAACATCAAAATGTATTTCATAAGAATACTTAATTATATTCATAAACTCTTATTAGCTTTTATGTTTTATCAAAAAAAAGATGAAGCTTTGCTTTTTAATTAAATTGCGACTTTATATATAGCTTTTAGAATCACTACAGATTACTGATTAAAATAATCCTCAACCCCCATAGGAAGAGTTGTTAAAAAAAAAAAAAAACAACAACAACCATGAAAGGTTGGAAGGCATTTTGAAAGTGATTTCAGATTACAAATGTTGAGAATGTAAGATGAGAACTAAGAATTTTAAAAGGAAAAATACCTGGTTAAATGAAATACAAATTTTTGCGGAAGCTTTTATACAATTCATGTACTTCTCCAATCTCCACTCACACCCTAGTGGGGAACCATCCTTTTAGATTTCAGGAAAAAGGAGTATGTCAGAAGGGACATCATTCTCAGGGATTTGATTCATGATGTGCACACAGGCTGAAAGGATATTACGACCTCCAGAATTTGAAGTGGCCACTTGCAACACTGTTTTTACTCACTATTACTCTCTTCTACTAATTATAAAACAACAACAACAAAACAAAAATACAAAAGTAGAATCTGGTTTCAAAGATAATTAACTCACTTTTTATGAAGGAATTCTCCAGCTGCCACAGCAACAGGGCGATGTGCTGAGTACACCAAGTGGTAAACATTTTCACAGTCTTCATTGGAAAGAGCTTCTTCACTTCCACTGAAAAATTCACAAAGCAACATTTGAGCCAAAATAAATATTTATTTTCAGTTCTATCTTTATTTAAATTTTGTAAGGTTCATTATAAAAGCTCAAGGCATATTGATTTTTCATCTCTTTTTAATCTTACTTTGAAAGTGACATTTCTTTAATTGTAACAGATACCTAATCATTATAATCATTAAATAAAATTCAGAAAATACAGATAAGGAAATAAAATGTCCACATTTTTTCCAACACAAAGGATACCCATGGTACCCTCGGATTATATACATAGCCCAAATCAACTCAATTTCTTTAAAGATGTATAACATCTTTGTTGATACGCACTGGGAATATATCTGTTTCACAGTTAAATTATTATAGTACATTATTCTTCTTTATAGAATTGTCTATTTTATTTTAATTTTATTTATTTATTTGTAAGTAAGTTCTATGCCCAATGTGGGGCTTAAACTCACGACCCCAGATCAAGAGTCACATGTTCTACCAACTGAGCCAGCCCCCAGAGAAATGTCCGTTTTAAATTAATTTTATCATCATACTTACAATACTGCTTCTTCTTTCTGTATAAAGTGGATTCAGAGGTCACACCATTTCTTTACTAACACAAATTTCCTATCTTTCCACTCATGTATTTTTTTTTTTAAGATTTTATTTATTTATTTGACAGAGAGAGAGCGAGAGCACAAGTAGGCAGAAAGGCAAGCAGAGGGTGAGGGAGAAGCAGGCTCCCCACTGAACAGGGAGCCCAACTGGGGCTTGATCCCAGGACCCTGGGATCATGACCGGAGCCAAAGGCAGATACATAACCAAATGAGCCACCCAAGCATCCCAGTCACTCATTTATTCTTAAAGTTTGAATCATTTCTTACTTTGCCAGAATGTGTTGTTTTTTCTTCCCCAAAGGAACATCTATTTCCTATTAATATGCTTAAAAATGTCTCATATGATTAGAAATTAACAATGACTAAAGTATAGAGGCTGTACAAGGCCTAACAAGATGAAGGGATGGGTATAAGTTCATTCCTCAGAATGCAATCCTAGAGATGCCTCAGGAGGTTGAGGGATCTCACAGAAACATAAAATCAGAGTGACCTATGCAGCAAAAGAAGATAGTTGCCATCAGTGTAAGGGACTATAGTTCTGAATGAAAAAGAGCTGGTTGTCAAGGCTAGGACACAGTTTAGAGCACTTTTTTAAAGTACACAGATCCCCCCACACCTCAACAATGTCTGTTCTAATTCTACTGTGAAGCAAAAACAGTATCCAAACATAATGTGAGAGGTTATCATTGGGGTTGTGCTGGAACCTAGAAGCACTGAGAAATTAACAATAAATGTAGGTAGATTGGCTAGCCCATGACCTACACTGTCCCTGTATTTCCCTTCCATATCCTGAGGGTCATGAAATTACCACTGAAGGAGGCAGGGTTTTTTTCTCCCAAAGATTTTGTTTGTTTGTTTGTTTATTTATTTATTTACTGAGAGAGAGCAAGAAAGAGCTAGCACAAACACATGGAGGGGTGGAGGGAGAAAGAGAAGCAGACTCCCTACCGAGCAGGACCCCTGGGATCATGACCTAAGCCAAAGGCACTTAACTGACTGAACCACCCAGGTGCCCCTGAAGGACACAATTTTAAGATTGCTGAGGAACAGTTACAAATTACAACCACAGGCTTTCTGTCCTAAAGCAAAAGGGTTCTTTGTCCATGCCCAACTCATACCCCTAAATTACAAGGAGGGGCACAAAGCTAAGGCCGAAGTTTTACTCCACCCAATTATACATCATCAGCTAAACTACCTAATAACCCTCAGGAGAAAGTTAAACTCACAGGAAACAAAATTTAACAAGATATCTTAGGAATCCAAACTTATAAGTGAAAATAATCTATGCCAAAAGAAGGAAATTAGCAAGTAGACAGAAAAAGAATTTAAGGAGCTATAACAGAATGTTACATGTGACTTTATCTGTTGTTCTGATAAAGATCCCATAAGCCAAAAGAAACAAGGCCAGATCATATGATGCAAATGCAGTAGAAGACTAGAAAGCTGGTTTTGTGATCCTTAGCTCTTTACTTACCAAAATAATGTATAAATTAGGGGACTGAGCAATACAATGGAATAAAGAATATGTTTCCAGAGAAAATGTCAGAGTACCGTGTAACTCTTAAACCTCCCCAAGTGAAATTGGAGCACAAAGTTTCAGAAAACCACTATAAAAATTTTATAAGCATCTCTTACAACTGTGAGGAGGTTTAGGAAATGGTACCTGGTACAGAGCTTAAAAAAGTATAAATGTGAAAAGCTGACTGGAGCAACCCATGATAGTAAATTAAGAAGCAAAGGGGTATTGTGGACACTGCTGCTGTGCCTTTCAACAAATGAATGGATAAAGAAGATGTGGTTCATATATATAAGGGAATTTTTAAAAGATTTTATTTATTTATTTATTTTTAAAGATTTTATTTATTTGACAGACAGGTCACAAGTAGGCAGAGAGGGAGGCAGAGAGAGAGGAGGAAGCAGGCTCCCTGCTGAGCAGAGAGCCCGATGCGGGGCTCAATCCCAGGACCCTGGAATCATGACCTGAGCCGAAGGCAGAGGCTTTAACCCACTGAGCCACCCAGGAGCCCCTATATAATGGAATACTACTCAGCCCTCAGAAAAGATGAATACCCACCATTTGCATCGACATGGATGGAACTGGAGGGGATTATGCTAAAGTGAAATAAGTCAAGCAGAGAAGACAATTATCCTATGGTTTCATTCATATGTGGAACATTAGGAAAAGTGTGGAGGACCACAGGGGAAGGGAGGGAAAACTGAAAGGGAAGAAATCAGAGAGAGAGACAAACCATGAGAGACTCTGGACTCCGGGAAACAAACTGAGGATTACAGAAGGGAGGGGGTTTGTGGGGACGGGGTAACTGGGTGATGGGTATTAAGGAAGGCACATGTTGTGATGAGCACTGAGTGTTATATGCAACTAATGAATCACTAAACACTACATCAAAAACTAATGATTTATGAAATAAACAAGGACACACAGGTGTATCATTAACAATACAGATCTTAAACTTCAGATACTTCCAACAAAACAGGTGGTAAAGTGTCTTGTTTGTTTGCTTGTTTGTTTGAAGGGAAAGATCCTGGTAAGTTTGTGAAATTTACAAGGAAAGAGTAACTGGGGGTCAAATGTTTTAAAAACAGACTTGAAAAGGAAAACACTTCAAAAGAATAGGTAATTTAAATAAATTCAAAGTAATGAATGTAAATAAAGAACTATATACGCAATTATAGAGGTGTTTTTAAAGATTTATTTATTTGAGACAGAAAAAGAGAGCTTGAGCTCATCAGTAGGAGGGGCAGGGGGTAAGGGAGAATCTCAATCAGACTCTGCACTGAGCACAGAGCCCAACGCAGGGCTCAATCTCCCAACCCCCTGAGATTACAATCTGAGCAAAAACCAAGAGGTGGAGGCTTAATGAACTGTGCTACCCAGGCGCCCCTAGGTAGTTATTCTTAAACATATTTAGAAAACTCAGAAATTGACCAAACCACTCAGAACACATTCTCAGACAATACAATACAAAAACGACAGCTTAAAAAAAATCTGATTTGGAAAGAACAGAAACATACTACTGAATAATGCATAATTAAACCAGTAATCATAAATGTAATAAAAATATTTATCACTGAGTACCTATGAAAATACTTTATATTCAAAATTTTTGGAAAGTAGTAAAGTAGTGCTTTAAAGTATATTTACTACTTTAAGTATAATTATTAGAAAACAAGAAACAAATGAAGCAAAAGAAGATAGTACTTTAAAAGGAATAACGAGATAGACAAAAATCTGACATGATGATCAAGAAAAAGATACAAATGGGGGCACCTGGGTGGCTCAGTGGGTTAAGCCTCTGCCTTCGGCTCAGGTCATGATCTCAGGGTTCTGGGATCGAGCCCCGCGTCGGGCTCTCTGCTCAGCGGGGAGCCTGCTTCTCCCTCTCTCTCTCTGCCTGCCTTTCTGCCTACTTGTGATCTCTCTCTCTCTCTGTCAAATAAATAAAATCTTAAAAAAAAAAAAAAAGAAAAAGATACAAATAAAATAAAGGATGAAGAGAAATTATTAAGTAATAGCACAATTTTATGAAGTAATAAAAGTATCAACTACAGGGCGACTTGGTGGCTCAGATGGTTAAGTAACTGCCTTCGGCTCAGTCATGATCCTGGAGTTCCAGGATCAAGGAGGACCTGGTCATGCTCCCTGCTTGGGAGGGAGTCTGCTTCTTCCTTCTGACCGACCCTCCCACCTCTCAAGCTCTCTCTCATTCTCTCCCTTTCAAATAAATAGATAAAAATATAAAACAAATAAAAAGGATAAAAATATCAACTACAAAATTTAAAGACTTTAGAAAGTTTATAAAAAGCCAAAATTACTACAGTAAGAAATAAAAGTTAGATAGATAAACACTAAATTAAAATTGGTAATCAAAGACCTTTTCCTTAAAAGAAATTCAAAACTAACATGGCTTTAACAAGAGAATTCTCTCAAATTTCAAGGAAGAATTAATCTCTGCCACAGAAAAAATGGTTTCAGAACAGAAGGGCAAGAAACTACCAAAGACAAATTTTACAAAGAAAGTATAACCTTGATTTTAAAGTGGGATAAAGGACAAAAAATATTCTGTCAAATTTACACATAAACACAGATGAGAAAATCCTAAATAAGATCTTATATATAACACTGTATTCAAGCAAAACACAATAAAACCAAATGTTTTATGTTCAAACAGGACTTATTCTAGAAATACATGGGTGGTATACCATTAGACAATATCAATTTCATTCAGGCTCATCAAGATTTGAAAAGAAATTCCCAGAAAACTCAGAATACAATGCAATTTCTATCATATCAAAAAATCTATCTCAGAAATTACAGCAACAAAGAACTTTAAATACTTTCCTAGAACAAGAACAAAAAGATCCACTCTCAGTGGTAAATTTATAGTGCTAAAAGTCCTGCTTAATGCAATGAAACAAGAGAATGAAACAAAAATTTTAAGGTTAAAAAAAGAGACAAAACTGAAACTGTTTGCTGGTGATATATAATAATTTACATAGTAAATCCAAGAGAATCAACAAACCATCAGAATATGTAATCTTTAAAAACTTCACATTACAAAATCACATTACAAAACCATAAAGTATTTAATAAATCACATTACATTACAAAATTACATTATAAAACCATAAAGTATTTAATAATTAATCTAACATATGAAAAAAATTAAACCTTGTGTATAATACCTAATGAGATATGAATAGAGAAATGTATCATTTATATAATAAGTGACATATAAAGAATTGAATTCTTTCCTAAATCTATCATAAAATTCAATGTTTTATTAGAGAGTCCTATTCCTCAACCACAGACCCCAACAGTTAAAACCAGAAACAAGACAAGAGAGCTTAAATCTAACCAAACGTTCAAAAGAGCAGTCAGACAGCACATAATCACGGGTGAGGATCAGTATGTGTTTAGCCCACATAATGGGCTGAATTATTACACTTTCTTCAGGCACTGATGAAGGTGTTTTTGTAGTGACCAGAACATCCCTTATAGGCAAACCAAAAAAGCTCTGGTAGCAAAAGAATGCCTGGAAAACCACATCCCTCACATTCCCTTCCCTGCTCATTATGTGGGCTAAACACATACTGACCCTCAACAATGACTGCGTGCTCTCTGTCTGCTCTCTTGCACATACACCCCTGAACCTCTCTTTACAGAATTCTAGGTTTCCACTTGCTGGTGAGGTTGGTTGTTAAGACCTGAGACTACCATGTCCCCCGCTCCCTTTCTCTTTTCCAAACCTTCATCTCTTGAGAGTTAATGGCCTCTCTTGCAATGAGTTTATCTGAATTGGTTTGGCAACAGTGTTGGCAAGCCTAGCTAGAAGCTATGTTTTCGATTTGTCCAGCCCTTTCATTATTCCCCGGAAGGAGTAGTTTGGCACACAAAGGCTTGCCCATTTGTTTCCTGAGTTAGCGGTTAAGACAGATCTTTTAGTAACAAATGCAGTCCTAATATTTAAAATCCCAGCCATAGTTTTTGAGGAATTAGACAGATATACTTAAAAAAAAAAGTTCATACAGAAGGAAAGTAATCCAAAAGTAGCTAGTGGATTTTAAAAAGAAAGGCAAAGAAGAAGGAATCAACCAAAAAGAGGAGGGCTTATTTATGTCATATACTGTATTATAAAGCTATAATGATAAAGAGTAGGTACTAGATCAGAAAGAGGTAAAAAAAAGATCAAAACAACAGCCTGAAATAGATGGTTATTTGGAATGTGATAGATACAGTGTAACAAACTGGGATGAGGATTTGTAATGACTTTGCTAAGACCTATATTCTCTTACATTCATTCTTCCCAGTTTTTAGTCAAAGCTCTATAGATAATTACTGCTATTTAACTTTTTCTATTATTTGAATGACACAATTTAAATGCCTTATTTCCTTTCTGATAGGTCTATACCATACCAAAGGAGCCTGTTTGAAAAACCTATCCCTTTTGAGGCCTTCTCTCTCTCCCTCTTTTTAAACAGAAAGATACGTTACTTTGCTGGTATTTTCTCTGGACTGCGTAAGAGAACTTTTACATGGAACAGTCAAAATAAAAAAACAGAAAAAGAGAAAAATAGTAAACATTTTGTTTCAAACCTAACCTTAAGTGTAAAAGTAGAACCTAAAGTGATAAGACATACATTAGTGTTATATATGTGAAGTACATCAATAATACCAAGAAAAAGACATTAAAATACCAAGATTAAATTATTGAAAACAAATTTTTTTTTTCAAGTAGGCTCGCTCCCAGCATGGAGCCCAGTACAGGGCTTGAAATTATGACACTGAGATCAAGACCTGAGCTGACATCAAGAGTCTGACACCTAATTGACTGAGCCACCCAGGTGCTCCCAATATTAAATTATTAACAAATATTATACTTACTGAAGTATCAGAGTAACCAGTCGAATAGCTTCAACAGCAACATCATATTCCTTATCAAGTGTCATTGATACAATGCGATCCTGAAAAAAAATTAAAAATCAAACCAAACATGAGCAGAAAATAAGATGGGACAGACCTAAGGCAATATCTTTGGGAAGTACATGCAAGACTAATGGTACATTAAATGGAAAGCTTTACTCTTAAACCCTTATTACCACTGTCATACAAAGGAGGTGGTAGTATAAATGTTCATAATCTAAAATCATTCTCATCATCTAGCACTCCCTAACACTAAGACAAATAAACCTTAATGTGCAAAATATTATAACTATAAAAAGCTGTTTATAAAGAAAATGTTCTTTTAAGCAGGAGAGCCTTCCGTTGAAGGCAATAAATAAGAACTCATGTTGGCAATAACTTTTGTAAAGGAGAAACTCATTCATCTATTTAAGACAGGTTTATTTAAAGAATATCTAGTAAAGAATATGTACTAAACACTTGTTATAGTAATGTTATTTGCTAAACTATCTTTAACTAGCATTTTAAAAATAAAAAACAAAATAAACTAGGCATTCATGATGCTTACCTTGAATCTGTTAGTGAATAACTCCAATTTGGGGAATAATTCTCTATTGGTATATAGACTCTGTAGAGCTTTCAAACATTTCAGTCTGACTTCTCCTTGCTTCAGGAATACAAATAAAAACACAACAGAAGTAGTCAATTCCATGCCGAAGAAGTTGAAAAGATTTAAGCCTATGTGAAGACTAATTATCAGCTTATCCATTTAATTTACATCATACTGTAATTCAACAAACGGTAGAACTTAGCAATTGTACAGTCTGTGTTGTACTTCTATTTAATTAAAAATGCACTGAAAACCCCTTGAGAGTAAGCTACAACTTTTTCAAATATTTATTAACTCTGACTCAATAGAATTTCCTATGTTGTACTGTCACATTCTGAGAAAATTTTTAACCTATGATTTTAATTTCAGAAGGCTATGCTGATTTGCCCTTTATATAACTACTAAAATCCTGTAGGAAAAACTAATTTCATATTATAGGATCATCATTTATTCATTTAACAAATATTTTCTGGGTTCTTTTTACAACCTAGAAAGAGGAGAGTTAAAAAAACAGGTAAATATTCTTATATTTAGAACAGAGGCAAATGGATAGAGAGAAATAGTGAGGCTGCTATTTATTAGTGGATTATCTTTAATAAAGTCATTAACTTGGAGTAGAAAATGTTGGTGAAGATCATGAGAAATCACGATTATTAGAAATTTAGCCAATTCGCTCAACATATTCAAAGGACACTGGAAATTCTTTAAAAAAAAAAGAAAAAAAGAAAGTGCTATAACAGAAGTCAAAGTCCTAGAAGCAAACAGAACTAGATTTCCAATAACACAGCTTATTAGCAACAAGAAAGATGACAAGTATATTAATCACTCTGATACTCAGTTTCTCATTTATAAAATGATGGTAACCAATTTCATTAGCAAGGATTACTGCAGATGTATGCTGGTCAGGGATTATTATTACTATTATTATTTTTTAAAGATTTTATTTATTTTTGAAAGAGAGAAAGAAAGAGAGGGACAGAGCACACAAGCAGTGGGAGTGGCAAGCAAAGGGAGAAGCAGGCTTCCTGCTGAGCAAAAACCCAGATGTGGGACTCCATTCCAGGACCCTGGGATCATTACCTGAGCCGAAAGCAGACACTTAACTGACTGACCTACCAAGGCATCTCTATTATTTTATTTTATTTTTTTAGAGAGGAAGGAGGGGGCAGAGGGAGAGAATCTTAAGCAGGCTCCATACCCAGCATGGAGCCTGAGTGGGGGAGGAGCTCGATCTTATGACGCTGAGCCGAAATCAAAGTCAGACACTTGATTGACTAAGCCAGATCCCGTGCTGGTCAAAGTTTAACAACAAGTTCTGAGGGGTGGGGCCCTGAATTGTTGCATTTGCATATTTCTGTGATGTAAACACTCCATCCCCAATTTCGAGCTACCAATGAAATGTTATTGAACTCGGATTTGCAAAGGGATGTGCATAATAACTCTCTTGCAACCTGATCAAGTGTTCTCTAGTGCATTACTGAATGAGATGATGTTTGTTGGTAAAGTCACTAGGACATAGGAGGTACCTGGGATACTTGTAGTAGATGCTCTTGATGGCCAAACTGGATTCCCATATTCTACTATACAAGGCTAATCTTCCCGCTTGCTCCTGTGTTGACTTGCTAATGGTTCATACGCACGCTTTTCTCTGGAGATCTGCCCAGGGTTGAAAAGAATCACCTGGCAGAGATTCCTGGGAGGTTACGCTCCACACTGCCCTGTCTACACCCTTTCCCTCCCTCCAGGATGAGGCCCATAGCAAGTGGAGAATGATAGAGGATAAAACAGCCTAACCTCCTTGTTTCAGGGCAGGACAACCTCTAAGATAACCTTTTAATATGAAATCAGTAATTAAATATATGCTACAGAGTGCTGCAGGAATAGGCCAGCAAGAACCAGGAAAATATGCTGGTGGTTGCTGAGGGTGTGGTTAGAGAAAACAAGATATGGGACAGTTCTTGGATACAGGGCACTCTCCTTTGAAACAGGATGTAAGGCTCTGTAAGGGCCTTTGGAATGGCCTAACATCTTACTGGGTAGCTCTAGGAAAAAGCAATGGTGCACATTAAATGACATAGAGATGACAAAATCATTGTGGCAGACTGTGAAGGAAGGAATTTAAAGACACAGGAAAGCATGCCAGAAAGGACTTATTATTAAACTCAGAAGACCTACCAGTTGAATATGTTCCTCATAAGGGCTCTGAGAATACTCTGTTTAAAGGAAACTACTAGTGATACAGGCATAATCCTTCCTGAGAAGATTCACAGTAAGTGTGTTCTATAGTTTAAGGCTGACAGAAGACATTCAAAAAATTTTAGCTTTTTTTTTTTTTTTTTTTTTTTTTTTAAATTTTAGCTTCTGATAGCAATGGAGATATGAGCACAGAGTAGCATAGACAAGGTAGAATTCTCATAACTAGTAGATGCTGGTTGGGGGAGGGGAGGCATAATAACTTTAATAGACAGCAAAGTCAGAGGGCAGTCCACAGAGATCTATGGAAATGGCTCACAGGACATGGTCTTCCAGGAGGCAAAATAGGGGGGAAGCCAACAAAAGTATTACATGATACATATACTTACAAGAAATCAACAATGGGTGAGCAAAAGACTAAGGACAGCTGTCCCAACATAAAATCACAACCCCAGATCTAAGATAGCATGTAAATAGTTTCCTCACTTCTCTCCAATTACAGATTTGAAAATAAGGCCATCAAAGATGAAATAAGTCCATCTACCTAAGTTCACACACCCAATTATAAGTAGAGAAGAGACATTAACTGAATTTTATCTCTACTTTGTCCAGTGATGCCTCCTGGTCAACTACCTCTCTTCCTAAATCTTGGTTCTTTATCTGTAACATGCCCTGCCTACACTACAGGAACTTAAATAAGATGGTACCCATGACAGTACTTCAGAAAACTGTGTAATAACTGATATGAAAACTCCAGTTGCCTTTTAGGTAACTGCTCTATTCTGGGGCTCAACTATATTCTGCAAGTTATTTCTATTATAACATCTAAAAGCTTTGTTGTTTTTCCATTACACAAAATCCGACTGAAATGTGAATACTGCTTAACATAGTGCCTACCACATACCTGCTCCTCAATAACTAATTTTTTAACAATTTTTACTTATTTATTTTAGGTCCCTTGGGTATTAGTGCCCCAATGACAATAATTAAAACAATGGCTGTGGGTAGTTTTGAGGAGGATGTAGTTACTTATGATAGATAAGTCCACATGAGCTTCTAGATGGGGTTCTTTGGACCATTTTGGATGCTAATGATTGTGGTTCCCACCACTGAGTACATGAATAGGTATTAACATTTTGGCTGTGTGTGCTACTGAACACCATCACCACCTCAAGGGGTGGGCACCACAATAAGGGCAGACTCAAGCATTATGGACAAGGTACATTCCTTACCAACACCATGCCCAAAGCATGGCACACTGTTCAACAAAAATACTGAAAAGGACATTATTCTGTTAATTCAACACTTAAGATAGAGGTGCTATTAACCACCCTGTCAAAATTTAATAGCCCAGTCTGGCCAGTCAAGAAGGCCTCTGGACCTCAGAGGCTGACAGATTATCACACGTTAAACATGGAAGTTCCTGCTTGGGTCCCTGACATTATCACCATTACTTCATGGTGGCAATCCATATGGAAAACTTGCACACTGTTACTGCTCTGGCTAATGATTTTTACTTGGTTCCTTTGCAGGATGAGGATTAGGACCAATTTGCATTCATACAAAACAGCCTGTAATATGCCATTATTGAATGGGCTTGATGAAAAATATGTGGCTATAGTGCTGTACTTAGTCACTGATAGAATGATTAGTGCCAATTTGAATATAAAACTAGACTAAGTCCTGAGCCTGGCAAAGCAGGTGCAATTCCTAGGGGCCACTTGGGTAGGAAACCAAAGAAGTATCCCAGAAACGATGAAACAATACAGGCCCTAGCAGCACCCACTAATAAAAAGGAAGCGCAACTGCTAGAGGGCCTCTTTGGGTAGTTTAAATAGCATGTGTCCCACCAGGGTGCTTTCTTGGCTCCTTTCATTGAGATGACCTGCAGAGTAGTCAATTTTAAATGAAGTCTTTTGCAGCAGCAGGCCTTAGAAGCTGTTCAACAAGCCATGGGCCAGGCACAGCTTTTGGAACCTTTGAAACTTGTTGGTCTGATGGAACTGCAGGTTTCCACAACCCCTCTACATACTGATTGGTCTGTGGCAGCAGGAAATTGTCACTGGGGTGCACTGTTCTCATGGACCCTGAATCTGAAACCCTCTAGAAGCTACCACCCCCTGCAAAGGTTTATTTATTTGGGGGGAGAAGAGGGAGAGAATCTTCAAGCAGACTCCCCACTGAGCACAGAGCCCAACGTGGGGCTTGATCCCACAACCCATGAGGTGGAGACCTGAGCTGAAACCAAGAGTCAGATGCTTAATCGACTGAGTTACCCAGGAGCCCCGCAATATACCCCTTTTGAATGACATTTCTTTGCTTGCTCTTGGGTACTAAAAAAGATGGGGCATTATACATCTAGAATGCCACATAGGACACTGCAACCTGAACTACCCATTTTCACTTGGGTGATGACAAAGCCTACCAATAAAATTAAAAGGGCTCAATAAAGTTCAATCATAAAAATGGAAATGGTACTTCCAAGATCAGGCCTGGCTAACATACCAAAGGACTAGCAGGCTCCAAAAGCAAATAGCCAGCTTATCAGAAAGGCACAAACAACTCACAGTGAATGTTTTGGCCCCTCCTAGGGCTACCTGGGGCACAAGATTAAAAAATGTGCAATAAACCATGGTTTACTGACCACTCTGTGAAACTAAAGCAGATAGGGTCTGCAGAGTTGCAGATGCCATTTGGCCAATGGATGGTCATCTTTTGACTGAGACAAGATATGGACATTCTACCCAACGGGCCAAGACCTGTGCTATGGTGATGGCCATGAAGGTCGCCCCTACCACCATTCCCTGATCGATTTTCACCAACTCATGGGCTGTTACCAATGGTCAGGAGAATAGCAACTAAAGGACTGGACTATTAAGGGATGTCCTGTGTGTGGAAAATAACTAAGGCAGCAGCTTGCTGTCTGGGATGAAAACATGTATGTCACTCATGTGGATACTCATGGGAAAAGACCTTTTAAAATAAAAACATAAACAGCACTCTTGTGCCAAACCAGCTTGTGCCTAGCAGGCTGCAACAATCTCCCAGTGGGTACATCTGTGAACTGTACATGGGAGTCTTTTCCAATGCAAAAAATGTGATATAGCTCCCCCTACACCCAAAAAATGTGATAAAGCCCAAGAGATGACCCTGGAAGACAGCAAGACTAATGATGCAGTGCAATCTTGTGATTCTTCTCAATATACTCATATCATCTAGGAGAACTGGGACATATTAATCAAGGACTGGGACCAACCTTGGTCTAGGAGATTGATCACAATGTACCCCCAAACCACAGCCATGCACACAGATGATGCCTCATGGCCATTCTCAGGCTACAGTACTACTATTCCAATCTGACATTTGAATGCTGGCTGAAATTCTCACAGCTGAATAAAACTTATGTCGTATTTTTGGACACCCTGTAAGACTTCACTCTGACCGAGGAATATCCTTCATTACCAAGTGAGACCACAAACGGGCATAATCCCATGGAAATGTACTTTCCATGCACACTGTCACCAGCATGCCAATAGAGCCACTAAATGAATAAATGATTGATTTACACACCAACTAAAGAAAGAATACCAAGATAGCCTACTAGTGGATTGGTACCCTCATCTGAGTAGGGCTGTATGGCTACTCAACAATGCACTGTAGTGCAAGGGAAACGTGGCCCTACAATGCATACTGGGAAATACTGAACTTGGATGGGGTGAGGGTAGAGTAGACAGATATGTGTTTAGACTGTGCCTGCAAAATCCCAATTTCAGTATACCAAATCATTTCTTTTGTCACTTGGGAATGTATGTCTTTGGGGTGGTTTACAGTTCTGCTGTCATAGCACGCCAGACATGGCCTCCTGACTCTAATCTGGATGTGATGCTTCCTCCTTTGTGCACCTTCCTTCTATGGGAAACCACAAGGGTGGGAGACAAAACCAAGAAGTATCATGGTGCTAGGGTCCTTCTAGTAGTGTTGGGAACATTTGACCCTTCAAATCAGGTGGGTGACATTACTGGACAAGTCAAGATTATGCAGCACATGGCCTCCCTTTTGGGATTGGCCAACTGAGGAGAACAAGTCTGGGTCAAGCAACAATACACTGGGTGCTCAAAAAGGCAGTAAGTACCATTAGGATTGGGACAGATAGCATGGGTTGCAATACCCAGGCAACTAGCACCCCAAATAGTAGACTAGGACATTTCAGGCCTCAGAAGGTTCATGGAGTGAAAGACGGGTGGGAATAATGTTCTTTCTTCTCATTTCTACAGTATCCTCTTCTACAGAATGCCTGGTATAACAACACCTTGATAAAAATCAGTACATCCATAGTGAATGAAGGCAAACTTAACCAATGCTGGATTTGTCATTCCGAATAAAGTTCTTCTTATCCTACACTCCCACTGTAATGGACGTGATTAATACACAACAACTCAGATGTTCCTCAAGCTATCAATGGGTCAAATCACCAGGTGAGTCCTTCAATACAGATCCAGATGCAGGCATACTCGAGTCTCCTGCTTTAATATTATCTATGATGTGACAGAAAAAGACCCCTGTACCAGAATGGTTATTACTGATCTATACGGACATTCTGGAATTGGAAGTCCAATACATAACTTTTCTCTCTCTGCAATCACAAGGCAAAAGCAGGCTGGGACTGTATATAACTGAACTAGTATTATGAGAACTAGTATTATGAGAACTAGTATTATGAGAACAAATCCCTGGCAGATGTCACCTGCATCCCTCTGGGTTATATATTTCTCTGTGGACTCTAATGGACAACAAAATTTACGCCTCCAAGGGAAAGATTTTATTGCCTCATTATCCATGTCAAGAACTGCACAGAGGGGTGGAAAGGACCCACTTTGCTAACACACTACAGAGTGGTACACAGTTCTCTCCCAGGAAGACAAATTAACCACTGGTTTCATTCAATTATCCAAATTCAAATACTGGGTATAGGTGTATGGACCCTAGAAAAAATGGTTTATAACCTAGAAAAAAATGGCATTATGTCCTTAACCATGGCAGAAGTAGTTAATGCTACTGTCTAAGCCATACAAGATCAACAAGACTCAGTGAACTCACCAGCCTACATGGTGATAGATAGCCCTCAATCATATGGTGGCAGAAGAGGGTGATGTTTGTGTGACTGCCAGCATTTTCTGCTGTGTATATGTCAACAATTCAGGTAAGTTAAAATATGAGCTGGTAAATACCCACACACAGGTGGGATGGTTATTACCAATACATTCACAATCCCCTCAGACTCAGTTTTTAACCTTTTTAGTTGGCTTACTCCAGACACCTGAGGTTCCTACTTGAAGATAATTCTCAAAAGAAGCCTAATCATCCTCCTGGGTCTGGCTCTCTTAATCATCCTGGTGAAGTGCCATCCAAATGACAGGGAAGCTTTATGAGAAATCCACATCCATATAGGTTGTTCAAGGACCCTACTGGACCCAATTCTGGCTCCAAGTTTGGGGTGGGCAATGGTCCTACAGGATTTGATATGCTTTATCTGTCACTTCAGGGGCCAAGCAGGGGTGAGGTATGGACTGTTGGGAAAGGCAGTCTTCTATGTACAGTCTTTTTGACTTCTACCTGGCTGCTTAGAATGGGCTAAGGGACTGGAACATTTCATTATCAAGAAATGAGCCTTTGCATTCATGGCTGGGGTAACTGCCTTGTGTGGGAATATGTTTCCTATTTCAGACTCAGTGTGGGCTCTCTTGTCCTGCTCACATATTTTAAGTCATATGGCACCTGGCCAAACTCACTACTAAATCTATCTCCTGAGGGGAGGGGACAAGGTCCTTAGCTCTGTAGCATAAGAGAGGTGCATGCAGGGAAAGTGTCCTGTGTTGACTGCTGTCCCTGGGGGACCAATGCCCACTAGTGAAACCAGTCTTGCTCTGCCCTATCGTATATGAGTAAAGTACTGTGTCATCCAGTGCTTGACTGTGTTGTGTTTTCCTCGGTGAACCTAATATCAAGATTGAGTGGGCACAAATGTTAGAACTTCTACCTCTGATGATAGGCATCAGGTATCATTTGCTTGGCAAATACAGAGCTAAAAAGGTTTTAGGGAACTTGAAAGAAACAGGATATGGGATAAGTCAACACAGAGAAGATGAAATGGGGTGGACTGAAGAAAATAAACCCCATCCAAGCTCTAAGAGATTTTGATATGAGGAATCAAGCACATATAAGAAAGTAGAAGGACTGGGGGCGCCTGGGTGGCTCAGTCCATTAAGTGTCCAACTCGTGATTTCGGCTCAGATCATGATCTCCAGGCTCTAAGACTGAGCCCTGTGTCAGGCTCCACGCTGGGTGTGGAGCCTGCTTAAGAGTCTCTCTCTTCCTCTGCCCCCCCCACCAAATAAACAAAAATTTAAAAAGTAGAACTATACTCCTAAGCCAAGTGAAAAGTGAAAGCAATACAGAGCAATAGCAACAAACTATAAAGTTAAGAGAAAGGTAATCTAGTGTCATGAGCATAAATAATAAAAAAACTAAGATATTTAATCTAGAACACAGAGATTACTATTGTTGTGTTTAAATTAGACCTATTCTGTGTCACCAACAATGAAAGAACCAAAAACCAATGGGTAGAGAATTTAGAAATAAGTTTTGGTTAACAGAAAGACAAACTGAATTTCTAAAAAATAACTCCTTTAGTTGTTAGAAATTGCTGTCTTTCTACTGACTAAAACATATAAAAATTTATATAAACTGGCAGTATCAAAAAATGTCTTACTGAGAAGGGTAGACTGATATTCTAAAATCAAGACACAGGAGTATCAATTCCTTGTTGTATTCCTTAAACTACTATAATGTTATGTATGTCAATTGTATCTCCATAAAACTGAAAAAATGCAATTTACAATTACAATGTAAACTTTAGAAAAAAGAGGAATTTTATCAGCTCATTTGAAAAGACACAGGACAGTATGAAGGCACAGGCCTTGGCCTATAGAATAAGCAGTTTCAAACTGATAATTAAAAGAAGAAAAAGCAAATGACTACACTCCTCAGGGAAAAAAAATAGTATATGATTACAGTGATATTAGAATGACAAAAAGGAAAGCTGAGAAGGGATTAATGTTTATAGCTTTTCTAAATTAAGTAATGGGAGATTGTAAAAGGTTTATAAAAACATTTTACTGAAAACAGTATCCTTATATCATTTTATCAACAATAAATAAAACCTCCCTCCTTCTTCATCTGGACAGAAAGCTTTTATAGAGTTTAATGATTTATTTTAAAATAATGTTGGTTTGTTTCTTGGTAAGCCACCAAAAAAAGTGTTTTTCCCAGAGGAAGTAGTGGGTAGGGTAGTGCTGGGGAATAAAATGCAGAACTTTAGATGTATTCCTACTAAAAAGTTTGTCTTGTTGATTTAGCCATGTGTGTACATCTGTAAGGACATGCTGTGTAATTCTTTCTCTCACAATGTATAAAATTTAATTGTATAAACCTGAGATGAGGCTTTGCTGTGCAAGTCCCGAATTCCACATGAGGATTAGAAAAAGAAAACCTAGGATTATGCTTGGGGTTTATTAGTATAGAGAAAATAATTTTGAAATGCTAGGAAGATAAATATTCAGGAAAAAATTCACTATGTACCAACTGACTATTCCTCCAAATTAAGTGTGGGATTAAGAGCCCCTTTTAATCATTAATTAAAAATAAGTAAGAAGAAGAATCCAAGAATGACACAGAATAGAAATCTACATAGACAACCTATAGAAACAAGGACTTCACAGGCAACATGATATCCATAAAGACTTATCTTTAAAAAATCACTCTCAATGTGAACAGCCTAAATGCTGCCATAAACAGCACAGGCTTGCAGACTGGATAAAACGACAGGACCCGTTCATATGCTATCTACAACAGACGCATTTTGAACCTAAAGATACACCCAGACTGAAAGTGAGGGGATGAAGAGCCATCATTCAGGCCAACGGGCCTCAAAAGAAAGACAGGGTAGTGATTCTCATACCAGATAAACTAGATTTTAAGCTAAACACTTAAGTCAGAGATACAGAAGGACACTACATCATTCTTAAAGGGTCTATCCACCAAGAAGATCTAGCAATTATAAATATTTATGCCCCCAATATGGGAGCAGCCAACTACACAAGACACCTGTTAATAAAAATAAAGAGTCATACTGATATGAATACATTAACTGTAGGGGATCTTAACATGCTACTCTCAGCAACAGACAGATATTCTAAGCAGAAAATCAACAAAGAAACCAGAGCTTTGAATGACACATTGGACCAGACAACAGAATACTCATTCTTCTCAAGTGCACATGGAACTTTCTCAGAATAGACCACATACTGGGTCACAAATCAGGGTTCAACGGATACCAAAAGACCGAGATTAATCCTTGCATATTCTCACACCACAATGCTTTGAAACTGGAACTCAATCGCAAGAAAAAGTTTGGAAGGAATTCAAACACTTGGAAGCTAAAGACATCCTGCTTAAGAATGTTTGGATCAACCAGGAAATCAAGGAAGAACTTAAACAATTCATGGAAACAAATGAGAATGAAGACACTTCAGTCCAAAACGTAAGGGATACAGCAAAAGCGGTCCTAAGGGGGAAATAGATAGCCATCCAAGCGTCACGCAAAAAAACTGAAAAATCCTGAATACACCAACTCTCTTTACAAACCTTAAGGAACTGGAAAATCAACAACAGATTAAGCCAACCCCACGCACAAGAAGGGAATAATTAAGATTAGGGCAGAGATCAATGAATTAGAAACTAGAGCTACAGTAGAATACATCAATGAAACTAGAAGCTGGTTCTTTAAAAGAATTAGTAAGATCGATAAAACACTGGCCAAACTAATCCAAAAGAAAGAGAGAGGACCCAAATCAATAAAATCATGAATGAAAGGGGAAAGATCATGACTGACACCAAGGAAATAGAAACAATCATCAGAAATTATTATCAACAGCTATATGCCAATATGCTAAGCAACCAAGAAGAAATTAATGCATTCCTGGAAACATATAAACTTCCAAGACTTAAACAGGAAGAAACTGACAACATGAATAGACTGATATCTAGTAATAGGATTGAAGGAGTGATCAAAAACCTCCCAAAAAAACAAGACCTCAAGACCTGATGGATTCCTTGGGGAATTCTACCAAACATTCAAAGAAGAAATAATATCTATTCTCCTGAAGCTGTTTCAAAAAATAGAAACAGAAGGAAAATTTGCAGACTCCTTTTATGAAGCCAGTATTACCCCTATCCCTAAACCTGATGAATATGGATGCCAAGATTCTCAACAAGATCCTAGCTAACAGGATCCAACAGTACATTAAAAAAATTATCCCCCATGACCAGGTGGGATTCACCCTGGGGATGCAAGGGTGGTTCAACATTCACAAATCAATCAGTGTGACAGAACAAATCAATAAGAGAGGAGAGAAGACTACATGGTTCTCTCAACTGATTCAAAAAAGCATTTGACAAGATAGAGCATCTGTTCCTGATTAAAACTCTTCAAAGTATAGGGATAGAGGGAACATTCCTCAACTTCATAAATCTATCTTTGAAAAATCCACAGTATCATTCTCAATGGGGAAAAGCTGAGAGCCTTCCCACTGAGATCAGGAACACGACAAGGATGCCCACTCTCACCATATATAGTACTAGAAGTCCTAGCAACAGCAATCAGACAACAAACAGAAACAAACCATATTCCAATTGGCAAAGAAGAAATCAAACCCCCTCTCTTCACAGATAACATAATACTTAAAATGGAAAACCCAAAAGACTCCACCCCAAACTACTAGAACTCATACAGCAATTCATAATGTGGCAGGATACAAAACCAATGCACAGAAATCAGTTGCTTTCTTATACACTAAAAATGAAAATACAGAAAGAGAAATTAGAGAATCGATTCCATTTACTATACCACCGAGAACCATAAGATAACCTGGGAATAATCCTAACCAAAGAGGTAAAGGATCTGTACTCGAAGAACTACAGAACACTCATGAAAGAAATTGAAGAAGACACAAAAAGATGGAAAAGCAGTCCATGCTCATGGATTGGAAGAATAAACATTGTTAAAATGTCTATACTGGCTAGAGCAATCTATACTTTCAATGCCATCCTGATCAAAATTCCACTGGCATTTTTCAAAATGCTGGAGCAAACAATCCTAAAATTTGTATGGAACCAGAAAAGACCTCAAATCACTAAGGGAATGTTGAAAAAGAAAAACAAAACTGGGGGCATCACATTGCCTGATTTCAAGCTTTATTACAAAGCTATGATCACTAAGACAGCATGGTACTGGCATAGAAACAGACACATAGACCAGTGGAACAGAACAAAGTCCAGATATGGATCCTCAACTCTAAGGTCAAATAATCTTCGACAAAGCAGGAAAAACTACCCAGTGTTGAAAAAAGACGGTTTCTTCAATAAATGGTACTGGGAAAATTGGACAGCTATGTATAGAAGAATGGTCGGTCAGCAGAGTCAATTTGTTAAAAAAAATTCATAAAGATAAACTCGAAATGGATAAAAGACCTCAATGTGAGGCAGGAATCTATCAAAATCCTAGAGGAGAACAAAGCCAGTAATCTTTGACATCAGACACAGCAACTTCTTTTAAGACATGTCTCCAAAGGCAAAGGAAACAGAAGTGAAAATGAACTTTTGGGACTTCATCAAGATCAAAAGCTTCTGCACAGCAAAGGAAACAGTCAACAAAACAAAGAGGGAACCCACGGAATGGGAGAACACATATGCAAATGACACTACAGACAAAGGGCTGATATCCAAAATCTATATAAAGAACTTCACAAACTCAACCCCCCCCAAAACAGATAATCATGTCAAAAAATGGGCAGAAGACATGAACAGACACTTCTCCAAAGAAGACAAACAAATGGCTAACAGACACATGAAAAAATGTTCATTATCATTAGCCATCAGGGAAATTCAAATCAAAACCTCACTGAGATACCAACTTACACCAGTTAGAATGGCCAAAATTAGCAAGACAGGAAACAACAAGTGTTGGAGAAGATGTGGAGAAAGAGGAACCCTCTTACACTGTTGGTGGGAATGCAAGTTGGTGTAGCCACTTTGGAGAACAGTGTGGAGATTCCTTAAGAAATTAAAAATAGAGCTTCCCTATGACCCTGCAATTGCACTACTGGGTATTTATCCCAAAGATACAGATATAGTGAAAAGAACAGCCATTTGTACCCCAATGTTCATAGCAGCAACGGCCACAATTGCCAAACTGTAGAAAGAGCCAAGATGCCCTTCAACAGACGAATGGATAAAGATTTGGTCCATATACACAATGGAATATTATGCCTCCATCAGAGGATGAATACCCAACTTTTGTGTCAACATGGATGGGACTGGAGGAGATTATGCTGAGTGAAATAAGGAGACATTACGATATGGTTTCACTTACTTGTGGAGCATAAGGAATACCATGGAGACATTAGGAGAAGGAAAGGAAAAGTGAATTGGGGTAAATCAGAGGGGGAGATGAAGCACGAGAGACTATGGACTCTAAGAAACAATCTGAGGGTTTGGAAGGCAGGGGGCTGGGGGAATGGGTTAGCCTGGTGGTGGGTATTAAGGAGGGCACATACTGCATTGAGCACTGGGTGTGGTGCATAAACAGTGAATCTTGGAATACTGAAAAAAAAAATAATTGTGAAGTTAAACAGCCAACTTGTGATGATCTCCCTATACTCTGAACTCTTTTTTTTTTTTTTTTAAGATTTTATTTATTTATTTATTTATTTGACAGAGATCACAGTAGGCAGAGAGGCAGAGAGAGAGGAAGGAAGCAGGCTCCCTGCTGAGCAGAGAGCCCGATGTGGGGCTTGATCCCAGGACCCTGGAATCATGACCTGAGCTGAAGGCAGAGGCCCTTACCCACTGAGCCACTCAGGTGCCCCTATACTCTGAACTCTTACAGCAAAAATGGCCTGTAAAATTCCCAAGGGCTGTTTTATTATAATATATGTAATTTTGTGGTTTTCAAAATGTCTTTGATAATACTTAGCATGCTGCTATTTATTTTAGAAAGATTTGTTTATTAATTTTAGGGAGAGAGGGCGTGCTCGTGAGGGGGGCTGAGAGAAGGGGCAGAGGTCAGGGGAGAGAGAGAATCTCACGCAGAGTCCCTGCCTAGCACTGAGGCTGACAGAGGTTTCCTTCTCACAACCCTGAGATCATGACCCCAGCCTAAATCAAGAGTCAGATACTCAACCGACTGAGCCACTCAGGTGCCCCATCATGGGGCTATTTAAAAAGTAAATGCTCTACAGGCTGTTAACAGTGATACATAGAAAATAAGTCTTAGAATATTACCAAAATTGACTTAAAAGTCTAACGATGTAAGTGCATTAAAAAATGTCTTCTAATAACTATGATACTTCTAACAATTCAAATAATAGATGATAACAGTTTAAAATGAACTGTAGTATTTCTGTATTTGTGAATATCTGGCAATTCAAGTAACAGAATATCAGGTCATTCAATATAAAAATTCCAATAATTTGTCACTCCTACCCTTGGTTATTTTGAGGATTACTTATTCAGGATTTGATAATGTGGGATTCCTTTTAAAATCAGAACCTTTTCTAAAGGCATAGAAATAAAAAGATTTTTAGATCAAATATTTTAAAGTCGAATAAATCTATTCAACTCTGATAAAACACTCTACTGTGGTATGGCCTTAAATTCAAAAGAAAAGTTTTATTGTTACATATTAAGAGAAACAAAGAATTCCTTTTGATTACAAACTAGAAAAGGATTATAATTAGTTTCTTAGGATGCTATAATCTCTTAAAACTTTAGATGTACCATGTTGTCAACCTGGTTTAAGACAGTATTACAACTAAGTAAGACAGAGTTTTCATGTGGGCCAATGTCTCAAGTTTTGTCATGGCCATCAAATGAATCTATCACCTTAAATTTTCCATTATTATTACAACTCCTAAAAAACCAACCACTGCCATCTTAATTCCTAGCATTCTAGTACCTTGTACAAGCATATCTTTTATGAAAGTCTGGAAGAGAGTAACTTACCCTATCATGAAGAGTCCAGCCAACATATTTTAGGTAACTGTCATTTAGGAAGGCATCACTATACATTTTCATCCATACTCCAATTTCTTCAATACAAATGGCTCTAATCTCAGCAATAGCATCACTAGAGGAAAAAACAAAACAACAAAAACAAAAAACAGACAAACCTCAGATTAACATCCCAAACTAGAATGTACTTCATACAAATTTTCAGCAAGTAATAAATATTATATCCAATATACTCTCAAAAGTCCTACAATTTGAGTATCTTCTATTTTTTAAAATGTTTTCTTTTTTCTTTAAGATTTTATTTATTTATTTGAGAGAGAGAGCACAAGCAAGGAAAAGGGGCAGAGAAGAGGGAGCAGGGAGCTCTGGTGAGCAGGGAGCCTGATGCAGGGCTTGATCCCAGGATGCTGGGATCATGACCTGAGCCGAAGGCAGACGCTTAACCGACTGAGCCACCCAGGTGCCCCTAGATGTTTTCTATAAAATAAAAATTATCAGTATCAAACTGAAAAACAATTCTGGAAATAATCTTTCACTTTATTTTCACTGGAGTAGGAAATGGTACTTGGAGCTTTCTGAAAGCCTCCCAACTATTATGGAGTCAACAAACATGTTAAATCTGAGGAAACCAGCATACCACCATACCACAGAATAACACAGAACTTAAAAATTGTTTCTCTAATTGTGAATTTAAGTTAGTATACATCTACTGAATTAAGAGAAAATATGACCGGAACACAAATTAGTATCTACAAGGGAAAATGACAGAAGCTTATATTTGAAAATATACAACAGTTACAAAATGAAAACCTCAAAGTAATTATACTAATAATTCACATTTAGTCACAATGGGAACAATCTTGGTGACTATACTGTGAAATGTACCAAAAGTCAGATTTTTGGCACCATGCCCAGATGGCTTTTCGTCTCACTATAAGCATCTAATATAACCCTCCTTGGATGATTTTCTTACTCTAAAATCTGTGAAACATGAACAAATACAATTTTATTATTTTTACCTAATCTTTCAACTGGTTATTAAGCTTTTAAAAAATCCTATTAAATATGGTGTTAAATCTTAACTTCCTTTTGTAGATGGATCTTCAAGGTTTCTGATTTACCATACATAAATGATTTAAAATTTTAGGTAATTCTTAACTCTCCAATTTATATAAGGCAATCATCTGTCAATTAAATTGTTAATCTGGCAATAATTTAGCTAGAATTTTAATGTTAATTAAGGAGCTTTTCTTAGTTTCTCTTTTGTGACAAAATAGGTAAGGCGCTAGCATTCTGGTATTTAATCCTCTAATATTTCTAATAATAAAATCTCAGTTTCTTCTAAGTCCCTGTCATTGCTCAAGAATAAAAATGTAAGGAATTTTCAAAGTCATACTACTAAATCACAATTTTTAGATTTCCTACATTTTTTAATATCTTTTTTTTTTTTTTTTAAAGAGCATGGAACCTGATGAACGGCTCAATCTCATGACTCTGAGATCATGACCTAAGCTGAAATCAAGAGTCAGAAGCTTTTTTTTTTTTTTTTTTTTAATTTATTTGACAGAGAGTGAGAAAGCACAAGCAGGGGGAGCAGCAGAGGAAGAGGGAGAAGCAGGGAGCCTGATGCGGAAGTCCATCAAGAGTTAGAGGCTTAAACTGATTGAACCATACAGGCGCCCAATACCTTCTTCTTAGGGAGAGATTCTACAGCATCAAGGCTAATGGCTCTGGAGCAAAACATACTAAGTTCAAATCCTAGTTCAACTAATTACAAGCTGTGTAGCTTTAGGCAAGTTACTTCCCTTTCTTAGATTTTGTTAATAATAATATATGGAATAATATATGGAATAAAACTGTACCTAGCCTAGTGCTCACAGAGATGAAATCACGTAATAAAAGTAAAATACTTAGAACTATGCCTAGCACCTACTAAATCTTCCATAAATGTTTATAATTATAATCTCTTAAGTGTCATCAATCGAAACATTTACAGATAATGCAGCAGAAAAAAATTGCTTTACTACAACTGTGAGAGAATGTTCCTAGACGATTATAACATTGAATATACAGAAGACAATATAGTGAATATATGTGTATCCACTATTCAGTTAAGAAATAAAATATTACAGTTGAAACTTCCTGTATACCTCTTACTGACAATCTCCCTCCCAAAGAGCATAGGACTATTCTTGGTTCAGTGGCTACCACTGTCTTCTTTACCTTTATGCTTGAACTTCTTATGTACAGTTATACATATTTTAAAACTTTACATAAATAATGTCTTGTAGATATCCTCTCCAACTTGTTTTCACAAACCATGTTTTGCAATTCATACAGACTGATTTATATAGCTCCAGAGCCATTAATTAATTTTAATGATGTTCAGTTTTCCTATCTGCATACAGAGAAATTATAAACCACTTATATATTCTCTCACTGGCAGACATTTAAGTTATTTTCATATTTTTCCTTTTATTAACTGACTAGGTGGCTCCATCAGTTAAGCGTCTGCCTTCAGCTCAGGTCCCAGAGTCCTGGGATCAATCCTGGAATTGGGCTCCTTGCTTAGTGGCAAGCCTGCTCCTCCCTCTGTCTGCTGCTCTCCCTGCTTGTGCACGCACACTCACTCTCTGGCAAATAAATAAAACCTTTAAAACAAAAACAAAAACAAACAAAAAAAGAAAAACAACCGACCTACAGAGATTACTAACTATGGTAAGTGCATATAAAGACAGTTCAATCATTCTACTCATTACAACTTATATTACCATTACAAATACCATTACTATTGGAATTGAGATTATTGAGTGTCTAATTCCTAAGGCTAGAGAATATAAAGGCTCAGCTTTCAGTAGAGAAATACTGTTCAAAATCTTTTATTTTATAATCACCTCTATGTCTAAGCCTAATTTCTAATGACTTTTAATCTTGTTTACTAGACTTTTAAAGGCTCTGCTCTTAGAACACAAATCCTCTCTGTATGCACTGCCAACATTCTAATACAACTTGTCTTTTTTGGAATCATATTCTTTGTTTCAGATGCTAGTCTGACCCCTCCCACCTTAACTTTAAAATTTTTAGTATTCCTTCTAGATTTACAATTTGACTGAATGTGGTCAGATAACACATTCTGCTACTATTAAAAATCCCTAGGTAATCTGTCTCCTGTTTAGGTTCTAAAACTCCAACCCACTTTGCTTTTGATACAGTCCTGTGAGATTAATCATTCTCTACAGGTAATTATATTATGTAATCAACGATAATACATAAAAGTAGAACTCCTTTGTGGTAGCTTTAAAATATGTCCACACACTCTTTATTAATAGTTTTTATGGAGACAAATTCTTATTTTTTTAAAATGTGGGTGTACTTAGTAATTTGTTTCTAACAAACATGATGTGGTAGAAATGATGGATTTTTGACTCTTGAGGTTAGGTCAAGTAAGAGACTGTGACTTGTGCTTTGTTCTCTCTCTTGGATCACTCTCTCGAAGCCATGTCCTGAGGACATTCTAGCTGCCCTACAGAGAACTCCACATCATGAGTAACTGGGGTCTTTTACCAACAGCCATGTGAGTAAGGCATCTTACAAGGAAGTACTCCAACCCTATACAAACTTTTAAAGGCCTGTAGTCTGGACCAAAGTCTTGACTGCAATCCAGTGGGATAACTTATGCTAAAAACACCTAGGTAGGCTGTTCCTAAATTCCCGACCCATAGAAATTATGAGGTAGTAACTGTTTGTTGTTTTGTTTTGCCAAATTTTGTAATAATTTGTTACATAGCAAAAGATATTCTTACTTTCTACTTTATTAAAGACCCATACCAATAACTAAACTTCTAGTGTGGTCTATGAATGAGTTCTTCCTTAGTCCAAAGAGTTCAAGTGCATCAGTATCTATGTATCTGTGGTCATCTCTATGCTTACGCTGCCTTCATTTTGCTCTAAATACAAACAATGATTATTCTTTCAAGCTCCTGTGGTGTTAGTTCTGTCATATCCTTTTATTACCAGATATAGCTTTTCTGCCCTCTATGAAGTAAGAGTCTATTTCAGTAGATGAAGTGTAAAATAAAAATGCAGTATGTTCTGAAATATTCCTCTAAACCTTGATTTTCATATAAAATTTCTTTTTAACACCTTAATCTCTATTTCCACCAGCCTCAGTCCATTTAGAAAAGTAATGTTTAACCTGCAGATATCTGGGAGTTTCCAAAGCAAGGATTAAAGTAGGGGGAAAAAAGTACAACAGGGGAAGGTATAAAGGCAATCATAAGATGAACTAATTTTCCTAATTCTAGTGTATGGGCCTTGAAATGAATAACTAAGATTGAAGTCAGGATATACTACTTTTGAACTCAAAAAGAAAAAGAAAACCTAGAAAATAATAATTCTGTGGTAATTCATCCTTTGTTGTAACTCTATTTTATGGCATAAAAAATGATTATGTTCATTCAATGAAAAACTTATCTAATTTACTGATCCTCAGAGTTAGTGTGCCTTTTTGGGAGATGTGACCCTTTAATTTAATATCTGGACTTTAAATTTTCATTTTGGATTACTTTCCTGGCAGATGGAATTCAAATTATTTTCTGCTTACAACAAAATGAAATTTAACTCTAGTGAATTTTAGTGAAATGTTTCTTGTACTACTCTTACAGATGCTTTCTCAGTAAGGAAGTAGACTAAATTAAAATGACTGCAATATAAATTTTGGAGAATAACTCTTGGCTAATATGGGCGTTTTGACACTTAAAATTATCCCTCATGTACAAGGAATCTCACGAGAGCTCTAGAGTGAGAAACAATTACAAGTGCCAAGACGGCTGCTATCTAAATTTTAGCTCAAAATGAATTCATGTCTCAACCAATTCTCTGTCACTAATATTTGGCTAAAAAAATTATATTTTCCAAAGCAGAACTAGAGAGAATAAAAAAACAATAGCCCAAGAAAGAAAAGAACTGCTGAAGAACTAGTGAAAAGATACACTGCGTCCTTTATTAGACTGAAAACAAGAACTTAAGAATAAAGACCTTAACTTACAGAAAGATGATTAAAATAATTATCACCTTTAGCAAATGTTAAACGTTAGTAAAGGACAGTACAGGGAACACAGAAGCACATAAATTGATGGGAGGGACAAGATGGGGTCAAAGAAGGCTTCTATGAGGCAGCAATGTTTAAAAGAACTGAAAAGCTGAAACTTTCCTGTTTGCTACTTAAATCTGTATCTTTTACTTAATTATTTCAGGATGATCAGAGTTACTTAAAATGCACTAGAAATGTAATAGCTTTATAATAAAAAGTTGGAAATGTTTTCCATCTCAATTTTGCAGCATTATCTATTAGTGAAAATAGTGACAAAATACACAGAAAAGCATTGCATCACTGAGACTCATATAGAGCAGGTGACATGGCTGTCTGCTACCCTGCATAACTCCTTAATATTTTACTATTAACAGAAGTTTAGGCATAAGATTAAAAGTTGAATGTCAAGAATACATTACATTTTAAAGAACAATATCTTTAACTTATATCGCATTTTAACTATCAATCTGACATATAGGTTAGGTCAAAAATGAAATATTAGGAAGACAACTACATTTTAAAAAATGGCCATTTGCTCAGAATAAATCATACCACAGTATTGTGTAAGAATTGCTCTGAAGACATTATTCGAAAATGTTTCATCATAGTATAAAATGAAAGACCACTAGAAAACAACAGACATCCACTTTTCATTTTTTCAAAATTGTTGAAATCTTTCCTAAGTTACCTCCTTTTCCATTATTCTTTTTTTTTTTAAAGATTTTTATTTATTTATTCGACAGACAGAGATCACAAGTAGGCAGAGAGGCAGGCAGAGAGAGAGAGAGGAGGAAGCAGGCTCCCCGCAGAGCAGAGAGCCCGATGTGGGGCTCGATCCCAGGACCCTGGGATCATGACCTGAGCCGAAGGCAGAGGCCTTCACCCACTGAGCCACCCAGGCGCCCTCCATTATTCATTCTTAAGGCCTAATAACTTTTTAACTCTTCACCATCACTGAAATAATAGACACTCTTTCATTTTTGGTAGCTTTTAAGACTTTCTCATAATATTTGGTGTTATGTACTCTGATTATGGTTAGACATGAAATATTTTTCTTACCCTCAACACTTGTTAAGTCTTTCCAATCTGACAATTCTATTTTTTAAACCAGTTTTATAAAATTTCAGTTATCTCAATCATACTATTTTCCAATACTTCTCTTTTCTTTTGAAATCCTATGTGAAGGACTTCTGAAGCCTCTCAAACAATCCCCCATGTATTAGAAACATTTTTACATATCTCCTTTGCCTGGCTTAATTCCTCAATATTATATTCTAATTCACTGAATGTTCCTTCAACAGTCTAAGAGTGTATCTTGTTCACTAAATATTTACCTATGTATTTATCGTGAATATGTTTTTCATAACCAGTACTTTAAATTCTATTTTTATATCCACTTGTTTTTACTATATGCCATTTAATTGTTAAAGGAACTGGGTCAATTACAGTCTGTATGATTTATCACATTCTGGACTAAAACAATACCATGAAGACTGAGTCAAATAAAAGGCTCTTCTATTTTTCATATTTCCTATAAGTAAGTAGTTACATCTAGCAGTGTATAGATTAATATTCAGTATTTATTTGACATTAAGGTGGCAGGTAAAACTCGGAGTGTTAAAGTGCCATCACTGCACAACATCTCTAGTATGTATATGCAGTAAAATCGTCCCTTAATCAGTATATTAAGTAATACTTCTGGAAAAATCAATGATTGGTATCTCTACTGATAACTCTGGAAGGCAGGTCACATTCTCAACTGTTTGCAATCCTGTTATAAGCAGCTGAAATTTTAATGTATCAAAAGTAAGTTGTGACAGATCCAACACTAGATTATTTAAGACCTCATTAAAAAAAAAAAAGGCAGTAAGATAACAGAAAATTTAAAAATTGTCGTTTCTATGAGGATAACAGGTTGATACTTTGGCAAGACTCAATAAGGGTGAATCTCTAAAACAAAAACCACATTATTTTAGTGCTGAAAGACCAAAGTAAAATAGTAATAATACGTATTCTGCACTCAAGACTGCATGGCTGAGTCATGATGGACAGAATTTAAGTTTCCACTTAAAAACCGCATAAAACATAAAATAATGGTGTTTAGATGGCAGAGAAGGAAAGTAATCTCTGAGAGGTAATAAGGTAATTCTTTTTTTAAAGATTTTATTAATTTATTTGTTAGAGATCACAAGTAGGCAGAGAGGCAGGCGGCGGGGAAGCAGGCTCCCCGCTGGTTGGAGAGCCTGATGCAGGCTCAATCCCAGGACCCTGGGATCATGACCTGAGCTGAAAGCAGAGGCTTTAACCCACTGAGCCACCCTGGCACCCCTAATAAGGTAATTCTTAAGACAAATAAAGATTATACTTGTGAGCACTTGGGTGGCTCAGTCAATGTCTGATCGTGGCTCACCTTCCTATGATAGAGCCCTGTGTTGGGCTCCCTCCCTGCTCAGCGGGGAGGCTGCTTCTCCCTCTTCATACCCCACTGTGGTCTCTTTGAAATAAATAAAAAATAAATAAAATCTTTAAAAAAAAAAAAAAAAAGACAAAGAAGGTAATTCTTAAGACTGCACCAGATTGGTGCCTGCCAGGTAGCAGTACTGGCACAGGAACCTAGGCAGAGCCTTTGTATATAATCTTATATATAAAATTTCTTTCTAGTTAGAAACAAGGAAACCACAGTGAGTGAATCAATTCCTTTAAAAGTCCTAAAAAAACAAAAAATGTCAACCTAAAATTCCATACCAAGAGAAAACATCTTTCAGAAATGAAGATGAGGCGGGGCGCCTGGGTGGCTCAGTGGGTTAAAGCCTCTCCCTTCAGCTCAGGTCATGATTCCCAGGATCCTGGGATCAAGCCCCACATCAGGCTCTCTGCTCCGAGGAGAGCCTGCTTCCTCCTCTCTCTCCCTGCCTGCCTCTCTGCCTATTTGTGATCTCTCTCTGTCAAATAAATAAATAAAATCTTAAAGAAAAAAAGAAAAAAAGAAATGAAGATGAGGCAATGGGAGAGTTAAGTGGCTGGTAAATGTTCTCCCCCCTAGAAACAACTAAGACAAAAACAATCATTTTAGTTTTCTGATAATCAACCAAAAATAAATGAGACGCATTTAGTCATAGAAAGTTATTAACCTTTCTCTAAAACAGGAGAAATCTATGGCTTTCTGGCACAGAAATTGTTTTTTTCAATGATTCAATTAGTTGGGGAAAACTAAGTCCCATTAAATGTGGAATGACTGAAATCCTTCAAAGTATATTTAGTAATCACAATAAAATTAAATTAGAAATTAAGAAGAGAAATTCACGGAAACCTCCAAATATCTGAAAATAAAAGATTTAATGTTAATAAGCCATGCATCAAAGAAGAAATCACCATAAAGAAATAAGGAAATAATTTATACAGAATAAGAATTAAAATACAGCATATCAATAGTCCTGGGATGTTGTAAAAGCACTGCTTTGTGGGAAATTCACAGCTTAAAATTCTAGCTAAGGAAAAAGAATATAAGATTAGTAACCTGAGTTTCTATCTTAAGAAACTAGAAAGAGATGAATAAATTAAAATTACAGCAATCAGAAAGAAGGAAATAAAAAAGATTAAGCAAAAAAAAATTAAAAATAATGTTAATGAAACCAAATGTTCAATCTTTAAAAAAGAGTAATAAAACTGATAAACACTTAGCTAGACTGACCAAGACAAGAAGAAAGACGACACAAATTACAAACAAGAAATAAACAAACATCACTGCCAATCCTATAGAAATGAAGAAGATCATGGGGTGCCTGGGCAGCTTAGTTGGTTAAGTGTCCACCTCATGGTTTCAGCTCAAGTTTTAAACTTGTGGTCCTGAGACTGAGTCCCATGGCAGACTCCGTGCATGGTGCAGAGTGTGCTTCAGATTTTCTCTCCCTTTGCCCTTTCCCCTGCTCATGCATGCTCTCTCTCTCTCTCTCCCTCTTGCTCTAATAAATAAATAAATAAATAAATAAATAAATAAATAAAAATCTTAAAAAAGAAGAAATGAAAGGGATTGTAAGGAAATACCATGAGCAATGCTATGCCATCAAATCTGCAGTATACATGAAATGGACAGATAGTCTAAAAGACACAAATTACCAAAATGAATTAACAAATAGAAAAACTAGGATAGATCTATAACAAAAGATTTAATCAGAAATTGAAAATGGTTACCCCCAAAAGCCCCTAGGTTTAAAATGCTTCACTGGTGAATCCTATCAAATTATAAAAAAGAAATAATACCAATCTTTCATAAACTCTTTCAGAAAATAGAGCTGAGGGGAACACTTCCCAGAGTATTTTATAAGGCCAGTAACTAGATTATGATTGTAGACACAAAATTCCTTAATATAATATTAGCAAACTGAATCCAGGAGCATTAAAAAAAATAAAAAGATTATGTATCATGATCATGCAGAATTTCTCCCAGAATGCAAACCTGGCCTAACATCTGAAGATCAATTAATAGAACAGAATAAAGGAAAAAGTCTGTATTTTCATCTTAACTGAAACAAAACAATCAAATCAATCAATCATGATAAAAACAACAAACAAAATTAGGCTAGAGGGGAATTTACTCATCCTGCTGAAGGATAACAATGTAAAACTTAAAAGCTAATGGCATTAAAGACTGATGGTTTTCCCTTTAGGATCAGAAAAAATGGAAAGCTGTCCTCTCTTACTACTTTTATTCAGTACTGTACTAGAGATTCTATAGCCAATGCAATGAGGGTAAAAAAAAGAAAGTAAAGACACAGAAAAAGTCTTTAGACTGAGAAAGTAAGAATAAAAATGGTCTTTATTCACATATGATCTGTATGTGCAAAATCTTAAATAACCTGTAAAACAAACAAAATTTCAAAATGGTATAACAAATGAAAGTATCTTGTAATTCTGGAGGAATGTTAAAAAGAACTGCATTTTAATATATTAATAAGGAAGAATCTAGAACAGAAATTAAGAAAACAATTTCATTTACAGTAGAATAAAAAATGAAAATGCTTAGAAATTTAACAAAAGTAATGCAAGACTTGTACCTTGAAAATCATAAAAAACAGCTAGGAGAAATTAAAGAATATCTAAACAAATTGAGATAACAATCTATATTCATAGGTTGGAAGATTTAATACTGTGAAGAATTCAATTATCTCCAAATTTGTCTACAGAGTCATTATATTCATCAGAATTTCAGCAAACATTTATGTAAAAATTGACAAGCTGACCCTAAAATTTATACAGAAACACAAAGAATCTATAATTGTCACAATTCTGAAAAAGAACAAAGTAGGAGGATTTAGCACAACCTAATTTTAAAAGCATACTCTAAAAGACAAATACTGTATATCTACTTATATGTGGAATCTAAAAAAGCCAAACTCATAGAAATATAGTAGAATGGTGGTTGCCAGAGCCTGGGGGAGGTGAGAGAAATGAAGAGATGTTAAAGAGTAGAAACTTCTGCTTATAAGATGAATAAATTCTGGAGATCTAATGTACAGCATTGTGACTACAGTTAATAAAATTGTATTTATTACACACTTGGAAGTTGCTAAGAGAGTAAGCTTAAATATAATCAAAACCACCACAAGAAAAAAAAGGTATTTAGGTGAGATGACTGAGGTGTTAGGAAACCTTGTAACAGTAACTTCACGAAATATGCAAATCAAACCATCACACTGTAAAATTTAAACTCACATATTCTACATCAATTACTCAAAACCTAAAAAAAAATTTATTCTAAAGCTACTATAAGCAATATGGATGGTATAGGTTTAAGGATAGACAGATTAGAAATGCTATAAATTAATCTTTCCATTTGTGTTCATTTGGTTTTAAAGAAAAGCTCCAAGGAGGAGTACCTTATTGGGTCAGTTGGTAGAACATGGGACTCTTAATCTATGGGTTGTGAGTTTGAGCCCCACATTGGACGTAGTGATCACTTAAGAAAAAGGGGGGGTGCCTAGGTGGCTCAGTTAAATGTCCAACTGTTGATCTCGGCTCAGGTGTTGATCTCAGGCTTGGGAGTCAAAGCCCCTTGTTGGGCTCCATGCCACCCTAGAGCCCATTTAAAAAAACTCCAAGGAAACTCAACTGGAGGAAGGGAGCCTTTCACCAAATGGTGCTTGGACACATGAATACCTATATGTATAAAGCAGAGGTACACCTTGTAACACAATATACACAAAAGTTAACTCAAACAATGGTCCATATACTTTTACTTAAAATACTAAGCTATTAAACTTCTAGAATAAAACACAAAGTCCATATACTTTTACTTAAAATACTAAGCTATTAAACTTCTAGAATAAAACACAGAAGAAAATCTGGGGTTAGGCAAAATGTTCACAGATATATCAAAAGCACGTACAGAAAAGAAAAATGAATAAAAGACTTCATTCCAATTGAAAACTTTTGTTTTTCAAAAGGTATCATTAAGAAAATGAAAACAAAGCCAAAGGCATAAAAAAACTTCAAATTATTTATGTAATAATAACTTGCATCAAGCATATAAAAGTACTCCTACAAAAACCCTCTCATTAATGATTAAGAATAGATAAAATCAGTAAAGGATAGAAAGGACCTGAACACTACCAAATGATTTTGACCTAAAATCAAAAGCACAATATGTATTTTTGTCTGAGTAAATAGAACACTTATCTAGACTACAATATGGGTCATAAAACAAATCTTAACAAATTTAAAACCATTCAAATTATACACAGTATATTCTCTGACTACAATGGAATTAAATCAGAAATCAGTAACAGAAAGATCTCAGATATTTGTAAACTAAATACTACACTTCTAAATAAACCACAGGTCAAAGAAGTCAAAAAGGAAATTAGAAAGCATTTTGAGATGAATGAAAATGGAAACACAACATACTAAAATTAAGGGGATACAGCTAATGCAGTACTAACAGAGAGATTTATAGGAATAAATTCCAATATTAGAAAATAGGCCTTAAATCATTGTCTCACTTTTCACCTTGAGAAAAGCAGAGAAAATGAAACACAAATTAAGAATTAAAAAGGAAATAATAGATCAAAAATCAATGTAACAGAAAACAGAAAAATAGAGAAGTTCACTGTAACCAAAATCTCATTTTTTTCTTTTCCAAATTTTTATGTAAATTCTAGTTATCATACAGCGCAATATTGGTTTCAGGAGTAGAATTCAGTGGTGCATCTATTAACAAATAACAAACAGTGCTCATCATAACAAGCACCTTCCTAATACCCATCACTAATCTAGCCCATTCTTCCCCCACCTCCATCCATCAACCTTCAGCTTGCTCTCTTAGAGTCTCTTATGGCTTTTTTCCATCTCTTTTTCTATTTTCCCCCCGCCCATATATTCCTCTGTTTTGTTTCTTGAACTCAACATATGAGTGAGATCATATGGTATTTGTCTTTTTTGGACGTATTTCATTAGTATGATATACTCTAGCTCCATCCATATCCTTGCCAATGACAAGATTTCATTCTTTTTATGCCTGAGTAATATTCCATTGTATATATACATACCACATTTTTTTTTTATCCCTTCATTAATCAATAGACATTTGGGCTCTGCCCATAGGTTGGTTACATGAACCCCTTTGAATCTGTATTTTTGTAACCTTTGGTTAAATACCTAGGAGTACAATTGCTGGATTGAAGGGAGTTCTATTTTTAACTTTTTGAGGAACCTCCATACTGCTCTTCAGAACAGCTGCACCAGTTTGCATTCCCACCAACAGTGCAAGAGAGTTCTCCTTTATTTGCATCCTAATCAACATCTGTTGTTTCTTGTGTTGTTAATTTTAGTCACTCTGACAGGTGTAAGGTCATATGTCATCACAGTTTTCATTTGTATTTCCCTGATGATGAGTGATGTTGAGCATCTTTTCATGTGTCTGTTAGTCACCTGGATGTCTTTTTTGAAAAAGTGTCTATTCATGTCTTCTGCTCATTTCTTAACTGGGTTATCTGGTTTTTGGGTGTTGAGCTTGTTAAGTTTTTTCCTAGATTTTGGATACTACCCTTTTATCAGATATGTCATTTGCAAATACCTTCTCCCATTTGATAGGCTGCCTTTTAGTTTTGTTGTTTCTGCCACCAGGCAGATTTTTATCTTGATGAAGTCCCAATAGTTCATCTTATGCTTTTGTTTCTCTTGCCTCCTGAAATATGTCTAGTAAAAAGCTGCTAAAGCTGAGACCAAAGAGGTTGCTGCCTGTGTTTTCCTCTATGATTTTGATGGTATCCTGTCTTACATTTAGGGCTTTCATCCATTTTAAGTTTATGTTTGAGTATGGTATAAAAAAGTGGTCTGGTTTCATTTTTTTGCAGGTTGCTGTCCAGTTTTCCCAACAAAATTTGTTGAAGAGACTTTTATCCATTGGATATATTTTTTCTGCTTTGTCAAACATTAATTGACCATATAGCTGTAGGTCCATTTCTCGGTTTTCTATTCTGTTCCATTGATCTATGTGTCTATTTTTTGCCAGTACCATACTATCTTGATGACTACAACTTTGTAATATAGCTTGAAGTCTGGAATCATGATGCCTCTGGCTTTTCTTTTCTTTTCTTTTCCAAGACTGCTTTTTGGCTATTAGGGGTCTTCTGTGGTTCCATACACATTTTAGGATTGTTTTAGTTCGGGAAAAATGCTGTTGGTATAGTAACAGGGATTGCATTAAATGAGTAGATTGCTTTGGATAGTACAGACATTTTAACAATGTTTCTTCTTCCAATCCATGAGCCTGGAATATTTTTCCATTTCTTTGTGTCCTCTTCAATCTCTTTCATAAGTGTTCTATAGTTTTAAGAATGTACATCTTTTACCTCTTCAATTAGGTTTATTCCTAGGTATCTTATTGTCTTTTGTGCAACTGTAAATGGAATCAATTCCTTGATTTCTTTTTCTGTGTCTTCATTATTGGTGTATAGAAATGCAACAGATTTCTGTATGTTGATTTTATATCCTATGACTTTGCTAAATTTGTGTATCAGTTCTAACAATTTTTTGGGGGGGTCCTTCAGGCTATATAGAGTATCACATCATTTGCAAAGAGAGTTTGACTTCTTCCTTGCCATTTGTATGCCTTTTATTTCTTTTTTGTTGTCTGATTACTGAGGATAAGACTTCTAGTACTGTGTTCAATAGTAATGGTGAGAGTGGACATCCCTCTCTCATTCCTAACTATACAAAAAAAGCTCTCAGTTCTTCCCCATTGACATATTAGCTGTGGGTCTTTTGTATATGGCCTTTATAATGCTGAGGTATGTTCCATCTATCCCTACTTTTTCCAATTTTATTTATTTGAAAGGGGAAGAGAGAGAGAGAGAGAGACAGAGAGGGAGGACATGAGCGGGGACAGTGGCAGAGGGCTAGGGTGAAGCAGACTCCCCACTAAGGAGGGCAATGCGGGGCTTGATCCCAGGACTCTGGGATCTTGACCTGAATTGAAGGCAGATGCTTAATCGAATGAGCCAACCAGGCACCCCTTATTGAGGGTTTTTCTCAAGAACGGATGCTGTTGGGGTGCCTTGGTGGCTTAGTCAGTTAAGTGACTGCCTTAGGCTCAGGTCATGATCTCAGGGTCCTGGGATCAAACCTTGTATGGGGCTCCTTAATCATCGAGAACCTGCTTTCCCCTCTCCCTCTGCCCCTCCCCTTCTCATGCTAACATGTTCTCACAAATAAATTAAAAATCTTAAAAAAAAAAAAAAAGAATGGATGCTATATTTTGTCAAATGCTTTTTCTACATCTACTGATATGATCATATGGTTTTTATGCTTTCTTTTACTAATGTAGTATATCATGTCAGTGGATTATGAACACTGAATCACTCTTGGAGCCCAAGAATAAATCATATTTGATCATGAAATAGGTGAATAATTATTTTGATGTAGTTTAGATGTGATTTGCTAGTATCTTTAGAATTTTTGTATCCATGTTAATCAGGCATATTGGCTTGTAATTCTCCTTTTTAATGGGGTCTTTGTCTGGTTTTTGAATGAAGGTAATGCTGGCCTCATAGAAGGAGTTTGGAAGTTTTCCTTCCATTTCTATTTTTTTCTAAAGATTTATTTATTTTAGAGAAAGAGCGAGCAAGCACATGAGTGAGGGGGAAGGACAGAGAGAAGGAGAGAAAAAGCATACTCCTCGCTGAGTGTGGAGCCTGATGCCAAGCTCAATCCCAGGAACCTGAGATCATGACCCGAACCAAAACTAAGTCAGATGTTTAACCAACTGAGCCACATAGCTGCGCCTTCCATTTCTATTTTTTGTAATAACTTGAGAAGAATAGGTATTAAACTCTTCTTTAAATGTATGGTAGAATTCCCCTGTGAAGGTATCTGGTGCTAGACTTTTGTTTTGGGAGATTTTTAATTACTGATTCAATTTCCTTCAATGTTCAAATTTTCCAATTCTTCCTTTTTCAGTTTTGGTAATTTGTATGTTTCTAGGAATTTGTCCATTTCTTCCAGATTACCCAGTTTGTTAGCATATAATTTTTCATAATATTCTCTAATGATTATTTGTATTTCTGTGGTGTTGGTTGTGATCTTTCCTCCTTCATTTGTGATTTTATTTGGGTGTGTTTCTTTTCCGTTTTGTAAGTCTGGCTAGGAGTTTATCAATTTTATTAATTTTTTTGAAAAAATCAGCTCTTAGTTCTGTTGATCTGTTCTACTGTATTTTTTGTTTCTCTATCATTTATTTCTGCTCCAATCTTTACTATTTCTCTACTTCTGCTGGCTTTGGGCTTTATTTGCTGTTCCTCTTCTAGCACCTTTATGTGTAAGGTTAGGTTGTATATTTGAGAATTTTCTTGCTTTTTGATGTAGGCTTGTGTTGCAGTATACTTCACTCTTAGGACTGACTTTGCTGCAACCCAAAGATTTTCGACTGTTATGTTTTCATTTTCATTTCTTTTCATGCACTTTTTAAAATTTCTTAATTTTCTGATTAACTCATTCATTCCTTAGTAGGATGTTCTTCAATCTCCACGTATTTGTGGTCTTTCCAAATTTTTTTCTTGTGTTTGACTTCAAGTTTCATAGTATTTTGGTCTGAAAATATGCATAGAATGTTCATGATCCTTTTGTACTTACTGAGAGCTGATTTGTGAGCCAGTATGTGATCTATCCTAGAGAATGTTGTAAGTGCACTCTAAAATAATGTGTTCTGCTGCTCTAGGATTAAGTGTTCTGAATGTATCTGTTAAGTCCATCTGGTAGAGTGTGTCTTTCAACGCCCTTGTTTCCTTGTTGATTTTCTGCTTAGATGATCTGTTCATCTAACACCCCACTACTATAAGTAGGGTCTTGAAGCCCCCTACCATTAGTGTATTATTATCAATGAGTATCTTTATGTTTGTTATTAGTTGATTGATATATTTGCATGCTCCCAAGTTGAAAGCATATATACATATAATTTTTAGATCTTCTTGATGGACAGACCCCTTAATTATGAAACAATGCTCTTCTTTATCTCTTCTTACAGTCTTTGCTTTAAAATCTGGTTTATCTGATATAAATATGGCTACTCAGGTTTTCTTTTTATGTCCATCAGCATAACAGATTATTCTCCCTCCCCTCACTTTCAACCTGCAGATGTCTTTAGGTGTGAATCTCTATCTTTTTTTCAAGTATGGTCCACACCCAGGGTACAGCCCAACACAGGACTTGCACTCACAATTGTGAAATTAAGAGTCAGATGCTCAAATGACTGAGCCACCCAGGTGCCCCCTAAAATGCATTTCTTGTAGGTGGCATATAGATGGGTCTTATTTTTTATCTGGTATCCTTTGTCTTTTAATTGGAGAATTTAGTCTATTTACATTCAGAGTGATTACTGAAAGATATGAATTTAGTTTATTTGTATTCTATTCTATTATTTGTAAAGATGGTGTTTCTGCTGATGTTCTGTTCTTTTCTAGTCTGTTACTTTTGTCTTTCTCCCCCCACTAAGAGATTCCTCTCTAATATTTCTTGTAAGACTGGTTTAGGGGCCACAAACTCCTTTAGTTCTTGTTTGTCTAGGAGACTCTTTACCTCTCATTCTACTCTGAGTGATAGCCTTGCTGAATACATTATTTTTGGCTGCATATTTTCCCCATTAGGTGTAAGATTCAGTATACTGAACTGAATTCAGTATACTGAATATATCCTGCCATTCTCCCCTGGCCTGCCACAGTCCTGTGGACAGATGTGCTTCAAACCTAACATGTCTTCCCTTGTAGGTTAAGGATATTTTTACCATGCTGCTTTCAGGACTCTGCCTTTGTATGTGTATTTTGTGAATTTAGCTATGATATATCTAAGTGATGGCCAGCTTTTGTTGAATTTAATAAGACTTCTCTGTGCTTCTTGGATTTTGATGTCTGTGTCATTCCTCAGATTAGGGAAGTTTTCAGCTATAATTTGCTCAAATAAACCTTCTGCCCCTTTTTTCTCTTTCTTCACCTTCTGGGACATCTATGATATGAATGCCATTACATTTTAAGAAGTCACTTAGTTCCCTGAGTCTTCCTTTGTGATCCAATACCTTTCTTTCCCTCATCACTTCAGTTTCATTATTTTCCATAATTTTATCTTTTATATCACTGATTTAGTCCTCTGATTCATCCATCCTCATTGTTATGACATCTATTTGGGTTTGCACATCGGTTATAGCATTTTTAATTTTAGCTTGACTAGATCTTCGGTTGTTTATCTCTGCAGTAAGTGATTCTCTAGTGTCTTCTATACTTTTTTCAAGCTGAGCTAGTATCCTTATAATTGTTGTTTTAAATTCTAGTTCAAATATTATTTGTATCTGTATTAACTAAATCCCTGGCCATTACTTCTATTTCCTGTTCTTTCTTTTTGGGTGAATTCCTCCATCTTGTCATTTTGTTCAGGAAAACAAATCTAGATCCTGCTTGTTAAAGAAAGCTAGATCCAAAAGATAAAATTAATATACATACAAAAATATGGGTGCCTGAGTGGCTCAATTGGTTAAACATCTGACTTCAGCTCAGGTTATGATCTCAGGGTCCTAGGACCAAGCCCTGCACTGGACTCTCTGCTCAGTGGGGGAGTCTAATTTTCCCTCTCCCTCTGCCCCTCAATCCTACTCATGCTCTCTCAAATAAGTAAAATCTTTTTTTTTTTTTTTTTAAGATTTTATTTATTTATTTGACAGAGATTACAAGTAGGCAAGAGAGGCAGGCAGGGAGAGAGAGGAGGAAGCAGGCTCTCTGCAGAGTAGAGAGCCCGATGTGGGGCTCGATCCCAAGACCCTGGGATCATGACCTGAGCCCAAAGCAGAGGCTTTAACCCACTGAGCCACCCAGGTGCCCCTCAAATAAATAAAATCTTAAGAAAAAAGTTTTCATCGCAAGAAAAAACATTTAAAAAATTTTTTAAAATGCAAATTAAAAAGATTAAATTAAGAAAAATTTAAAAATAGGTCTTTCGTTCATTTTGAGTCTATTTTTGCATATGGTGTAAAAATATGGTCCAGTTTCATTCTTCTGCATGTTGCTGTCCAGTTTTCCCAACACCATTTGTTGAAGAGACTGTCCTTTTTCTACTGGATAGTCTTTCCTGCTTTGTCAAAGGTTAGTTGACCACAGAGTTGAGGGTCCACTTCTGGGTTCTGATGATCTATGTGCCTGTTTTTGTGCCAGTACTATACTGTCTTGTTGATTATAGCTTTGTAATATACCTCAAAGTCCAGAATTGTGATGCCACCAGGTTTGGTTTTGTTTTTCAATATTCCTCTGGCTATTTGGATTTTTTTCTGGTTCCATACAAATTTTAGGATTATTTGTTCCAGCTTTGTAAAAAACTTGATGGTTTTTTGGTTGTATGTGTACATTGCTCTAGGCAGCAAAAACATTTTAACAATATTTGTTCTTCCAATCCATGAGCATGGAATGTTTTTCCATTACTTTGTGCCTTCCTCAATTTCCTTCATGAGTGTTCTAACAAACCAAAAGACATCCAACAGAATGGGAGAAGATATTTGCAAATGTCCTATCAGATAAAGGGCTAGTAACCAAAATCTATGAAGAATTTCTCAAACTCGACACCCAAAGAACAAATAATCTAATCGAGAAATGGGCAGAAAACATTTCTCCAAAGAAGATAATACAAATGGCCAAGAGACACATAAAAAATGGTCAACATCACTCAACATTAGAAAAATACAGGGGTGCCTGGGTGGCTCAGTGGGTTAAGCCTCTGCCTTCGGCTCAGGTCATGATCTCAGGGTCCTGGGATTGAGCCCCACATCAGGCTCTCTGTTCAGCGGGAAGCCTGCTTCCCCCTCTCTCTCCGCCTGCCTCTCTGCCTGCTTGTGATCTCTCTCTGTCAAATAAATAAATATTAAAAAAAAAAAAAAAAGAAAAATACAAATCAAAATCAATGAGATACTATCTCATACCGGTCAGAATGGCCAAAATTAACAAGTCAGGAAAGGACGGATGTTGGCAAGGATACAGAGAAAGGGGGAAATCTCTTACACTATGGAAGGGAATGCAAGCTGGTACAGCCATTCTGGAAAAAGGTATGGAGGTTCTTCAAAAAGCTGAAAATAGAGCTTACCTACCCTAGTTGAACAATTGCACTATTTGGTATTTACCCAAAAGACAGAAATGTAATGATCTGAAGGGGTACCTGCACCCTAATGTTTACAGCACAAGTGTCTACAGTAGCCAAACTATGGAAACAGGCCAAGTGTCAACAACTGATGAATGAATAAAGAAGACACATGGATACACACACACACACACACACACACACACACACTCATATACATATATATATGAATGGAATATATATCTATATTTATATCTATATCTATGGAATACTACTCAGCCATCAAAAGGATGAAATCTTGCCATCTGCGATGACGTGGATAGAACTAGAGGGTATTATGCTAAATGAAATAAGTCAATCAGAGAAAGGCAATTCTCATATAACCTCACTCATATATGGAACTTAAGAAACAAAACAGAGGATCATAGAGGAAGAAAGGAAAAAATATAAGAAGAAATCAGAGACGGGTACAAACCATAAAACTCTCTTTACCAAAAGGAAACAAGCTGAGGGTTGGTGGAGAGGAGGAGGTGGGGGGGAATGGGGTAACTAGGTGATGGACATTAAGGAAGGCACATGATATAATGAGCACATAAGACTGAAGAATCAATGAACTCTACCTTTGAAATTAATAATACACTGCATGTTAATTAATTGAATTTAAACAAACAAAAAAAAAGGAAGCTAGATCCTATTTCTCCCAAAGCTAAAGCTTTTTAGCACTCTATGATCAACAGACTTCATATGGGTAGGGGTTTGTGCTGGTCTTTTCAAGGAGGGGCTCGATACTCTGGATTCTCAGGGGGACTTGATCTAGTGAAGATGCACTTGTAGAATTGGGGTGGGGGCGGTAGGAGAGTGGGGTGCAGGATTTGGTTTACATGACTCAGGCTCCCCTTGGTGGTGCTGTTTTTCTCACTGAGGTTGGTTAGTACTTGTGGGAGTGGGGTGGAAATGGCATTACCCTGCTGTCTCGTTTGAGGAGAGCAGAGCTCAAGCCAGCCACTCCTCAGGAAGCCCTTACAGAGGAGCAAACAATCACCCCTCCTGTGTCCCCAGCTTCCATCAGATCCCTTCAGCCTCTCTGTGCCTGAGCTCTCCACATGTCAGCTGGCACCGCACTCTTGTGTTTTTCAGGTGAAGTTGTGTTTTAAAAACCCAAACTTCAGAGACCACCCTCCCTCCCCCAGGCAGGGACCTGTGCTGATCTGGAGGAGGGTCTTATTGTGCTGTGGCCAGTGCTGGTTGGTCCCAGAAAATAGTCAGCTGACCATGCAGTACTTAGGAGTTTATGGTAAACTGGAGCACAAACTTGGAGCCAAGGTTTGTTGCTCTGATCTGGTATCTTTGTTCCTATGTTGGGGAAGAGGGCAGATCAATGGCACCTGTACCAAATGCACTCCAAGTAGGGCAACTTTCTCTCTGTGTGACCTAGGGTATCCTCAGATTATGCTGCCTACTCATGGGTTTCTGCCCTCCCTCCCCACAGGATCACCACTAAGGCAGGCATGACTCCTGTGATGACAGGCTTCTAAAACTTCAGATTTTACGCTCTGTTGCTTATAATACCTTGTAGTAGTCTCCATAAGCAGGGATCCCTCCCCTCTGCAGCACCCATAGTTCTTATATCCCCCAAATCAACTCTTCAGAGTTCCTACATTCCACGATTCTACTTGTAAGACAAGACTTGCAGTTTTGTTCTCTCAGTCCTCAGATTAATTTCTTGGGTGTTCATAATGATTTGATATTTATCTATCTGTGTTTAAGGGAGGAGGCAAGCTTAAGGTTCCCCTATTCCTCCACCATCTTAACTCTTCCTCCCCAAATCTCAATTTTTAAGAAAAATAAATACAATTGATACAAGAGATGTGAAACCACAAATATTATGAACAACTTTATGCTGACAGTTGTGGGATATAATTTAATAACTTAGATCAATGTATCATTTTCTTTTAAGATATAAAATGAACAGCCTTGTATGAGCCTTGTATCTATTAAAGAAATTTAATTTGCACTTAAAAGCATCCCTACAATGAAAATTCTAGGCCCCAATGGTATGATACCTATCTGAAGAAAAATAGTAACAATACTATTAAACTCTTCCAGAAAATTAAAAAGGAGAAAATACACTGCAAATCGTTCAAAAAAGCCAACATTACCGTGGTTCAAAAGCAGTCAGAGACAGTTGATAAAAACAAAAAAGTTAAGAGATATATCTCTCTTGAGCAAAGAAGCAAAATTCTTAGGAAAATTCAGGAAATCATATGCAACAATACATAGAAAGAATAATACAACAGGACTATGAGGAATTTATCTCAAGAATTTAAGGCTAACATTTGAAATTCAACTAACTCAATTCATATTAATAGTCTTACAGAAGAAAACCTGCATATACTAATCTCAACAGATGTAAAAAAGCATCTGACAAAATTCAAGACCCATTTCTAATTAAAAACCTCAGAAAAAGAATAGAAGGGAAATTTCCTCAACCTGATAAAGGGCATCTATGAAAACTTACATTTAACCGTCTTGATGAAAGACTAATTTTTTTTTTTAAAGATTTTATTTATTTATTTGTCAGGGACAGAGGGAGAGAGAGCGAGCAAGCACAGGCAGACAGAGAGGCAGGCAGAGGGAGAAGCAGGCTCCCTGCCAAGCAAGGAGCCCCATGTAGGACTCGATCCCAGGACCCTGGGATCATGACCTGAGCCGAAGGCAGCCGCTTAACCAACTGAGCCACCCAGGCATCCTGAAAGACTAATTTTGCTTAGTGAAAAAAGTCAGATAAAGACAAAAATAACAAAAATCAGGAGCACATATTGTACAATTCCATTTTTATGAAATTCTTAAAAGTGTAAACAAATCAGTTAGCAAATCAAGAACTGCTTGAGGATGGAAGTGGCGGAGACTGGCAAGGTTGAGAGGAATTACAAAATGGTAAGAGAAAATTTCTGAGGATGATGGATATATTCATTATCTTGTCTGTAGTAGTTCTAAAACTATATATATATATATATATATATATATATATGTCAAAACTCATCAACTTATGCACTTAACTGTTGTCTGATACCAACTCTTTTTGTATTTCTGGGCCCAATTTGAATACGCGGCATGGGTTTCCCCTGCACACACACGCGCACACACACACACACACACACACTCATTCACGCACACACACATTTACTCACACACACACACACACACACACACCCCAATAGTTCCTGCTAGTTTCTGAGAATTCAGCTCAATTCTGACACTCTCTACCTGAACACAGCATCAGATTCCACAGATAAAGGGCTCAGTCCTACAAGACTATTCTCTACTCCCCCAATTTAGATGGCAGTCTGAAGCCCCAGGCTTTTGTTACTTATCCTTCTGACTCATGGGCTACAGATTGGAGGTTCCAACCACCTGCTCCTTAGGTTTGTTTTTGTTTTTTTAAGATTTATTTGAGAGGGAAAGACAGAGAGAACACAAGAGCAAGGAAAAGGGAGAGAAAATTACCAGTGGACTCTGTGCTGACTATGGAGCCCAACTCAATCTCACCACTCTGAGATCACCCTGAACCAAAACCAAGAGTCAAATGCTTAACCAACTATGCCACCCAGGCAACCTCTCCTTAGATTCTTAATATGCTAGAGTGGCTCACAGAACTCAGGGAAACAATTAGTCACATTTACCAATTCATTAAAGGATATGATAAAGAATTTGAATCAACAGCCAGATTAAGGGATACATAAGGCAATGCACGGGAAAGGGGAACAGAACTTTTAAGCCCTCTTCAGGTGTGTTATTCTCCTCGCATCTCCATGTGTTCAACAACCCAGAAGCTCTCTGAACCCAATCTTATGGGTTTTTATGGAGGCTTCACTGCATATTCATTATTAACTATGTCACTGCAAATAGCTGATTCAATCTCCAGCCCTCCTCCACTCCTCAGAGCCTGGGGATAGGACTGAAAGTTCCAAATGACCAAATATGTATTTCTTATAAATCACTGTATCACATCGTGTAATTTGTTTTATGTAAATTAAACCTCTACCAAGTTGTAATTAGAAAAAAAAAAAAAAAGACTGCATGACAGGTATGTGGAAGAACTTGTATTTTTAAAAATTAATTTTTCAGGGGGCACCTGGGTGGCTCAGGCAGTAAGTGTCTGCCTTTGGCTCAGGTCATGATCTCAGGGACCTGGCATCAGGTTCCCTGCTCAACAGGCAGTCTGCTTCTACCTCTCCCCTCTCTCTACTGCTTATGTACACTCACTCTCTCTCAAAAATAATTAAAGTTTTTTTAAAATTCAAAAAAATTAATTTTTCAATAATTCATAGAATGTATAGTTTATGCAAAAAAGAGGATATGAAACTCTAAACATTCCATACTCGAAGTAAAGGCGTTGGCTCTATTTTTTTTTTTTTTTAGGTGAAATAAAGTAGTTTTCAGATAAACAAAAATTAGAACAGGCTAAAGTAAAATGGTAACAGAAAATCAAGTATGAGAGCTGAATATGGTAAATTTGTAAATATAAACAGTTCTGTTTTCTTATTTTTAAGTTTCCTAAAAAGACAGGTGGTTTTTACTTTTTTAATTGGTTGAAATAGTTCCCCAAATTGCAGATATCTCCAACTTTAGGACATGTGTGTGTGTGTGTGTGTGTGTGTTGGGGGCGGGGGGGGGGGGAGTTATGTGTCCCTATCAGGTTGTACAGTCTCTCTCAGTATCTTTTTTTAATCAGTTATTGAACAGAATTTCCCGGTGTATTTTCATCTTCCAGGTTTTTTTCTAAAAGTTCCATTACCCATTAAGGAAGTTCAGTGCAAGTTTACTAAACTTGCCTGAATTCCCTAATAATATAGAAGATAACCACAAATTACTAGATTAACAATCAACTATTTTCTGGGTTGTTGAGTAGTGCACCGTATTTTTTTTCTTCTTGCTTTTTGACCCTCTTCACCCATTTCTCCCACCCATCCTGACTCGGACAAGCACCAATCTGTTCTCTGTATCTATGAGCTTGGTTTTTTGTTTCAAGAGTCCATATATATCACAATATTTATCTTTTTCTGCCTGACTTATTTTACTTAGCATAATGCTCTTAAGGTCCATCCGTATTGTTGCAAATGGCAAGATCTCATTTTTTTTTTTTTTAAGATTTTATTTATTTATTTGAGAGAATGAATGAGAGAGAGCATGAGAGAGGAGAAGGTTGGAGGGAGAAGCAGACTCCCCAAGGAGCTGGGAGCCTGATGCGGGACTCGATCTTGGAAGTCCGGGATCATGACCTGAGCCAAAGGCAGTTGTTCAACCGAGCCACCCAGGCGCCCAAGATCTCATTATTTTTTAATGGCTGAATAATATTCCATTGTATATATACAAGCACATATACAATTTCTTTATCCACTCATCCATCTATTGGTTGTTTGTATATCTTGGCTGTAATAAATAATGCTGCAAAGAACACAGGGATGCATGTATCTTTTTGAGTTATTGTTTTGTTCTTCTTTGAATCAATACCAAGAAGATCAAAACATCTTTTTATGTTTTGAATTAAAACAAAATGTTTAAGTTAAAATATCAAAATTACATTTTTTTCTTTTTTAAAAAATAGATTTCCTTGTTTTAACTAACTTCAAATTAACTGGCCAGTTAAAATCTCAAATTTTAAAAAACTATCTAAAAATAGTTCTTCTATTATCTGTGTATCTACCTAAACATATATCATATCATGCCTAATTAACAGAAAGTAACGAGTATATGTATATGATTCATTCATTGTGAAATATGCTGCTCAATAATGTATTAGTAATCTTAAAGTTCAGAGAAAGATAAACTAAACTTGTTTGTCATGGAATATGACAAGAATACTTTGTAAATGCTTTGTTTCTATTTTCATCTGTATAGCTGAAGGTACAGAAGAGCTCTTGATTATTTACAGAGGTGCCCTTTTCTGTCACAGAGGTATTTTTAAAAGACTTTTGGGTTAATCTGACCACAGAACAAGAAGAGCATCACAGGCAGGAAGTAGGGTATTAATTTTTTTTTCAAATACCAAGACAATCACATTTTCCTAAGATCATATTAACTTTATAATATCATATTAATTACTATTCCATTAGTACAAATGTAAGTACATTGAATACCTCTGTATATGTTCTGAATTTTCAAGAGTGTGGTAGTGATACAATTTCCTTCACAACAACAGTATGATATTTATTTAGCCTTTATAGACAAAACTATTTATCAGAAAACAAAGCAAGTAATTAGGGAGTTTCATATTTTTATAATTACCTAGGACTATAAAGAAGCAATCAATTATTTAGGTGAAAAATCTAAAGTGATTTATAAAATTCCTTACCGGTATCTATGAACAAATATACCCTTAAAAATAGAGTTCATCATATTTTCAATTTCATCCTGGTTTTCCTGTAGCTGAAATGAAAAGAAAAAAATTAAATCCTGATTTTATCTGAAATGTACAGTTTCAGTTATTTTTAATTCCTGGTTCTTCTGATTCTTGGTAATTATCAATGCTTTTTCTAACTTATTATTCAACAGATGTCAGAAATTACGAGTACTCTTGTATTACTTCAACAGCTTTACTATACTGACTTTAGAACCTCTTTGTCTCTCTTTAAATATACATGCAGTGACTAACAAGGAGTGGTGTGGCTAACTGTGGCCAGATTCCAATCCCCCAAATATGACCTGCTTTGGGAAGAAGCTTCAATTTCTATACCTCTTCCAACAAAGTCAGGTCCCTGGCTTGTTTTGCCTCTCTTGGTAATAGGTCAGCCTTAATTATGATATTTGCCACTGTAAAAGAAACTTACTATTCTATCTGAAGTATCCAAATAATACTCTCCAACTGTTTTGTCCATAACTGAGAGTAGACCAAGTTCCCAATATAGATGGCATAGTAGAAGATAGGAAGGATCTTTGCCATTAGTGGTGGAATGCAGCAACACAATTAAACAGTTCAGCAATGATAAAAAATTTAGGCAATACTACTGATTAGAATTAAAGCTTGAGCTTATTCATTGCTCAACAGGAATAATAGCAATGATACAAAATTATATCCCAAGTGGTATTTCTTATTATACTTTGTTCTGTGGTAATACTCAGTGAAATATTTGCTTTTAGGCATGTCTGGGTGTCTCAGTCAGTTAAGTGGCTGCCTTTGGCTTGGGTCATGATCCCAGGGTCCTGGGATCCAGTCCTGCACCGGACTCCCTGCTCAGCGGAGAGCCTGCTTCTCCCTCTCCCTGCTGCTCTGCCTACTTGTGCCCTTTCTCTGTCAAATAAATAAACAAATCTTTAAAAAAACAAAAAAACAAACAAAAAAAAGGAAATATTTGCTTTTATTACATATAAGAATGTGAGAATAAAATACTTTCTGACTTACTCTTTTGCTGTATGCTTTATTTTAGGTTTATGGAAATAAGATTGGGAATACTTACATATTAAACCATCAAATTACTGTATCATACTGTAAGTTTAAAAAATTACTTTCGCTGTATTTATTACATAAAAAATTAATTCATAAGAGGCATACAGTTTGGTTAGTAGTACTTACTGATGCACAATTCCAAAATTTACTTTCACAATATTTCAAGTGTGGTATTTATGATTTTAACTGTGTTCCTTAGATATCTGTATGATGGAAGTCCTGATGCCCCAGTACACCTCAAACCTTACTTGAAAATAGGATTGTGGCAAAAGTAATTAGTTAAGATGGTGTCATTCTAGAGTAGGGTGAGCCTCCAATCCAAGATGATTGGTATCTTTACAGAAAGGAGAAATTTAGAGACAAACACACATAAAGTCATGGAGAAACTGGAGTTATCTTCAACTTCTAGCTTACAAAACTGTGAGACTATAAATTTCTGTTCTGTAAGCCACTCAGTTTGTGGTATCTGTGATAGCAATCTTAACACCCTCATACAGTATGGGCAATAATTTAGGCGTAAGTTTGCTGCTTCCTGATGTCTATTATAACCCATTATTCATTGATAATTTATATGCAGCAATATGGTATTATTCTTTTTTCAAGTTAAAATACAGACTAATACTCTAGATTTAAAATTTTATTTCCTAATGGGCAAATAAAATTGTTACCTACTAAAAAGCCAGTTTGAAACACTTTCAGCATATATATGGAAATTTCAGTGTAAACCTAGAACCAACCTTATTCACAGGAATGCCTTATTTATTAACTAATAAGCAGTCTTTGGCTTTCTTTTGGAAATGCAGCTTTGCTGATCCCCAGCTCTGACCTTAGTATTTATGTTTCCTGAACTCATAGTCTGATAATCCTCAGTTACCTAACCCCCAGACTATCTTCTTTTGAAAGGAGGACTGTTTTAGGATTTTCTTCTGCAGATATAATTAGTTAAGATGAGGTCATTCTGGAGTAAGGTGGGCTCCAAATCCAATATGATTGGTGTCTTTAAAGAAAGAATAAATACAGAGACAGACACACATGAAAGTCATGGACAAAGCACTCAGACAGCACTCAGATAATCACTGGCTGACGTTCCAGGTTAATTTGAAAAGTATGAGATTACAAAATCTAACTTAAATAAATAAGATTAAAAATACATATACACCTTTTTATAAAGAATACGAAACATGAAACCTACCTCTTTGCGTTTCTGAAGAAGTAACTCCAACCTTTCGTTGGCTCTCTTCCCAATCATTTTATTTCTCTCAGCTTCATATTGTCTTTGTGTATTATCCTGATGAATACTGAGGTTTAAGGCAACATTCACCAAAGCAGTCATGAGCTTCATGGCTATGAAATAAAGGAATATTATGGTATTCACCCATTAATCAGATCTTCATCCGTAAGATTACAAATTTATAATGGAAACGGATGAAGGAAAGAAACTAGTCAGTTTCTTTGTTTACAACTCAGTCACAATAAAAAAAAAGAAACTTATTTTATAGAAATAAAGTCATCATCTTAGGCTGCAAGATAATTTTCTGTGCCTCAGTGTCTCTATAGCTTGTTTCACTGGCATTTCCCACTTAAAAACAGCCACAAACTATCAGCAAGAAAGATTTAACAACCCCTCTTCTCCACCCTCAAACATGCTTACTTTAGTGAGGACATACTAACCAAGCCTATTAGAACTCTATTCTGACCACAAATTCTGTGTATATACAATTGCTTCTTTAATACCTTTAACTCAGACACTTCAAAGACGCCTTCGATGTTTACAATCAATTCATGATCTTTAACCAGAAAGACGGTTCTCTGCCTGCTGTTCCTCACCTCAATGAACGGCATAACCTCCAAACTCTGAAATACAGATCCTACCAAACTCATTAATTAAAAATGTACACTGTGAACTTCTGGTTGACCTATTTTTCCCACAGTGTCAATGTACTTTTAAATGTTCACCTATATTTGCAAATCTTTAAATATTTTCAAACTTCTATTTCAAGTCATCTGAGAAACAGGTATGACACAAACCTTAAACTTTTCTCTATTCATATTTATTTTCATTATTGAAATGGTGATAGTGTAGAAAATATCGGTAAAGGAATAAGAGTTTGTGCAGGTAAAGCAACTTCCCTTTTTTTTTCTTCTAGGTTATTTATTTATCTGCAAATATGAATGAATGTACATTAATAAAAAATGAAATGATCAGTGTTTTGGAATACTGATCTACTTATCTGCAAACATATCCATAACTATATATGAACATGCATTTCTCTTAAAACTTCACTATTTCCCTTTAATTACACACATAAATATACAGAATACTATCTATATCTATCATCTATACACACATACAATTTGCCAACCTGAAACTATCTGAATTTGCCAACTCCAAATTAATAGTGATTACTGCCTTTAAGCTAAAATGTAAAACAAGATGTAAACAAATGTATTTAAGTTAGTGCAGACTTAAAAATACACTTAATAAAAAATTTTTTTCCTGATATACAGTGTCTCAATATAGTAAACTAAGAAATAGTCTTTCAAAATACAGGATAATGATTTTACAATGTTTTATACATTGTCAATAGGATATCTGATGCTACTTAGAAAGTTAAAAGTACTTTTTAAATTAATCTGTATAAAAAAGGAGAATAGGTCAAAGATAGGAGGGATATACGGCATTCACCTTACCCAAGTTATGGATAATAGTGTAACAGAGTTTTCCCTGAGCATACAAAATCATACCCAATGGAGCTTAATTCAGTACATACTTCTAAATCCCCAAAACAAAATGACTTGTAAATTAAGGAGTCAAAAAGCATTAAGATTAATACCAAGCTGGTTGGAATTAACTAGTGGAAGCCAAGACACAGGTTTTATTCAATTTAAAGACCTTTGCTTTTGCGGAGCCTGGGTGGCTCAGTTGGTTAAGTGTTTGCTTTTGGCTAAGGTCATGATCTTGGGGTCCTGGGATCAAACCCTGCATTGGGCTCTCTGCTCAGCTGGCAGTCTGCTTCTCCTTCTCCCTTTGCCCCTCCTCCCAACTTTCACATGCATGGGCACTCTTTCTCTCTCCCAAATAAACGAAATCTTTTTTTAAACAAAGGGACTTTTGCTTTTAGCTATATATCTCCTTGTGAACCCAAATCCCAAACTTCAACGGCCACTGTAATTAACCTCCTCCCATCCTAGATATATAAACATAAAAAATCAACATACTAAAACAGAAAAGCAAATGATCCATAAATTTTCACATAAGTATTAGATAGGATAGAGCACTGCTTATTGATCTGTAAAAACTTAAACTTTGCTGAATTTTCATTTCACATACCAACATTTTAGCAATTAAAGTTACTGAAGAGGGAATTCTAAAAAATTTTTTTAAAGACAGATTTATTTATTTATATTTATTTATTTATGTGTTTATGTATGTATGTATGTATGTAGACAGACAGAGAGAGAGAGAGAGAGAGAGAGAGAGAGGCAGAGGGGGAACACAAGCAGGTGGAGTAGAAGGAGAAGTAGGCTTCCCGCTGAGTGGGGAACCTGACGTGGGGCTCGATCCCAGAACCCTGGGATCATGACCTGAGCCAAAGGCAGATGCTTAATGCCTGAGCCACCCAGGCGCCCTGAGACTTCTAATTTAATGCCAGAGACATAAAATCGGAATTGTGATGTCTGAGTCCAGTGAAAAAGACTCCCTCCAGCATAGAGGGAGCACCAATTTAATTCTACTGATATTACTAAAGGAACTATTTTAAAAATTAATAATCCTACAAGAATTCTGCCTGGATTCTGTGCCACTGTCTTTGAAGCAGCTTCTCCTTGTTTACCAAAGAGAAAAATACTTCCTTTAGGTTTCGAATTTTAAATGCCAGCTACAGAATGGCAAACTTTTAGTGTTGTGCTACCCATAATATGGTCCACAAATGGGTGCAGACAACGAATAGTCAGTTAACAGCTTATTATCAGTACAAACATGAAAGTAAGCTTTTAGAAACTTTTATAACAATCTGACAGTGATCTTATGTCTATTGACTTTAATATTAAAATGACACTGAGAAACATATACTTCATTTTATTGCATTTCACAAAACTATTAGGTTGTGACAGACTGGTAATTAAAAAACTAGTCTTTTACCACAGAGAGTTCAATAAACACTTATTTAGTGCTTCTTCAGTCATTTATCAATCCAATATGTACTTAGCACTGTTCTACATATTAGAAGTACAAAAGTGAATGAGACAGAGAGTACCTACCCTCATAATTATTACATTCTAGTGTAGAGCGACAGCAAACAAATGTAGAATATACAAATGAAAAAAGTTAATGAAAAATCAATGAAGAAAAATACAGTATGATTTTTTTAAAAAATATGATTAAAACGTTAAAATATGATTTTAAAAAATCATAAAAATGATTTTTAAATCATATTTAAAGTATGATAAAAAATCATAAAAAATATGATTGAAACGTTAGAGAATAAAAAGGGTAGTCAGGCAGCTTGTGACTGTGACTTTGCAGAGCTCACATATGAGATTAAGTGAGGGAATGAGCATGTGATCATATGACAGAACAGTGCTCCAGGTAGAGGGAGTAAAAGGTACAGAGGTTATGAGATAAAATGTTATAAGGAGAGCACTCATAAAAGAGCAAGGAATTTAGTGTGGCTGAAACACAGAAACAGGTAGAGGCAGTAAGTAAGGGTAAGGAAGAAATCAAGAGGCCAGGTTATAAGAGTTCCACTAGGATCTAGTTAGAACTCAGGAATTAAATTTAAATGAGGAAAGATCCACTGGAAAATATGGTGTGAATGGCAAACAGTCTGATTTAGATTTAAAACTGCTGTGTGAACAGATTACAGAAGAGTAAAAGTGGAAAAAAGGCGACCACATGGAAGAACACTGAAAGCTGAAAATATTTTGCCAGAAGTTTACAATGATGATCTCAAGTTGTTGGATTTGAGCAGCTCACTACAGCAATGCTGGCTGAGATTAAAGTGATTGTAATAGGTAGAGAGATTCTGAAGATAGAGCTAAAAAAAAAAAACCCATGATACATTATAATGTAGGAAATAAGATAAAAAGAAAAGGCAAGAGTAATTAAAAAGCTTTGTGCTTATTAGGTATCTAAGTGGAAGTATCCAATAGCTATACATATGGAAGCCATCATCAAAGACATTATTATTTAGAGACATAAACCTAGACAGTACATCCACCCAATGAATAACTATTCAGCCATTAGAAAAAACGAGGCATAATTTTTGTACTGAAAAGAAAAGCCCACCAAGATATTTGTTGATTAAAAAAAAAGCAAGATGCCTGTCAGTATGTATATCATGCTATCATTTATGCAAAAAGAAGGAATGTGCTATTTGTTTTTATGTATCAGTCATTCTTCTAAGCTCTTTACACATACTTATCATATACCTCACAACTCTGTCAAGTATATTTTAAATGTTCCTTTTGTACATAGAAGAAAACTGAGTCCCAGATCAGCTATGAGACTTGCCAGTTACATAGCCAGTAACTGGCAGAGAGAGAATTTGATTACAGGCAGTCGTGCTCCATAGTCCCAAGTTCTTAGGCACTACACCATACTGCCTCTCACTGAGTATGTATATGCTATTATATTCATAATCTTCAGAAAAATTATATGACACTGGCAACTGGTTGTCTTCAAGGAAGAGAATTTGATGGCTGAGAGCCATGGGTGGAAAAATGACATTTTACCATAGTTTTTTATTTTGAATTTTAAATCATATGACTATATTACCTCTTCCACTATCATTATTTTTTGATAAAAATAATAAAACTATGGAATAGGTTTTTACTTTACACACTAAGGAGTGAATAAAGACAGAAAAGATTAAAGGGTCTAAAAATTGAGTTTTGAGATAGTTCAATATTTACAGTTTAGCTTTCTAAGATCCACTATGACTGTGTATTCCAGAAATAAGTGAAGATAGTGATTCAAGAAGGAAGAAGTATCTATGTCTACTGAGAAAGAAAAGATGACATCTGGGAGATTCCCTGTGATTTGGACAGTAAGAAGGTAATTGCTGACAAATCAAGAGCAGAGACAGGGATATGGCAGAAACAGAAAACTGATTGGAGTGGGTTTTAAACAGAATAGGAGGAGAGTAAGACAGTGAATAGAAACAGTTGAGATTTATCATAAAGAAAATGTAGGGAATGTAGCTAGAAGGGCATGAGGAAACAAGGGAGGTTGTAATCGTCAACCTTATATGTCAACCTGGCTGGGCTACAGTACCCAGTTATTTAACCAAATGCTAATCCAGGTGTTAATGTGAAGGTATTTTGTAGACATGGTTACCATCTACAATCAGTTGGTTTTAAGCAGAGGAAATTACCCTCAATGTGGTGGGTTTCATCTAGTTACTTGACTACTTTAAGAACAAAATACTGAAGTTTCCTGGAGAAGCAATTTCTGCCTCAGGACTGTACAATTCCAGCCTATTTCTAGCCTGCTGTTCTACCCTACAGATTTCAAATTTGCCAGCTCCCACAATTGTGTGAGCCAACTCCTTGAAATAAAACTCCCTCTCCTCAAATATATCTTGGTATATACATATATACAAGATAGACATATCTTGGTATGTATGTGTGTGTGTGTATCAGGAAGTAAGTATATCTCCTATTGGTTCTGTGTCTCTGGAGAGCCTTAATCAAGAGAGAATGTTTCTAAAAGATAAGAGCTAACAGAGTATATTAGTATAATGGTAAGAATTATCTCATAAAAGTGGGGAAACTGAAGTCAGTAGACAGAAAACAATCCGAAGAGCAACGTTCTTGAGGTGGAGACCAGGGGTCAGATCTATTACACAAGAGTAAGGACCAACCTTAGAGGTAATTGTAATAGAAAAAGTAGAGTATAGGGGTACAGCTGCACCTGGACAAGTAGGTTTAATCCTTGAAGAATTTTCTGTTGTCTCTATTAAGGAAGCAAAAACAATCAGCTAAGTGTGAAAAAAAGAGAACAGGAGGTGTTATAAGTTTGAGAAGAAGGTATGAAATAATTTTGTAACAAAGTAGGAATATCTATGTAGTAGAATAACAGGACTGCTAGGCAACATTAAAATCCCACTTATGAGAAAAATCTAAAGTCTAGCCAATATGATTATGTGTTTTTGTTCAGTCACTTTCAGATGCTCTGGTGCAGGTATGGAGCAGTATGGGGAGGATAGGGTTTTCCAAGGAGGTATGATGGAGGGAAAAAAGAAACAAGAATATTCAGGATATGAAGAAGGACATGATTATAATAAATCGGGATGAAAGGATCTAAGCTAGGAAAGTGCAGGAAGTGAAGATATGAAGGGTGTGAAGAACACTAAAAATATAGTATCAAAGGATTGAAAGTCCCAACAGAAGAAAAACTATACTGGAATTGGGAACATAAAAGAAAAACACTGAAACAAAAAGAAGTGGTTACTGGCAAATGGAATGGTTGAAGTTAAGATTGTAGACTCTTTTAATCAACATCCAACAATTTACATTTATGTGTTCCTAAATATAAAAGTGAAAACTAAAAACTTCATTGATATTTAAGATAATTAGTATACTTTTGAAAACCATCACTATACTCCATAGAAATACGTTTGATAATGGGACAAACTATGTTTTTAAAAGAGGGGTGATTCTATTCCTTTAGTTTTAAAAAGCTTATTTTCACAAATACAAAGGATTGTAACAGACATCCACTTTCCAAATGATCGAGGGTTTTTAAAAATTTTTAATTTTGGGGGCACCTGGGTGGCTCAGTGGATTAAGCCGCTGCCTTCGGCTCAGGTCATGATCTCAGGGTCCTGGGATCGAGTCCCACATCGGGCTCTCTGCTCAGCAGGGTGCCTGCTTTCCTCTCTCTCTCTCTCTGCCTGCCTCTCCGTCTACTTGTGATCTCTCTCTGTCAAATAAATAAATAAAATCTTTTAAAAAAAATTTTCTTTAATTTTATTTTTAAGTAAACTCTGTGCCCAATATGCGGCTTGAGCTCAAACCCCGAGATCAAGAGTCGCATGCTCTACTGACTGAGCCATCCAGTACCCAAAAATGACAGAGATTTAACCAACCCCTCTATCTCTTAAAAACCCAACCAAAATAACAAAGAAAAAACAAATTTCATCTTCAATAAATTAAGAAAAATACTCGTAAACCCAAACCACAATATATTAATATATGTACATGGGAAGCAGAAGGATGAGCAGAGCGTACAAATCAAACCAAATTATCAAAAAGGGAATTACAATTATGTGTATCTAAAAGAAAAATAAAAAACCGATTTTGCTCTGCAGAACCCAGAAGTGTTCAGGAATTACAAATAATAGGTTCCACAGAAGACGGAGGGAGGTAAGGTCTGAAAAGAGTATTATTTCAATGTTTGTACAATAAGTAATTAAAACCTTAAGCCTCTACTCCTACTTAGGCAGTCAAGGAATTTTTCCACCACACACCAATCTTGGAAGCCCAGAAAGTTTACTCCCTCAATAAAATGAGCCAGAAACTTGGAATTATCAGATACAGAAGAGGGATACATGTGAAGTACCGACTGCGCTGGATGCTGTTTCACCCTGCCCAACTCCCAAATGGTAAAGAGCAACTAAACTTAAGCAGATTGAAAGATCTTTCTTCAAAGAAGGTAAACTTCCCCAGGGAAAATAACTATGAATAGCAACAGTTTAGGGTCTATAATGAAAACTATAGTTTTTACAAGGAAAACTATAGTTTTTACAATGAAAATTATAGTTACTAAAGGAACTATAGCTGATGACAGGACTGTCTCACAGCGAAGCTCACCAAAAAAGACACAGACCCACTGCCTCATCCTGTCAAACACAACACTCTCCTCTCTACCGCCCTGTGTCCCACGTCCTCCCTTCTCTGGTAACTGCCTTTTCAGTTTCTCACTCAGCAAGAGTAGAGAACCAAGAAACAGATATTTGAGGTAAGTTTCCAGTATGAAAGAGAAGGATAAGAGCACAGATCAGAAGAGTAGGGAGCTGAAAAAAACTTCAGAGTAATAATTATCAAAGAGATAAGAGAAGACATTAAATCCATGAAACAATGTTTAAAAAAAGACCAACCTCAAGAGACTAACAACCAAGCAACTGATATTCAACAAAGAGCGCCAAGCATAATGAACGCGAAAAAAAATACATATACACATCAGGGTATATCACCATGATATCTCAGAACACCAAGAAGAGAGAAAAATTTAAAAGCATCCAAAGACAAGAAACAGGATCAGAATCAGAAGTTGAAACAACATTGGACTTCTCAGGAGAAAACACTGGAAACTAGAGGAAAACCTTTGAAGAAAATTAAGCATGAGGATGTAATTACTTTTCAGGCATGTAAAATCTCAAATACATACTTCCCTCAAACCCTTTATCAAAGAATAAGCTAACTAAAAAGGAGAGAATAAATTAAGAAAGCAAAAGATGAAAGGGACTCCAAAAAAAGACAAAGGATCCAAACGATGGTAGAAAAGTTAAATAATTTAAAGGACATCTTGATTGTAGAAAATGAACCTGCCATATCAGACATGATTATAAATAAAAGCACAAAAAATGCATGCTACAAAATTGATACTATTATTTGTTTTAAAATTTAAAAAATCCTCATGAATATGCATATGAGAAAAAAACTTAAATAACAAACATGTTCTGGGCACAATGATGAGGTGGTATAATTATGGCTAATTTCTATTTTTGTACTTTTCTCAATAATATATAGTCCGTATAGTAATTTTATATGCACAGAAAATGTTTAATGTACAATATGGATATGTTAGTGAAAAGCATACAAAAAATTTTCTCAATTTCTCTGCCTTCTTTAGAACTAAGCAAAGTAAGCTTTGTCATTCTATTTTAGTTAGAATATCAAACAATTACTAAGTGATTTGTAAATGTTAAGCATTTAACATGAACTCATTGAAGCTTTATATTCCTATGTGACAGGACTATTAGTATTAATAGTATACAGATGAAAAAAGTGAGGCACAGAAGTTATTTGTCTAAGCTCAACAAGCTAATGAATAAAAGATATGCAATGTTTGTAGAGTGATTTTAAAATCATGATTTCTTTATAAAAGCAGGCCCCCAAAAGAAAGCTAATTATCATACTTGATAAAGAAAGAGATAAATCTAAAAAAAAAAAAATGAAGGTTCTTTAAACAAGAAAAACTTAACAAATTTCTATAGATACCTACATTTACATATTGGAAATAAATATTTAAAAATTTACATAATTGCATTTTATAGGTAAAGTTATAGATGGCACTCATGAATTTGGTAATTATTGGGCATTAATCCCATGAGAACCCTCAAGTCTACTCTGTACAAATCCTGGAAAACTGCAAAGTGTTATCTCTAGAGGAGAAGTACGAAAAACAAAAGTGATAGAGAAAAACAAAAAAAAAAAAGCAACAGTAATAGTATAAAGCAATAAGAAAGACTTTAGAAGAATTTTTTAAAAAGAAACAAGAAAAAAAATGAAGGAGAAGAGATTATCTACACTTTATAGTCTTTTTTTTTTTTGATGATGCCAGATTGACCTGAAATTTTCAAGCCCTAACCACAGAAACCAAAAATATTCTGTCAAGAGTTACAAAATACTTAATTGAATTAATAAAATGTGGGACCTATGAGCTAAAAAATAAGTAAAATGAAAACACATGCTATTAGTTTTCTTAATAGTAGTTTTTGAAACATCTAATTTGTTTCTTATTTCCCCACTTGTAATGTCTTTTATTACTAAAATAGAGTAGGTGCTCAATATATTCTGAGTAAAAACATGAATGAAGTGAAACAATGCAACACTATTAGCTCTTCTTGTCATTACAGAATAATAGGGGCAGCTTACTAAATGTCAGATACTAGTCCATGCTCTCTTCATGAGATAGCTATCATGATCTTCCTCCCTTTGCATGTACATAAAATGAGGCCGGGTAAATTAAGGATTTGTTCAAATTACGCAACTAATAAAAGGCAAGTAAAGGATATGGATCTGGATAGTTTGGCACAGAATCCATTTTTTGGAACCACTTATTTTATGGTTTTAGCAACTGAGAGCCAAAGAAAAGATGCCAATTTACTAAAGCAAAATGATTTTCAGTCTACGGCTGGAGAACAAAACAATTTCATATACAGTATCTTTCCTCAGACTAAAAAAGTCCAGAGGTTCTGACTTGGTTAGAAATATTAATCAACAATGAATCATATATCAATATAAAGACAACCATATGTAAACATGATAATGTTAAACAATAATGTATAAAGAAATGTTTACTCCCTTAAGAGTCTGAGAGTGACCTATAATTAACTATGATGAAAACTGGCTTACTGGCATACTGAGGCCACCTTACTGTCACATGATGACCTTAACCACATTTTCGAATTTTCTCAGAATTCGCTTAGAAAAAATTAAAGTCAATCACTGCACTATTAATACAATTTTTGTATTCTTAATCTCCCTTTGTTCAAATTAGTATTTCCACCTTAATAGTGAGTGGCAGTCACTATTAATCTATTTGTAACATAGAAAATTATATAGGTGAGAAAACAGCAAAAAATAAAAAAGTTAAATCAACATTACTTATCTTGCAAATTGCCATCTAACAGAAATTTAAAATTAACACTCTGTAAAGTACTGGCATACATTTTTAAATCAAATGTCTAAAAAAATTTAACTATAGGGGCACCTTGGTGGCTCAGTAGGTTAAGCCTCTCCCTTTGGCTCAGGTCATGATCTCAGGGTTCTGGGATGGAGCCCCGCATGGAGCTCTCTGCTCAGCGGGAAGCCTACTTCCCCCTTTCTCTCTCTGCCTACTTGTGATCTCTTTCTCTTTGTCAAATAAATAAATAAAATCTTAAAAAAACACATTAAAAAATAATTTAACTACAGATTTAAAAAACAGACTCTTTGAGAGTAGAATGGTCTTCATAATACCAAACAACAAAATGGTAGAACAAAGGGAATCCTATCTAATTTTGACCTTGGGGAAAAACAGAGACTATTTCCTCATGAAAATTTCATCAAAATGGGGAGTAAAATATGCTCAGTCTCAGATTCTAAATACACCAAAATAATGACAAAATGTTACTTATTTAATTATATTCACAATATGTCCAACTGAGATAACCATTTAGAACAGAAATATGGGTTTTTAATTCTAAAGATTAATAGTTAATGAAAATTGTACTACAATGTGAAACACAAGGTCAAACAAATGGGAGAGTATGTTTTAAAATTCCAAATAAGGGAACAGAAAAAATAAAATAAGGAAAATATAAAATGTAACAGCTAACAGTCTGTTTCAGTTTAATGAAAAAAAAAGAATTCCAAAAAAAGGGGAAAACACAGTTTACCTCCAGTGGAAAATGAGACTACTATTAACTGTAGAATAAACAGTCCTATAAAAACTACTGAATAATGAATTTGTAATAAAAATATGGTAAAAGTACACAATTAAATGCAATGCATAAACACTGACAACAGGGATACATTATATAACTGAATAAGAAAATGAGTTATTTGGAAAACCAATTAAAAGTACTACTGATAAGACCACTCTGATGACTTATGAAGCTCTGGAACTCATCACATCTGTACCCTACAGAACAACTAACCTGATTGTCTCTCTTCTCAGCTAAGATATAAGCAATGTGAAGGAGCATTTTATTCCAAAGCCGATAATCATATCTGGCCATAACTGCCTTGTAACTGTCCATGCACATAGTCTTTGAAGCAGAGGATTAAATGTTCCTGCCCATTTTATCTAGTCCCCAAGACTCGTCCTGCAAAGTGAATAAAAATGATTATCTTTTAATCTACCCCTTGCATACATACCATTAAAAAAAAAAACAAAACAGGAGGGCAAAGATGAGAAAAAAAAAAAAAAACCTTGAAAATATGGATAGTTATTATCTAGTCTGGACTTAAGTACTCAGCAAGATCTCTGTGTTTAGTTGAAGGGCAGGTGACTGTAAGTCCCACATTTGATGAAACTGAGCCTTGGAAGATACGATCATGAATATAATACACATAGCAATTATAGTAATATTTTGAAGTAAATTTGAAAATGACCTGAAAAATAAGTTATCATTTCTAAAAAATCAGAATAAACATAATGTTGATTTCTTTCCATTTTTCTTGGTATCTAATTTTTAAAAATAACTTCAGATTCATATAGGCTAGATGATGATATACAAAGAGTATAAGTGAAAACAAAATGACATTTATCAAGCAGTTTAAAAGCTATCATGATTACAGGTAAACTGTGGGAAAAGAAAAGCAGAAAGGCACTGGAAGGAGCAGGAAGCTACACAACTCAAAAGAAATAGGAGAAAAGCTATAATTAAAATATATTTAAGTAAATGTAAAACTAGCAAATATAGATTGCCAGAAGGATAAATATAGAGAAACAATACAATAATAAAAGCCACTGAAAATGGGCCAATGGTTAGGAGGTGAAATGAAGTCAGTAAAATATACTGTGAGGTCAGTAAAATACAGTAATACTTCATTTACATGGCAGTGGGGACAAACGCAAATGTTTTAAAGTGCATTTTTTAGGCAACTGAGACATTTTAAAAGTAAAAGTATTCTGCTTATTTCTATATCATTCTTTCCCTTGTGTACTTAAACACAGTATGTGGCATATGTTTAATCTTTTACATAGAATGCACACAGATTTCTGGATTAAAGAGAAGTACTCTGAAAAATAAAGTATCCTGTCCCAACAGAGAAGCCCTACATTGTTCTTTCTTGACATTGTAAGCAAAATTTTTTGTCTTCTTTTTGGTATGAGTTGTTATTTCATAATTCTAAAAGCAGGAGAGCATTTCATATTTGCCCTTCATTCACTTGTTTCCCTTTCTCTTCTAGTCTTATGAAACAAAAATTAACTTTTTATGAGAGCAAGTTTGGCTATTCAGAAGCAATTTCTATCTCATGTTTAAGTTCTGTTTATTTCAAACTGCTGCATTTACTATGCATCTGACAACCAGCTAAATGGGCATTACTGTACATGGAGGAAAATAAGATGAACACTAAATGGAATATATAAAGAGAAAGAAAAAAAAACTAAAATTAAGATACTAAAAGTCATGAAATTAGAAAGAAAAGGTATAATGATCAGATAATTTAAAAAGAATAAATAGTGTATTTGTACTACCTTTTAAAAGAGCTCTTCTTCTTCCCAATAATGAGGAAGAAGATATCTCAAAACACAGAATTTAAACTGTTTGGTGTTTGTTCTGTACAGAAATTTTTTTCAGCAATAAAGTGTATTTTTATTTTACCTTTGTAAAAAAAGATAAAATTGGACAATCTTCCTCTTTTCCTAATAATAAGGAAAATGTTACTCTTGAAAAACTGTGTTTCATGTTTGTTTCATATAGACATGTAACTCAGAGAATAATGGACACTAATATAGATCAACTACATTAAATGGGGGGGGGAATGAAAAAAAAAAGGAGTGGGGAAAAAATATGGATGACTCTAGATAATATTATGATTTTGGCTTCAGGCAACAAATTAAGCCAGAAAATTACAAGATTTTAAATCACGCATTTGCAACGTATATTCCCCAAAGTATCAGCATCAGCATAACCAAAATCTCTGAAACTCTGGGGGTAAGACCATGCAAGCTGCTTCAATAAGCCCTGTAGATTATTCTGATGCATGCAAAAGTCTGAAAACCAATGATTTAAATATATTCAATAAATAATAAATTTAATTAAATGGAAGATGAAATGCAATTAATGAAATTAAATCTGGTGTTCGTCAATATGTGTAAGATGAATACAAAGTTACTGCTACGAAAAAGGATATAATCTGGGATTATTTACACACATGTGTTTATGCTCTACATCACCGATGAAAAAAAACCCATCATTTTAGGTAAGCATAGTTAAAGTAATTGAGGGAAAACAGAACAATTGCTAAATTAATGAAATTGCCTTGTTATGGAGAAACAAGAAAAAATAAATGCATTTGGCTGAGAAATTCTCTAGATAAGAGTGAAAACTAAGCCATCAATTCTTCAGATCAGCTAGCCTAAAAAAAATTTTCAATTTCCATTGAATCAAGGCAATCAAATGCCAGTTACTAAATTGACATACATCTTACCTAAACAGATAATAGAAGCCATTCAGATGAATTTGGGGGAGGGGAAGGATGGTATTTTTTCAGGAGCACAGTAATTAAATACTTAATCTAAATACACTTAAACAGCAATAGAACATATTTAACAAAACTAAATGAAAAGGAATAAAATGTTGGTTACTTACCAGCAAGGGTACTTGTATGCCTAAAAGCTCTGACCTGGGAGTCTGACAAACCAGTCAAAAGGGAGATTACTGTGTCCATCATATACTCATCATAAATTATGCTATACTGACACTGTCGAATCAGGACTCCAATAAATTCACAAAAGTTTGAACGAAATTTTTTCCACTGAGGTCCAGGCATGGTAAGGGGATAATCACCACTGTCCTAAAAGGAATAAAAAGAACATATTAAATTTGACATATAATAGCAATTTAATCCAAGTTTTCTTTCTTACCTATAAAGGAACATTTTCTTCTCAGAAGTAGATGTGGACAGATATTGAAGGTGACTTACACAGATACACTGATAGCTTTATATTTATTGTTTCTTTTGATCTTTCACAACTAAATAATTCATGATGTGCTCAAATCTGTTATTCAGAACAACTATTTAATTCATTATTCTAAACCGACATTAAAAAAAAAAAACCAGTTCCCATGTTGTTATATTTGGGTCTTAGTTGAGATAATTTGAAGTAAAAACAAAAAAAAATGAAAGTTAAGACTGGAAACGATATTTGTGATTGAATTCAGATCAAACTAATCAGGATTTCGGTATCACATAGCATCTTCCAATTCTTTAAAACAGAATTTTTAAGAAATGAGAATTTCAAAAATACTTCATTAAGAAGTCCAAAACTGGGACGCCTGGGTGGCTCAGTTGGTTAAGCAGCTGCCTTCGGCTCAGGTCATGATCCCAGCGTCCTGGGATCGAGTCCCACATCGGGCTTCTTGTTCTGTGGGGAGCCTGCTTTTCCCTCTGCCTCTGCCTGCCACTCTGTCTGCCTGTGCTCGCTCTCTCTCTCTTTCTGACAAATAAATAAATAAAATCTTAAAAAAAAAAAAAAAAGTCCAAAACTAATTCTTTCCACCTGAAACTGCAACCCTATTTCTTCCAATTTTACTATAAATGTTCTATTAACTCTGTTTTATAGAGCAGATTTATTAACTTTGCAAAGAAAAGAAATCTAATATGGGCTCTTGGTATTACCAGCTTGTGTCATCTTGTTTAAAAACATAAACTTGATGGGGTAATGGATGATGGGCAATAAGGAGGGCAGATGATATAATGAGCATTGGGTGTTATATGCAACAGGCCAAACACTAAATTCTACCCTGAAATTAATAACACACTGTATGTTAACTATTTGAATTGAAATAAGACAAAACAAACAAAAAAACAACATGAAAATCACACTGAACCCAATTAGTTAGAAGTTTCCTACTCTAGCCTAAAACATTTTGGTGGAGAAATACAAATTCACAAGTGAGAGAGTGAGAACTTCTGTGAACGCAGTATCTGAATATTCTCAATTTATGGCTGTTTGTTTCTTCTAGATCAAACTGCTGCTACAAAATTGGTTATGAGGAAAGGCTTGGGCTGTGCTGGTATCTTAGAAAAGAGAATTAGTGTAATACTTAGAATAGCAGAAAAGACAACAGAAAGCAGAGATAGGTAAGAGCTCTTAGCACTAGATCAAATACCACAAAAGGTAGTTAAAATTTTGGTGCTATATGAGTGTTAGGGGGTTACTAAGCCTCAAAAAGATCAAAAAGGAACTGACGGGGCTGGCTGAATCTTCCTAGTCCTTGAGATTAAGAGTGTCAGGGCTAGACGGGAGAGTGTAAAAGGAAAGTGAGAGCTTCTTCTCAAAGGTATCTCAAGAGGCTGCTGCTGCTTCTATATCATAAAAGCTCATTAGGGTAGAGCTTCTCATGCTTTATACCAACTGTGAGATTCAGCCATGTAGTACTCCTCCACAACATCAAAGAACGTAATTTATCTAAATAACCCAACAGCAAAAGAAAAGGCAGAAAAATAAGCACTTAGAAGTAAATAAAAGAAAACTAAGTATACTTCAAAAGATTCAAATGTAGCACAAAACCAATCAAAATTTTAAAAAATTCGAAGGAACTACAATATTTTATTTATCGATTTATTTTTTGAGGTATAATTCACATATAACATTTTATTAGTTTCAGGTATACAATATAATGATTTAGTATTTGTATATACTGTGAAATGATCGCCACAATAAATCTAATTAACATCTCTCACCATACAGTCACAGAAATTTTTTCTTGTGATTAAAACTTTAAAGAGCTATTCTCTTAGCAATTTTTAAATATGCAAAACAGCATGAGAACTACAGTCATAATGCTGTACTTTATATCCCTATGACTTACATATTTTATAACTGGAAGTTTGTACCTTTTGACCCATTTGCCTGCCCCCAAACCTCCTTCACTGGCAATCACTAATCCTTTATGTGAGTTCCGTGGAGTGAGTTTGTTTGTTCGTTTGTTTGTTTTGGATTCCCCATATAAGTGAAAACATATGGTATTTGTCCTTTTCTGTCTTATTTCACTTAGGATAATACCATCAAGGTCCATCCATGTTGTCATAATGGCAAGATTTCCTTTCTTTTTTAATGGCTGAGTAATATTCCGTTGTGTGTATCGTGTGTGTGTGTGTGTGTGTATTTATACTTTTATATATTTTCTATTGTATCATACATATATGCCACATTTTCTTTATCCACTCATCCACTGACAGGGTTCTGGTTCTGGGATTGTAAAGTCCATGAATTCTTTTTTTTTTTTTTTTTTTTAAGTATATTCCTTTTTTAAGATTTTATTTATTTATTTATTTGTCAGAGAGAGAGAGAGAGAGAGAGAGACAGAGACAGAGACAGAGAAACAGGCAGAGAGAGAGAGAGAGAGAGAGAGAGAGAGAGAGCACACAACTAGGCAGAGGCGGAGAGAGAAGCAGGCCCCCTGCCAAGCAAGGAGCCTGATGCAGGACTTGGTCCCAGGACTCTGGGATCATGACCTGAGCCGAAGGCAGTAGCTTAACCCCTGAGCCACCCAGGCGTCACAAGTCCATGAATTCTTAACTCTATAATGGTTTACTACAGGAACCCTGGAGGACAGTAGAGTCTAGTGAATGTTCTTCCAAGGAAGAACTTTGGGGTTCTGTTCCCAAATGCATTGACAAGCAACTAATAGAAAAGTTTATTTTAGAAGTTTTGGGGACACTGACGGAAGAATAAAAGGTAAAGGATACAAAGGTTCAGAGATAAGAGCCATCAACAAAAACTACAAAATTTAGAGCTTCTAAAATGAGAACAATCTTATAACAGGTCCACTGCAAGGTAGAGCTCATGCAGGTGACAGAGGTGGAAGGCTAACTGCATAATTCCTAAGCATTTGATATTTGGGAACCCCATCTGGTCACAAACTACAGATATCAAAAGAGATAAAATACTCTTTAAGAGTAAATCTAAGAGAATTGTTTAACTCAACTGATGGACAATGTCTCACACACACACACACACACACACACACACACAAAATTACCTATTTTTGATGAAACACTGGCTTTTGGTTACCTAATTTCAATAGATATATCCAAGGATATATACTACTATTGCTATACTACTATTACCAGAGATCTGTAAATACTTATTTGGAGAAAGTATCCACCCACCCAACCATTCATGTATTCATATATTTACTGGGCAATAATATGATCCAGGCACTAGTTCTAGCATACAAAGATGAGCACACCAAGAATCTGCTTCTAAAAACTCCTACTTTATTTTTTTTCAGACTTACTGAGATTTAATTGATACATAATACTGTGTAAGTTTATTTAATACACTTATATATTGCAAAATGATTAACACCAGAGCATTAGCTTAACACATCCCAGCACATTATTTTACCCATTTCTTATTTTTTGGTGAAAACACTAAAGATCTACTCTCTTAACAACTTTCATGTATATAACACAGTACTATTAACTATAAACACCATTCTGTACACTAGATCCTTAGAACTTATTCATCTTATAATTGGAAGTTTATACTCTTTAGACAATTTCTTCCTGTTTCCTCCATCATCCAAAGAACTTCTAGTTGAAAAGAAGGACGTATAAAAAATAAACAAGTGAATTAAGTACAATGATAGGAACGTTATGAGGGCAGACAGTACTACTTAGGAAGGAATGCCAGTTTTCTGAAGAGGCAACTGGGCAGGACAAATAGGGTCTACAGCACTCTAAGCAGTAAGATTAGCAAATTCCTATAAAACAAAGATAGAAAGAGAGTATAGAACTGCTTTAAGTTTGGCAACCTAAACCAGATTTTGTGGTGGTAACCAAGAGAAAAGATGGGCCAGATTATAGGGCACCTTCTTTTCATATAAAGTCTTCATTAAAATAAAGCCAAACTTTATTCTGGAGGCAACGGGTAGCCACTGAAAATTTTTGAGCAAGTAAGGATCATAAACAGATGAGAGGTTTAAAAATATTTCTGGAGCGCCTGGGTGGCTCAGTGGGTTAAGCCTCTGCCTTCAGCTCAGGTCATGGTCTCAGGGTCCTGGGATTGAGGCCCACATCAGGCTCTCTGCTCAGCGGGGAGCCTGATTTCTCCTCTCTCTCTCTGCCTACCTCTCTGCCGACTTGTGATCTCTCTCTGTCAAATAAATAAATGAAATCTTTAAAAAAATTAAATAAAATAAAAAATATTTCTGGTTCTACCACGGAGAATAATCAGAGGTAAAGGCAAAGGAAATGGAGCAAGGAGACTTATCACTGCAACAGATCCAAAAATGAAGGGGGAATGCAGAGAGCGCCTAACTAAGATAGTAATGATGACGATGGACAAAACAGGAGATATGATATATACTCAAATATTGAAAAAATAAAATCTACTGACGTGACTACTGGACAAAAATGACTTATTTCTGGTTTGATTTACTGATGGATTTACTCACAACAAAAAACAACAAAAAAAAAATTGTTTGCCCATCACTCTCTTGAGGCCTAACTCCTTTTGTTTAGGGATGCTTAATTACTATTTCCCATAAGAGACCAACACCCTTTAACTCATAAATGATTGGTATAGAATATCCTATTTCCAGACTTCAGGCCACACTGGCTTCTACATTCAAAATAAATTCAAATTTTCAGAAAGAGATCATCAATAGATATTTAAACCACTGAATAGCAAGTTGAGTGGCATAAGCAGAATGTTAACAAAGTACCAAATTATTTGATACGTGCAAAGGGAAAACTACTTTTACAAAAAGGTTCAATGGTCATCACACTGTAAGTGATCTATTGTAGCATCACTAATAAACAACCTGCCATTATGTACTACCTACTGTGATACAATATGAAGTACACAGCATCACTTATGAAATTTCCTTGCAAAAAATATGTAAATGTAATAGAATGAAGCCATTAGACCTAACTTTCAGTTACAAAATACAGGAGATTTAGGAATAAGCTAAATGATAACCATGAGGAAGAAAGAGAAACAAAAATGTGGGATACTTTATAAGACAACTAGATTGTTGTCAACTAAAAGTTAATGTCATGCAAAGAAAAGAATGTGGAGGAAGTGTTTTATATTTTGAAAAACTACTGACAACAGAACAATCAAAGGCCAATATATAAACCAGTGTGCTTTAGCCACCTTGGCTTCTTTGTTGTCTAATACCCTAGGTGTATTTCTATCTAAGGGTCATTTGTGCAGTTTAAATTTTCTCTTCTTCTAGATATACGCATGGCTGCTCCATCACCTCTTTTAAGTGTTTACTTAAGCTCACATTCTTAGAGAGGTTTTCTTGACCATCCAATTTAAAATCATCCTTTCACTCCCAATCTCTTCCTCCCTTCTCTGCTTTATTTTTCTTTATTCATTATTGTCATTTATTTAATTTATTGTCATTTACCATACTACAATATTTTGCCTATGTATTTTATTCATTGGCTTTCTCTCCCAGCTAAAATGTAAATCCCATGGGGGAAGGAATTTTTGGTTGGTTTATTCAGTGCTTTGCCCTCAATGCTTGGAATGTTTAACAGACACTCAACTATTTCTTCATGAAATGAATGAGTCATTACAAAAATGATACTGTCAATAAGGGTCAGAAATAATCGGAAGGATATCTAAATGATCCCTATAGTTTTCTCCTTAATCAATCATAAATTTTGACAATATTTGTTTCCTTAGCCACAAATAGAAATGAGAATATGTGAGGTCAAAGCAGCAACAGGACTGCCAATCAGTCCTTTTAAATATGTTCTCCTCTAAATTGGCATCAGTAAGTTATGGAGTACCATAAAATGTCTGGTCCCTACTCATCCATGAACCTTCACAAACATTTCATTAAGAGTGGTAAATAGTTTATCAATAAAAGAAAGAAAAGTTCACAAAATTCAAGATATCGATTACCTCTCAGGAGAAGGATTAGAATGGGAGAGTGGAAGAACACACAAGCATTTCAGTTCTTAAGTTGGGGAGTTACATACATATCCATATATGTTACATATATGCTTTGTTCTATCAAATGGCACATGATTTTTTTAATGAGTATATTAAAAAGTATACTAAAAAGTATCTGAAACTACCAAATTTACATCCTTGAGAATACCAAGTTCCTGCAATCATTAAAAGAAATTCCAAATTCTGAAATACCATTATCTAAAAATATTATAGTCAGTACTTAAGATGTAAAATCACATCTGTGCATTTCTATATCACAGTGACTGAAGAGTTTTTCATTTCTATTTTCCCTCAAAAAGTCAGAATGCATAAGAACCGTGTGTCAAGGGAACAAAGAAAACAATATTCCTTACTCTTGGAAAGATCCACTGAAAGATCCATTTTTAAAAACCAAATTCTGAGTGGGCTAAATAAAATTTATTATTAAATATATTGTTTGAACTTTTGTTTTTAAGTTAAAATAGCTATAAAGATTAATTATGTCATAGATTATTTTGGCTGGCTGTCATAAGGCATTAAAGAGAAAATGCTGTTTATTATCAGACCTCTGCTAATTAAGTCTAAGGTAACTCTTTCAACTCTGACAAACCTCAGCCTTAGAGTATCAGGAAATTCAACTGGCATATATACATCAATTAAAGAAGTAATATAAAAATACATTTGGAAAGAAAAATTCCACAAGTCAATGCTATAAAAATTGTGTCACATTTTTCAACCCCCTATCTTATGTCTGTATCTCCAGCATCCATCTAGGACACTGTCTGGTATGCTTAGGAGGACAACAATGGTTTTGGGATGGCTTATTTGTATTAAATCAATTATCTAGTCTAATTTCTCTAGCTTTGTACCTTTATGTTTTCTCCTATACATCCTAAACTCCATCTTCCCTATAAACTCCTTCCTGGTTTTTCTGGTGAACTTCTATTCATTTTTAAAAACTAGTTTTAGGGCTAAGTAATTTGTGAAGCTCAAACATCTCAAATAATTAACCTCACCCTTTGGGTTCTCATAGGGTCTTGTATTTCCTAACTATTGAACTTGTCAAGATACTATTGCTATCAGTTCACAAATTCTTTCCCCATTTAGAACACAAAATCATTTTCTAGAGCTATAACCTTGTTAATCTCTAAGTATATACTTCCTAACTGAAAGTCAGACAAACATTAAGTGTTCAATAAATGTTTACTGAATAAACACAAATAATCCTTTGAAAAACTAAACAGTTCAGGACACCTGGGTAGCCTAGTCGGTTAAGCTGCTGTCTTCTGCCCAGGTCATAATCATAGGGTCCTGGGATAGAGCCCTGCTGCTAAACAGGGAGCCGGCTTCTCCTTCTCACTCTGCTCCTCCCGCTGCTTGTGCTCTCTTGCTCTCTCTCAAGTAAGTAAAATCTTTAAAAAAAAAAAAAAAAAAGACAACTAAACAGTTCATTTGACAGTTTTTATAATAAAAAAGTTACACCTAAAATCCATAAAAGATACAGAATTAATACCTAGCTTTAGCTAGATAATTTAAAAGGTCTTCATAATGATTAGCAAATATAAATGTGATTCCATATCACTATAAAAGCATGTTTTATAGAATCTTTGTTTATTTATTTATTTATTGGGTTTTATTTATTTGAGAGAGACAGAGAGCGCAAGAGAGGGAACACAAGTAGGGGGAGTAGGAGTGGGAGAAGCAGGCTCCTTGCTGAGCAGGGAGCCCGATGCAGGACTTGATCCCAGGATCGTGACCTGAGCAGAAGGCAGATGCCCAACGACTGAGCCACCCAGGTGCCCTATAGATATATTTTAAAACTGAAAAATAAAAATCTTGAAATGACCAGGGTGTAATTACATCTTAAATATGTAGTTCATCATATCTAATCAAAATCACATGGGGATTTAACCCAGTGCCCACAGATATAAATGTTATTGTTGGCTTATCTCATTTAAGCATTTCTCATAATGAGAGTAAATGTCTTAAACAATATAATGGAATGGATTAACTCTAGAAAGATTCAATATATATCAATAGAATATAATTGGTCCTTTCAAAAAGATACTAATTTAATTCCATAACTTGTTTGGTCAGCTGTAAGACATTTGGTAATGAAAATAGCCAGAAATTTATTATATGACTGAAGTTGTCTAAGTGGAGAGAGTACAACTGTTACCTGAGTGACTCTTTTCAAGCTACTTCAGATTATACACTTGCAGTTGTGTATGAGGTAAACAGGGTAGTGGTTATGAGTATGAACTCAGGAGCCAGATGTTCTGGGCTTCATTCCTGACTTTATCATTTACTAATTATGTGACCTCAAGCAAGCTTCTTAACCCTCTTTGTCTCCATTTCTCATCTGTAAAATGGAGATAATAATAATATAAAAGACCTACCTCATAAAAATGTCATGAGTATTAGATATATGTGAAGAATGTGCAATAGCCTGGCACACAGTAAAGACAAGTATTTATTATTATCCTTCAACATGTTTCCCCTTGCCTCTAATATTTTGCACTGCAAAGTACACAGCTGTAATATTATTTCCTATTTTGTACCTTTTCACATTACAAATACAAAATGATTACAGTTTCTTGAGTCTTCATGAGTTTTTCTATGTGATTAATCCCTTGTCCTTGGTACTTCTTACTTCCAACTTTGCTTCCTTTCTTTAATATTCTGTTTACATCTGCAATGTGAAAGTTTCCAAAGCAATATTTACAACACCAACTGAGTGGTGTACTACAAAAAAATATTAAAACTTCTCTTTATTTTTAATTAAATTAAAAGATAAGTTATTAGTAATATTTAGTATGTAGAATAAGCTTTGTATGCCCTCACTAGGTCCATATTTCAGATTGTATTATATCACAAAGAGTATCTGAGGTATCCCAAGAGAACAATCAGAAGAGCTCAATGCTCAAGGGGCTGATATTTAAAAATGGCATTCTTCACTGGTTTATTCATTTTGTAAGTTGCATATGATTAATGCAATAGATTTAAATATATTTTAAAATATTTATTTTTAACTCGTCACTAAATGTTAACAGAAAGATTTTGAGGAAAAACAGAAACAAAAAGAAAAATCTGAGTATGTAATCACAAGTGAATAATAAATATGGAAGCACTAACACTTCTTGCACAAGCTCATCTTAGACCACTAAGTTAAAGCCATGATGATCTAATGACATCTGAGAAGAAACTGATCGAGTTATGTATACATTTAAGCTGTAAATAAACATATGCTGCAAACTACAGTCAGATAATAAATGTAATCAAGTATTATAAATATGAATAAATATATAAAGAACATAATACATAAATGTAACATAATAAGTGGTTATTTATTTATTTATCTGATTTATTATTTGGTCTGATTACCAAAGGTAGAAGGAAAAAAAGCCTTTTGTCTATTTTTATTTATCACATACTTAGAAAATAAGACTTAGTTTAAAACTAAGAAAATGTGAAACAATCACCAGGCAGTTACTTCTTAAGCATTCTCCCCATAAGATAAGAACTCCTGCCTTCTGAGAAGGAGCATGGGGGAGAGGAAAAGAAGAGAGTAATTTTTTTTTTTTTTTTTTAAGATTTTATTTATTTATTTGACAGAGAGAGATCACAAGCAGGCAGAGAGAGAGGAGAGGAAGCAGGCTCCCTGCTGAGCAGAGAGCCCGATGCGGGGCTCGATCCCAGGACCCTGAGATCATGACCTGAGCCGAAGGCAGCGGCTTAACCCACTGAGCCAGCCAGGCGCCCCAAGAGAGTAATTTTTTAGCTTTATCATAGGTAATCACTATGAAGAAAATAGGCTAAAAAATGTCTTATTGATGGAATATAAATTTAAACTTTAATTTGGGACTGGAGATAATTTGAGTTTTCTTTACCATTTTTTTGCATTTTCTTCATATTTTCTCAGTTTGTACAATATTTAACTATTTTTACTTTTCTTAAATTTTTAATCCTATGATTAATAATTGCTCAAATGGATAAACAAATGAGAAGTTCTATACTTCAGTATAAATAAACAAAATTCATAGAAGCACATACAGAAGAGCACAATGTATAAAACTCTGTAGTTGTGAGCAATACAAAATAATATAGACCATAATTAAAAAGGCACTAAGTGAATACATTATATGTACTGTGCTGCAAAGCTTCCCTTCATAGATGTCACATTTCAATATATGATATGAAAACTATTCAAACTGACCTTTGGAAAACATACTTAAGAGTTTACATTTGGAGATGTGATTCTAATAACCTGGGGAAGAGATACTATTACATTTTGCTTTAGGTACCAGGGGCTGGCTCCAACAGGAACTAAATATATCTACTGGCTATTCCCTATAAACAAGATATTGTTCTAAACTCTTGGGATCCAATGGATCCTATCATCACATCTTTCTGAATTTTGCCACAAAGTACAATTTACCAAAACTAACCTCCCTCCACTTCTGGGGACTAAAAGACCCACAAAGTATTTTGAAGAAACAAAAACAATTAAGATACTATATATTCAACAATAGGTAAGCATGTAAATGCAGTTTTTTGCTAAAATGCTTAAGATAAAATAGCCTTAGAAAATAATTAATGTAATTCTGCCTTAAATGAACATATTCTAATAATAAAACTGTTAGTTGTTCTGTCAAAGAGGAAAAAAGGAATGTTTTCCCTTAGAATATTTTCTTTCTTTATTTGAAGAACAGTTGATACACAAGGTTACATTAGTTGCAGGTGTACAATACAGTGATTCAACAAGTTCAGACATTATGCTATGCTCATCACAAGTGTCAGATCTATAACACTATTACAATACCACTGACTATATTCTCTATGCTGTCTGTATCTTTTATCCTCATGACTTATTCAAAAAATGGTGGTTTTCAAAACATTCTTTTTTTTTTTTTAAAGATTTTATTTATTTATTTGACAGAGAGAGATCACAAGCAGGCAGAGAGGCAGGTAGAGAGAGAGGAGGAAGCAGGCTCCCTGCTGAGCAGAGAGCCCGATGCGGGGCTCGATCCCAGGACCCTGAGATCATGACCTGAGCTGAAGGCAGCGGCTTAACCCACTGAGACACCCAGGCGCCCCCAAAACATTCTTTTTTGATTTAATCAGTTTTCTCACGTATCAGGATTAGAATATTAGATTATGAAATAAATGCCTTTTGAAAAATTTTCATTTGCTACATTTAAGTCATTATCACTTTTGGTAACAGTTTTCTATTCTTGTAATATACCTGAATATTTGACAATATTCATAGGACTATTTTCTCAGATACATCATGATCTTCATTTTGCTGAATTCCTCATCTTCTATTTATCTCAGAATCTTACTACAAAGCAATGATATCCTGTTTTGAAATTTCATGTGTATCCAAATTGTATTTCCTCTCATTCTGTTCTCCTATATAAAGTGTTTTTATAGCTTAAATCTCATTTTCTCTCAAAGTTTCTCCCAACCTTGTCTGTACATGGGAGTCACCTGGTGAACTTTTAAAAATCCCAAGTTCAGGTTACATGCCTTACAAATTAAATCAGAAGGTCTGGGGATAAGGAAGAGAGTCAGGCATTAGTTTTTAAATATCCCTAGGTGATATTAATATGCAGCAAGGTTTGGGAACTCCTGTCCTAAACTCTTAGTAGTTCCTGAAGTTCCAAGATGCATACTATTTTTTAATCTGTGATCTCAATCACCAGTATTGCAAGCCTGGCATGGTAGTTAGTATAGTAGTTGGTGAGTAAACCCACCACTTTCCCCTTAATTTGGCTTCATTATCTTCTATTTGCCACATATAAACTCATGAAGTTGTAACAAAAACCCTTTTTTTAATGAAAAGTAATTTCACAGAAATGTTTCAGAATACAGAAATTTTTTAATTTTAGAAGTTAATATAGTGCATATACTTTATATCCCATCACAATCCAAGAGAATCTGGGGCAGCCCCCTGTCATCAAGAACATTAATATTTCACCAGAAAGACATGTAAATATTCGCAATGACTGAGATAAATAAAAATTTTAATAGCTTGAGGTTAGCTGGGCCAGTTGTGCCACCATTAAATTGGGGGGGGGGGGGAGTCCTTTGGAATTTCAGAATGTTTTGGATTACAGAAATGAAAATAAGTAATTATGGCATTATATACACGGGTCACAATGCAAGGTCTCCCCCTAGCTCCCATGGAATGTGACTAAATAGTCTGAAAGCCACTGACAGAATGTTTCTGTAAAAATGCTCATGAGGGGCGCCTGGGTGGCTCAGTCAGTTAAGCCTCTGCCTTCAGCTTGGCCATAATCAAGAGTCCCGGGATCAAGCCCCACGTCAGGCTCCCTGCTCATGTTTTCTTCTCTTTCTCTCTCAAAAATAAATAAATAAAATCTTTAAAAAAAAAAAAAAAAAAGATGCTTATGAAAATGTTTTGGTGTGTGCCATTAGAATAAAGGTGAACATCTGGTGAAAAAGATACACAGTGTTGCAACATGTGTATGTTTTATGATGTATCTGTAGTACTTTTTTCAATTAAATATAGATACTCCTACTTCTAATAATAAAAAAAGAAAAATCTAAGCCCACCCCACTGCAAGAGTGGACCTGGGGAAAAAAAGACATCTTTGTTGTATAAACGAAATCTTGCCATTTGCAATGCTGTGGATGGAACTAGAGGGTATTATGTTAACTGAAATAAGTCAATCAGAGAAAGACAATTATCATATGAGCTCTCTGATATGAGGAATTTGAGAGACAGGGTAGAGGTTCGTGGGGGGAAGGGAGGGAAAAAGGAAACAAGATAGGATCGGAAGGGAAACAAACCATAAGAGACTCTTAATCTCAGGAAACAAACTGAGGGCTGCTGGGGGGGTGGGGAGGGATAGGGTTGCTGGGTGATGGATATTGGGGTGGGTATGTTCTATGGTGAGTGCTGTGAATGGTGTAAGACTGATGATTCACAGACCTGTACCCCTGAAACAAATAATACATTATATATTAATAAAACAAAACAAAACAAAAAACCCACAGTCTTTGTTGTTAGTGTTGAAAGTCCAAAAAAAAGATAGAAATCTTATTTAAATCAAAAGGCAGAATATTAAAACTAAAATTAATGGTGGTCTAAAGCATGACATATAAAATGAGTTTACCATAAACAGAATACATAAATAAAATTGTGAAAGTGTTTCAACACGTAGAATCAGTGTAAAGCTGATTAATTTGTGAAGACTAGCAAAGAAAACATGTATTCTAAGTAGAAATCAGAATATTCTCAAGTAGACTGTCCCAAATAGAAGTTTAAGTTTTACACAAACAAACAAAATGGGGGTGGGGTTGGGGAGGGGGCAGTAGGGAGAGATGCACATAACAAAATTTCAGGAATGCTGGATTAAACGAAGTTAAGCAGGTTATTTTTCCATCGGGATTTCTAAGAACCTTAAATAAGATAATGTGCTTTGACAATCTCTAAAAGAGCCATAATATGCAGCCTACTCACACTTATTTGACCTCTAAACCCTTTTTTCTCCAAAGGATTTAACATGACTGATTCTGCAGAACATAAAACTACTGGAGATGCATTTATAAATTTGGGAATTTAGGTGGTCTTCAAGAATGAATGTAAAGAATCAACTTCTACTTCATATCACTAATTTTATTATCCTTATCACTTACCACTCATATCTCCATGCAATGAAATGAAATTGACAAAGATCGTTACCTTTAGAATTAGTAACATGGGTTAATATATAAATGAAGAAAAAGTATATCTTCTCTTAAGCACCAAATCAAAATAAAACTTGAAATAGTCAACATATTTACCATTTTTAAAGTATAATTAGGCAATTTGTATAAATACTGAAATGTTATACCTCATCAAATTCTTCAGTCATTTTTCTGATGATTTCTGCATTCTGCATATTTCGAAACATCTCTATTCTCACAGTACCTGTGGAACAACAGATTTTACCGTTAATCTTTTCCTATCCCATCCTAAACATTAAATATAACCTGACCACTGTTTGAAAAACTTATGTTTGAAAAATTTTATATCAAAGTGTTTGGAGTTTTTTCTTCCCCTGAACTCCTACCTAAAGGAATCCCTTGTTTAAGAACTTCAAAGTTCTTTAGACATTTTTTAAAAACCCGAATATTCTGTGAATTAGGTAAGTATGAGGAAAAAACTGCGAGGAGTGTTAGGGAGGGAAAAGATGGGAGTCATAAAATAATAAATTTAGATTGTTTGGAGGGCCCTAAGGATTGACTGATGCTATTCAGGCATACAGATGACTGCCTTAGTATGAAAAACAGCCAAGCATAGAGAATATTATTTCTCTTCATGCCTTTTTCTGATATTTGTTATCAACAGAATATTTTTCTATAAATTAAAAGTAAATGTTCCTTAATCTAGTGACACCTGTCGATTAGATTGTTTTATTTGAACATGAAAAATAGCTTGGTAACTTCAACATAAGCATCAAAGAAAGAAAAAGTTAACCCCCTTTCTCATTCCATTCTTTAGTACTACCATTATTAGCTACATAATTTTTATCTCAATCATGATTACATAAATATTATCACTCTAAAAGTAGTGAGTTTATATCAAAAATGCATTAAAAATTAACATAATTTAAGTAAAATAAGGTTCAAATAAGGTTTGAACCACTCACAAAGATTGAATAAGGTTCAAAATAAGGTTCAAAATCAATCTGGAGTTACAGAGAATACTGGTCTAATAATTACACAAGGTTCAGTTTCAACTGTACACATGTAAAATATCCAAGTTAAAAATCACAAGAATAAGACTCAATGAATCAATAAGAAAATATTTTATAACCTTTAACAGGTTCCTTGCCAGTGATTACCAGCTCCTACTCAAATCACATTTAGGTATACAAGAGGGAAAATTCTCTGAAGTGTACTGTACTCTTACAGGAAACAGTATAAAGCAGTAGAGAGTCACTAAAAGTCATCAAGTATACTCTTAATTGAGAGGGCTAATAAAAAACTGCAGTGGCACATTTGGCATATCAAACTTAATTTGACTTAGTTTTTATTAATATAAATGAGAAAAATGGTATCTCCCTCATCTTTTTAATCACAACCATTTCTAAGCATGTTTTAATTACTTGATGTACAGCTCTCTTGTTCATTTTCAGGATGCTGAATTCATTTAGTACCACCAACAGGTATCACATACACCCAGTTATAGAGATGAGAGTCCAGATTGGAAGCTGAACGAGAAGGGAAAGTATTTTTAGAGTTCCTCCCCAACTGGCAATTTCCTAAACACAATGGGAAATTTTTACACTGTGATTTTATTTTTTTATGGGAAAAACAGTATCACAGACAGTATTTAAAAGCATTGTAGGCAGCTTGCTTATGCACTACAATACAGCCATTATTTTCAGAAGTTTTTTAAAAAAATAAAAAATGCATTGAATTGCTAATTATAAATTATCTCAAGTAAAAGTAACTCTCTGTCCAACATTCTTTAAAAATCATTCAAAATAAAACAGTATGGAGGTTCCTCAAGATATGAACAGACACTTCTCCAATGAAGACATACAAATGGCTACCAGACACATGAAAAAATGTTCATCATCACTAGCCATCAGGGAGATTCAAATTAAAACCACATTGAGATACCACCTTACACCATGTTAGAATGGCCAAAATTAGCAAGACAGGAAACAACGTGTGTTGGAGAGATGTGGAGAAAGGGGAACCCTCTTACACTGTTGGTGGGAATGCAAGTTGGTACAGCCACTTTGGAGAACAGTGTGGAGATTCCTCAAGAAATTAAAAATAGAGCTTCCCTATGACCCCGCAACTGCACTACTGGGTATTTACCCCAAAGATACAGATGTAGTGAAAAGAAGGGCCATCTGTACCCCAATGTTTATAGCAGCAATGGCCACGGTCGCCAAACTGTGGAAAGAACCAAGATGCCCTTCAACGGATGAATGGATAAGGAAGATGTGGTCCATATACACTATGGAGTATTATGCCTCCATCAGAAAGGATGAATACCCAACTTTTGTAGCAACATGGACGGGACTGGAAGAGATTATGCTGAGTAAAATAGCAAGCAGAGAGAGTCAATTATCATATGGTTTCACTTATTTGTGGAGCATAACAAATAACATGGAGGACATGGGGAGATGGAGAGGAGAAGGGAGTTGAGGGAAATTGGAAGGGAAGGTGAACCATGAGAGACTATGGACTCTGAAAAACAACCTGAGGGTTTTGAAGGGGCAGGGGGGTGGGAGGTTGGGGAAGCCAGGTGGTGGGTATTAAGGAGGGCATGGATTGCATGGAGCACTGGGTGTGGTGCATCAACAATGAATTCTGTTATGCTGAAAAGAAATAAAATAATAATAATAATAATAATGTTAAAAACAGAGCCACCCTATGACCCAGTAATTGGACTACTAGGTATTTACCCTAAAGATACAAATCTAGTGATCCGAATGGCCATGTGCACCTGCATGTATACACATATGATGGAATACTATGCAACCATCAAAAGAAATGAAATCTTACCCATTTGCAACAATGTGGATGGAACTAGAGCGTATTATGCTAAGTGAAATAAGTCAATCAGAGAGAGACAAGTATCATATGATCTCACTGATCTCACAAGGAATCTGAGAAGTAAGACAGAGGATAGGGGAAGGGAGGGGGAAAATGAAACAAGATGAAATCAGAGAGGGAGACAAACCGAAAGAGACTCTTATCTCAGGAAACAAATTGAGGGTTGCTGGAAGGGAGAGGGGTGGAGGGATGGTGTGGCTGGGGGATGGACACTGGGGAGGGTATGTGTTGTGGTGAGTGCTATGAATTGTGTAAGACTGATGAATCATAGACCTGTACCCCTGAAACAAATAATTAAACAAATTAATTTTTTAAAAATCACTCAAATTAGGAATGCCTGGGTGGCTCAGTCAGTTTAGTGTCCAACTCTAGATTTTGGCTTGAGTCATGATCTCAGAGTCCTCAGATCGAGCCCCACATCCAGCTCCTCACCAAGTATAGAGCCTGCTTGGGATTCTCACTCTCCCTCTGCCCCTACCCACTCCTCAAAAATAAATGAATAAATAAAAATCACTCAAATTACACAAAACTGTTTTAACTGTTTTAACCTTGCTTGGATTATAAAGCATTTTGTCCACCTGAAAGAGAGTCCCATATATAAAAAGCATTTAATTTTGGAAGTTGTTTCACAGTACTCTTGATAAGTAAAATTATTTTCTTTAAGTACTAATCAAGCAAAAGAAATAAAATTAGATTTTTAAGTTATTAAACATGAGAAGAATCAGTTGTTCTTGGAGAGATGGGAATATTTTATATTTTGCACAGAGTAGCATTTATATTAAATGGCTATATGCATTTCTCAAAAGTCATTTATCTGTACACTTAAAATGTGTGCATTTGGAAACTTGGTATCTTGGTAAAATTGATTTTTAAAAAATCAAGAAAAAGGACAATGCTAATCATAGTCGTTCAGTAAAAAATTACAAATGTCAAAGAGTGCCTAGCAGACTCAGTATGTAGAGCATGCGACTCTCATCTCAGAATTGTAGGTTCAAGCTCCACAGGGGTTTAGAGATGACTTAAAAAGTTACATGTGTCATTATTAAATATGAGTATAAATAAAGTTCAATTCTATTTCCGTGACTGACATAGCAGTTTTCATATACAGTGGAGTCTTAACTGTAATTCCAATGGACTAGCAACTAGCTCATAAACAGAGGACTGTTTTTGCTCTATTTAGTATCATAAAGTGAAAGACAACAAAACAGTAACTAGTCTTAAAAGCAAAATAAAAACCAGCTGCATGCTTAGCATCTCTAAAAATGACTAGCATATATAAGTAACAATTATTAATAAAATAAAATCAGATATTTAAAGCTATAACTTTGAAAATGAACAGAAGCTTGTCAGTACGGTTTTTTAAAAGAAGAAACTCCTGCTGCTGCCACAATGACTATTCAAAACACTAGCCTATTTACTTACAGCTAACTGTTCATTCTTCTTCAGCCCAGTCCCACAACTCTACTGCAACTGCTTCCTCACACCTATTATCTGCTGATTGTTACACCAAAGTCTTTCTTTAGTAATACCCTACCTATTCTATTTAAAACATTTCCTCATTATACTGGTTTCTGTTAACACTATATCCTTATACTGTATTCTCTGATGACTTACTTTGATTTCTTTCACTTACTTTTAGTCATTTACCTGAATAAATACAAGTAATTTCCAAAGTTCTGTCCAACACATTTTTCTTTGTCCCATTCTACATTTCTGAACCTGCATATGGCCCCCACCTACCTCTCCCACTAGATAAAAGTATAGCAGAGACTACTACTTATTAATCTTTGTTATTTAGCCCAGTTTCTCTGCATATGGCCCCCACCTACCTCTCCCACTAGATAAAAGTTTAGCAGAGACTACTACTTATTAATCTTTGTTATTTAGCCCAATTTCTCAAAAAAATGTCTGACATCTTAAGTCTTCTCTCTCCTATTTTAAGCTTTCTTTGACAAAGGATAATAAACATAAAGAACTGAAATAATTCAGATTCACAGAAACATAACTATTTCAAGAATCTTCCACTCTCTGAAACACTATCTGTGAGATTCCTCACATATATATTTTATATTTTCTTTAAAAAAAAAGTTGTTTAAGCAGGCCCTCCTGACAGGATTATACTTCTAATTTGAAGGAAGAACTTTCAAAATTGTCATTGGTAACCATGAGTAATTCCAGAAACAATAACATCAGAAAGCAACCATCAAGTTCTCAATCATTTAAATTATGTCAAACTGCTGGAGGAACATAACTTTAAACAATCCCTATGGTATGCAGTTTGGAAATTGTTTATTGAAATTACAAACTCATATACTCCTTGGCCTTGATATTGTACTTGTTGCAAAGCATCCATAAACTCACACACATGAAATAATGAAGGTACGACATTATTCCCTGAATCACTGTTTGCAAAGGCAAAAGGAAAAATATGTATACCCATAAATAAGATTCTGATTAATAACTAAAAGTGCTGATGATAATAATAATGGTGGTAGCAACTAACACTGGGATGCTCATTATCTGCCAGGCATTGTTCTAAGAAATAAGCCCTGGAAGTTAACATATTTAATCTTCACAACAATACCTATGAAGAATATACAATTTTTCTCTCTCATTTTACAGAAGAGAAATTGAAGCACCTAGCAACCTGTAAAAGGGGTTTCCCAGTAGATTTGTGGTCTATATGCATAGTCTGGCTAGAGGGTCCATGACTAACCACTACTCTTAACTGACTAAAATCAATGGGATCCTGGAGCTGTCTAAAACAATAAACAGATCTGTGTTGGATATGGAAAGATCTGCAGGACATGTTCACACATGACAAAAGGAACATATATGTATTTGATTGTATATGCTTTAAGATATTATGGAAAGATACACAAGTATCTAGCAAAATTGGTTATCTCAGGGAAAGAGAAATATGTGGTTGAGATTTAGGGATATACTGGATATTATATTGCATACCCTTTGCATTTCTTGAAATTTGAACTATATGAATATATTACTCAAAATAAGGAATTAATACATTTCAGATAAAAAATAAAATGTTAAAAACTAAACTGAAAGACAGAATGCTATTAAACTCTGCCTATCAAGCATCTGTGTAGTCACTACCAATATGCACTCATTGGAGGGTAAGCTAAGAATGCCTGACATAAGCTTGCCCAAAATGGAAAATTTTATGTTTTTCTTCCCAGCTATTACAGAATACAAAAAAATGGAGTTGAAAATAGGGCTGGAGAACATACCCCTAGCATAATTAGTGTTATGGACAACAATGAAAAGAAGCTGTAATCATGGTTATAGTAACCAATACATTTAACAAAACCCTCAAGAAGTCATTCTAGGTGGTTTAAAATCTTTGGCATCAGACATAGTAGGATTTAAATCTCAGTTCCACGAGTTACCAAGCTATAGGACACTGAAAAAAAAAATCAATTGTTCTCTATGAAATTCAGATTTCTATTAAAATGGTGAGAATACCGCACTTCGGTGTAGGATTTTTTTTTTTTTTAAGATTTGTTTATTTATTTGACAGAGATCACAAGGAGGCAGAGAGGCAGGCAGAGAGAGAGAGAGAGAGAGAGAGAGAGAGAGAGAGAGGAGGAAGCAGGCTCCCTGCTGAGCAGAGAGCCTGATGCGGGGCTCAATCCCAGGACTCTGGGATCATGACCAGAGCGGAAGACAGAGGCTTTAACCCACTGAGCCACCCAGGCGCCCCTAGGAATCTTTTTTTGTTCAATGCCATAATTTGTAGTGCTTGGAATAGTGCTTAGTACATAGGAGGCACTGAAAAAAATGTTTGTTAAACAACTGACTAAGGATATGAAAACAAAATAAGGTAACATATTATACTTGCAGCAGGTAAGATGCTCACCTACTTTGAGCATTCATTATTTTAGTAGATTAGCCTGCCCATTTTAGAGGGAAGCTAAAACCTCTAGTTTCTTAGTTGAGCTCTACTGAAAGCCAGATTCCTAACTGCACATGTTACCAGGTTAATGCCATCTAAAGAATGAGACCAGTAATCTTTTATCCCAGAACCAGGCAAAGTAATTCCAGCAGTTTCCCCATCAACCAGACCAAAGCCTCCACTTCCAGAGTGGAAACAATTACATAAACACTAAACATCTCTGTCCAAAATGACTAAAACCCACCAGAGAGATGAGTTAAGGTGATAAAAAAAGTCACTGTCAAAGAAGTAGGAACCCACGAACTCTTAACCCCATTTTACATGAACCACATGGTTTAGAGAACTGTCTCACCTCATCCTCCTCATTTTTTAATGCCAAAGCAAGAACTCTAGCCTTCTCTGTATCCTTTCAACTAGATACAGAAGCAGACAGAAGAGAAAACTGAAAGCATACAAGACTTTATTCAGTGACAAATCAATTTATCCAAAAAACAACAGAAGGCCCTTTTGGGTTTTTACCTTCTATGACATAGTAACATTCTGTCGCCTTCAAAATTAGTGAGCCTCATTATAGGTGAAATATACTAACACTGCCTAAGAGCACTTAGCAGAGAACCTTCCTCAGAGGCTTCTGACTAGCTGTTCCATACAGAAAACAACTTTTTATTTTAAGGATTTTCTTTTAAAGAGTGGATTATAAAGTCTATAAATATATTTATAAATAAATAAATATTTTTTAATTTATTTATAAAATTTATTTATAAATAAGATCTAATCTGGTGATGAATGAGAGAAAATCCAAGCATGTAACAGGACAATTTTTGGTATCCTTATTTTCTGTTTCATTTTTACTTTAAGTACTAGACAGCAGATTTTATATCAAAATAAAGTGGAGAAAAACTGAAAATAAATATGCATAAATTACTAGAGAAAGTCTAAGTCAGAAAAGGAGAAGAAATGCTGAGGCTACTCAAATTGAGAAGTATTTACTAAAGAAACATTACATACCAGAAAACAGAACTTAGCAGTTACCTAAGATTCAGTGACTGCATACATCTTTCTCAAGATTCGAGGAGAAGGATGACGGAAAGGAATAGAAAGAGACAGATACTTTGGTTGCTTTTTAATGAGCATTTTAAGCTTAATTATAAATATATTTTGATACATGCTGTCTATCTAGGTAGTATACACACAAGTGGAAAAAAATAACCTCATAGGTTATTGTAAATATACATGTTGGGAAACAGATCTTTCAGAATATATTAAAATAGAAATTGCTGGGGCACCTGGATGGCTCAGTTGGTTATCTGATTCTTGATCTCAGGTCTTGATCTCAGGTTTATGAGTTCAAGGCCCATGCTGGGCTCCACAATGGGTGTGGGGCCTAATTAAAAAAAAAAATATTGAAATTATATCTCAATTATACATATACATATATATATATATATAAGTATATATATATATATATATATATATATATATATATATATATATGAAATTATAGGCCTCCACAGATACCCTGCACAAATAAAAAAAAAGAAATTGTTGTGATTTTATCTCCAATGATGAGTCTGTCTCTAAATGGCAAACTGCACTTGGTAACATTCCTTATAAAAAGCTTGTATACTTCTTCCTCTGTAAAAACAAAAGATAGATGAAATATCAAACTAACTGTTCAAAAAAGAAAACTCACATTTTGGCACATGATATGGGAGCACCAACTGACTAGTCTTTCAAGATGGCATAACGTACATTTCATCCATTTCAAGAAGAGATAAATTTACTACATATTAGAATTTCAAGGGGCGCCTGGGTGGCTCAGTAGGTTAAAGTCTCTGCCTTTGGCTCAGGTCATGGTCCCAGGGTCCAGGGATTGGGCTCTGCATTGGACTCTCTGCTCAGCAGGAAGCCTGCTTCCCTTCCTCTCTGCCTGCCTCTCTGTCTACTTGTTATCTCTGTCTGTCAAATAAATAAATAAAATCTTTTTTTTTTTTTAAATTTCAAATTTAGAGCTTGGTTGAACCACGCTAGTATAGCCAAGGGCCAAAAGCAAGCATTGTCCTAGGGCTTTAATTTTTCACACCACTTTCACCAAATCTTCAAAAACTATTAAAATAATCTCATCTTCAGTCCACGAAAGACAAGAAAGAATTAAAGGAAAGGTCAAAGAGAAAAAATAAATTTACTTTTTAAAACATCCATCTGCTACCTCAGGGAACTACTACTAACATGATTCAAGAGGAGCAGGGCTTCTTAATCTGTGGCATATAGATTGTTAAATATCTATGGACCTTTTGAAACTATGAAAATTTAGGTCTATGCACTTTTGTGAAGACCCAAATTTTCAGGCTATTATTAAAGGACTTTGAGAACTTCAAAAGGTAAAAACTACATATTAGAGGAAAAATATCAGCCAAAGAGTTTTAGTCTTAGAGAACTGAAGAGAAAAATTAAATGGTGACAGTAAAGAATAGTTCCTTATTAGAAAATGGAATTAGAAACCAAGATCTATGTGTTAAGTGTATTACTGCTGGTGGAATGTAATTTCTTTTAAGCCCTCTCAGCTTAAAGAATGGTAAATATATATGTGTGTATACAAACATAGCTATTTCTATATGTAGCCATATGTATCTATATTAAGCTATAAATAAGTTATACATATATCTTTTAACTGTATTACCACATGGAATATTCTAGAGTCCTCCCCTTTCCTTGCTTTTCTCCATGATTTCCTACAGTGAAAACTCTGGTTCTCACCATCAACCACCTATTTATTAAAATTTTCAGTTCTGGTATACGTGTATAACATGACTTCAGAATTGGCAGCACATATCCCAGTGGAAAATAACTACAATTAGAGTACCATGCTTTTTATACAGTTCATTTTGCCTTTAGTTTTAGAGTTTCCACTCTTCAGTTATTTAGGACAGCACTTTTCCCCAAACCTCTTCATCAAGGTTCTTTCATGTACTTGTAATACAGTTTGATTCTTTTGTTACAGTCTGAATTCATCCCAGAATGACCTCATTAGGGATTTTTTTTTTTTTAAGATTTATTTATTTATTTATTTGACAGACAGAAATCACAAGTAGGCAGAGAGGCAGGCAGAGAGAGAGAGGAGGAAGCAGTCTCCCCGCTGAGCAGAGAGTCTGATGCGGGGCTCGATCCCAGAACCCTGGGATCATGACCTGAGCCGAAGGCAGAGGCTTTAACCCACTGAGCCACCCAGGTGCCCTGCGATTTTTTTTTTTTTTTTTTTTTTAATTTGCAAACATCAATGTTCATTCTTAGTGCTAGAAGTTCTATGGGTTTGGGAAACTCATAATATCACATATCCAGCATTCTAGCTGGATAATCTTACAGAAGAGTTTCAACACCCTAATGCCCTGTGATTCAACTCTCCTTCCTCCCTAAAACCCTGGCAAACACTGGTATGTTTAACATCTGTACAATTTACCCTTTTCCAGAAAGTGACATAAACTAAATTACAGTATGTAGCCTTTTCAGACTGGCTTCTTTCACTCCACAATACCTATTAAGATTCATCTATGCTTTTTGCATGGCATGAGCGCTCATTCCTTCTATCACCAATAGTATTCCACTGTATGGATGTAGCAGTTTATCCATTTCATCTACTGAAGGGCATCTAGATTGCTTCCAGTTTTGGGTAACTAATGAATATAATTACTATAAATACATGCAGGTTTTTGTGTGGACATATTTCAAGTCAATTAGTAAATACTTTATTTTTGTTGTATTTTACAGTAAGGCTATGTTTATTTTTGTAAGAAACTGTCAGACTGTCTTCTAAAGTGGCTATACCATTTTGCATTTCCACCAATCATGATTTTCTATAGCTTCACATCCTTGACAGTGAATGGTATTGCCAGTTTTTTGTATTTTAGCCATTCTAACTGCTGTGTAGTAATATCTTTTTATTGTTTTAATTTGCACTTCCCTTATGACAAATCATGTTGAGCATCATTTTACATATCTATATGCCATCTTGCTGCTGAATTATCTGTTCAGGTCTTTGCCCACTTTTTTACTGAGGTATTTACTTCTTATCATTCAGTTTTTAGAGCTCTTTGTATATTCTGACTACAAGTCCTTTATCATACATGTGTCTTGGAAATATATTTTCCCAGTCTGTGACTTTTCTTCTAATTTTCTTAACAATATCTTTTGCAGAGGATAAAAAATTTTAATTTCGGTAAGGTCCAAATTCCCAAGTGCTTCTTTCATGGATCGTGCTCTTGGCTGTTACAACTTTAAAAACCTCAAAACCGGGGCACCTGGGTGGCTCAGTGGGTTAAGCCTCTGCCTTCGGCTCAGGTCATGGTCTCTGGGTCCTGGGATCGAGCCCCGGCATTAGGTTCTCTGCTCAGCAGGAAGCCTGCTTCCCTCTCTCTCTCTGCCTGCCTCTCTGCCTACTTGTGATCTCTCTCTCTGTGTCAAATAAATAAATAAAATCTTAAAAATATATAAAAATAAAAAAAATAAAAACCTCATCACTAAACTTAAGGTCACATAGACTTTATGTTTTATTTTAGAAATTAAAATTTTACATTTTACATGAGTTAAGTTTTGTGCAAAGGGGTAAGATCTATGCTTAAGTTCATTTTTTCCACATTGATATCCAATTGTTCATGTACGATTTGTTGAAAAGATGATTATTTCTTTATTTAATTGCCTTTGTAGCTTCATAGAAAAAAAAAATCAGGGGCGCCTGGGTGGCTCAGTGGGTTAAGGCCTCGGCCTTCAGCTCAGGTCATGATCCCAGGGTCATGGGATCGAGCCCCGCATAGGGCTCTTTGCTCAGCGGGGAGCTTGCTTCCCCTCCCTCTACTTGCGATCACTGTCTGTTAAATGAATAAAATCTTTAAAAACAAAAACAAAAACAAAAACAGTTGACTATATTTATGTGATTATTATATTATTTTTAAAGAATAATTTAGGGTATATAAATTTTACACACACACACACACACACACACACACACACACACACACAACTCCTCAGAAATCCACTAGACCTAGAAAAAGGAAGATAAAATATACCAAAATATTTCATGTTCCATTCTCTTATTTTAATAATTTTTATCTTACACTCCACACATCCAACAGTTTTTCCTAAATGATGAGCCATCAGGATTATCCATGGTTTTCACTGCACTCTTCCTTAAAATAGTAGCTATGTGTCTCTACATTTGAAAGCTCTTCTAAAACCCTAATAATGAGAAATTGAGACTTTAATCCCAAGAGTTTAGAAGTCCATGAATGTAGAAATTATCTTATAACAATATAAAACATAAATAAGCAAAATATGTCCTAAGTGTGGAAGTTTCAAAATTATGAATTACATTTACACACACACACACACACACACACACACACACACACACACACACAGTTACCCAAAGGAAGAAATCATTTTAAATTGGCATATAAAACTTTTGATTAGAGGGCGCCTGGGTGGCTCAGTTGGTTGAGCGACTGCCTTCGGCTCAGGTCATGATCCCGTACTTCCAGGATCGAGTCCTGCATCGGGCTCCCAGCTCCTTGGGGAGTCTGCTTCTCCCTCTGACCTTCTCCTCTCTTAGGCTCTCTCTCACTCATTCTCTCTCTCAAAAAAAAAAAAAAAAAAAAAAAACTTAAAAAAAACACACAAAACTTTTGATTAGGGTAGTATTATAAACAGTATTTTTATATAAACCCTCTTCCTGAATGCTAATGAAAATACGAAAAACTCTTTGAAAAGCATCTGAAACCTTATGAGGTAGTGGGAATTAGTAGGGTAAAAACAAACTAAAAGTAGAAACCAAAATACAAAAAGAGCTCTAAAATCACTTCTCTGATAATATTTACTGGGACTAAAATACAATGCACAAGCTGGGACTTCCTAGGTAAAGGGTCTAAAAGAACAACTCTTTTATGAAGTGGGGGCTTAAAGGATTTCATCTGTAAGTTAAGATTAAACCAGCAGTAAATCTAACACCTCATATTCTGTGGTCTATAAAGAAAGCTTTTTTAATACTGTGTAGAAGGAGACAGATACCTGAGAGGTAGTAATCAAACACTAGTGCTCTCACAAATATCCTAAAATCTGATACAGAAAACTTCAGATGGAACTTAGTTGGAAACAGTCCTCAACTGGAAGTGCTGTTGGGCACCTTTCAAGCAAATCTTAAATCTTCTCTATAGGAAAAATACCTTTATCCTATGCTTCAAATAAACATGAGAGGAAATGTAGAGCTTGGAATAAAAAGTAACTAAACTATCAACAAGAAAGGTGACATGAACAAGCAAAAAAGAAAGACCCCAGAAATAAACTCACTAAGACTTAAAGTATTAGATATAGATTGTGAAAAAAAAATTCTCCATGTTAAAAAAGGAAAATACAAAACTGAATGAATATCGATAGGGAACAATTCCATGGACTTCTTTTTCTGTAAAAGAGAGCCACATGGGGTGTCTGGGTGGCTCAGTACTCAGTCAGTTAAGTGTGTGCCTTCAGCTCAGGTCTTGATCTCTGGATCCTGGGATGGAGCCCTGCATCTGACTCCCTGCTTAACTGGGAGTCTGCTTCTACCTCTCCCTCTGCTCCTTCCCCCTGCTTGTGCTTTCTCTCTCTCTCTCTCCCCCTCTCTCTCAAATAAATAATATTTAAAGAGAGACCCATGTTAATTATAATTTCTAGAAAGACCAGAACAGTAACTGAAATAGACTGCCACAGATGAAAAAAAAAGTAAGTAAATGAAGATAGGGGATATATTGTACAGACACTCTCTTATGATACACACACACACACACACACACACACACAATATATTGTATATATTCTGTACAGATATATGCAGCACAGAAGTTAAAAAATGCAAATAGGTATATAGAAGACAATATTCAAGATTTAAACAAAGTTACTGAAACAGAAGAGAAATAAAATGAGAAGCACAATATTTTAGAAGGGTAACTGATGAAAACACCAATCTAAAGAAATACGTTCTATAGAACATAATATAGACAGACTAGAGAATACCAGAAACAAAGAGAAACCTTAAACGTTGGGAAAACTAGTATTGAAAGAGAAGAAAACTATAATTCCCAGTTCTCAACAACAATACAAGCCAGAAGACAGTGAAATATCTGCAATGTGCTAAACGTAAAAAACTGCAATATTATACAATATACTCATCGAAATATATTTAAAAAAATAAAGACAAGTTAAACAAATCTTCAGACAAAGTCCAACAGAGTCTACAAAATCTCCAACAGAACCTCACTGGAATTTCTAAGTGCTGCACTTTAGGCAGAAGTCACCTCAGATATATATAACATGTTAAAAAAAAGAACAAATAAAGTAGCGTGTTTATAGGTAAAGCTAAAACAATAATAATTTAATTATTTGAAATACTAATGACTACAGGAAAATGAAATAGACTTGAATTACAACAGAAGGAAGGAAGTAAATATATTTACAGTTCTAGATCCTTGTCCTGTCTGGGAAAAGGATGGAGGTGGTAATTACTTTTGGATTGTGCTACATTATACACACAAAAATGTGCTACATTATACACACAAAAAATGTGCTACTTTATACACACTACATTATACACACAAAAGTGTGACTTTTACAATCCTCAGGGTAACCATTAAATACATGTAAAGAGTACAAAAATGTCTAAATAAGTAGAGGGGAGAAAATGAATTCTTTTGAATTCAAAGAATCTAAAGGCAAGAAGGAAAAAAAAAAGAAAACATACAGAGCAGTCAGGACAAACAACAAACACTAGTTCAATATAAATTCAAACATCAAATGTTTACATTAATTGTGAAAAAGATTAAGTGATACGATAAAAATAGTTTTCCAACTGAATGAAAAAATACTGTCCATATGTTGTTTACAAAAGGCATCTAAGTGCCGAGGATTCAAAACCAATGAAAAGAGAAGAGGAAAAAGGCCACAAAAAACATAGAAGGAGCTTCATTAAATTCAAGTAAAAAAATTTTTTCAGAGAAAAAGCACTGCCAGAAGACATGATACTTTAAATGGAAAACCCAAAAGGTTCCACCCCCTAATTACTAGAACTCATACAGCAATTCATAATGTGGCAGGATACAAAACCAATGCACAGAAATCAGTTGCTTTCTTATACACTAAAAATGAAAATATAGAAAGGGAAATTAGAGAATCGATTCCATTTACTATACCACCGAGAACCATAAGATAACCTGGGAATAATCCTAACCAAAGAGGTAAAGGATCTGTACTCGAAGAACTACAGAACACTCATGAAAGAAATTGAAGAAGACACAAAAAGATGGAAAAGCAGTCCATGCTCATGGATTGGAAGAATAAACATTGTTAAAATGTCTATACTGGCTAGAGCAATCTATACTTTCAATGCCATCCTGATCAAAATTCCACTGGCATTTTTCAAAATGCTGGAGCAAACAATCCTAAAATTTGTATGGAACCAGAAAAGACCCTGAATCACTAAGGAAATGCTAAAAAAGAAAAACGAAGCTGGGGGCATCACATTGCCTGATTTCAAGCTTTATTACAAAGCTATGATCACTAAGACAGCATGGTACTGGCAGAGAAACAGACACATAGACCAATGGAACAGAATAGAGTCCAGATATGGACCCTCAACTCTATGGTCAAATAATCTTCGACAAAGCAGGAAAAACTATCCAGTGGAAAAAAGACAGTCTCTTCAATAAATGGTGCTGGGAAAATTGGACAGTTATGTATAGAAGAATGAAGCTTGACCACTCTCTTACACCATACACAAAGATAAACTCGAAATGGATAAAAGACCTCAACGTGAGGCAGGAATCTATCAAAATCCTAGAGGAGAACATAGCCAGTAATCTCTTCGACATCAGCCACAGCAACTTCTTTCAAAACATATCTCCACAGGCAAAGGAAATAAAAGTGAAAATGAACTTTTGGGACTTGATCAAGATCAAAACTTTCTGCACAGCAAAGGAAACAATCAACAAAACAAAGAGGCAACTCACGGAATGGGAGAAGATATTCGCAAGTGACACTACAAACAAAGGGCTGATCTCCAAGATCTATAAAGAACTCCTCAAACTCAACAATCATAAATCAGATAATCACGTCAAAAAATGGACAGAAGACATGAACAGACACTTCTCCAAAGAAAACATACAAATGGCTAACAGACACATGAAAAAATGTTTATCATCATTAGCCATCAGGGAGATTCAAGTCAAAACCACACTGACACCACCTTATACCAGTTAGAATGGCCAAAATCAACAGGACAGGAAACAAGTGTTGGAGAGGATGTAGAGAAAAGGGAACCCTCTTACACTGTTGGTGGGAATGCAAGTTGGTGCAGCCACTTTGGAAAACAGTATGGAGATTCCTCAAAAAATTAAAAATAGAACTACCCTATGACCCTGCAATTGTACTACTGGGTATTTACCCCAAAGATACAGATGTAATGAAAAGAAGGGCCATCTGCACCCCAATGTTCATAGCAGCAATGGCCACAGTTGCCAAACTGTGGAAGGAGCCAAGATGCCCTTCATCAAACAAATGGATATAGAAGATATGGTACATATATACAATGGAGTATTATGCCTCCATCAGAAAGGATGAATACTCAACTCTTTTATTGACATGGATGGGACTGGAGGAGATTATGCTGAGTAAAATAAGTCAAGCAGAGACAGTCAGTTATCACATGGTCTCACTTACTTGTGGAGCATAAGGAATAATAAGGAGGACATTGGGAGGAAAGGAGAAGGGAGTTGGGGGAAATCAGAGGGGGAGACGAACCATGAGAGACTGTGTACTCTGAGAAACAAACTGAGGGTTTTGGAGGGGAGGGGAGTGGGGAACTGGTTGAGCCTGGTGGTGAGTATTAAGGAGAGCACATATTGCATGGAGCACTGGGTGTGATGCATAAACAATGAATCTTGGAACACTGAAAAAATAAAGTTTAAATTAAAAAAATTGAAAAAGCACTGCTAGAGATAAAGTAGATCATTAAATAAATGTAAAATATTTTAGTTATAAGAAATACATATTTATATGCACCTAATGAAGCATGTGACATGAAAAAGAGGATGAGGGAAGAGAAAAGTCTTCCAGGAGAAATCAAGAAGAAATATGTAAATCTACAATCTTGATGTGGATTTTTTTCTCTCAGTAACTGTTAGAAAGGTGAAGATTAAACGAATGTAAAATATTTTAACACAATTATAAAAAAACCTTAACCTGATGGACACAAACGCATTTAGAAAATGAACTATGGAAGCCGAACTATGGAAGAAGCCAAGATGTCCTTAAACAGACAAATGGATAAAGAAGATGTTGTTCATAATGGAATATTACTCAGCTATCAGAAAGGATGAATACCTACCATCTGCACTGACATGGATGAACTTCAAGGGATTATGCTAAGTGAAACAAGTCAAGCAGAGAAAGACAATTGTCAAATGGTTTTGCTCATACCCGCAAAACAAGGAACAGTGCAGAGGACCACAGGGGAAGGGAGGGAAAACTGAATGGAAAGAAATCAGAGAGAGAGACAAACCATGAGACACTCTAGACTCTGGGGAAAAAACTGAGGGTTACAGAAGGGAAAGGGAGTAGGAGGATGGGGTAACCGGGTAATGGGTATTAAGGAGGGCACATGTGATGAGTACTGGGTGTTACATGCAACTAATAAGTGATGAAGTTGAACATTACATCAAAAACTAATGATGTACTATATGCTGGCTAACTGAAAATAAATAAATAATCAAAAAAGAAAACATTTTGATCTAATGAAAAGGAATATCACAAGAAGTTATGCACATTAAAAACATAAGATGCTATTAAAAACAACCGTATTAAATAAATTTGAAAATTCAAATGAAATAGGTAATTTCCTATAAAATACAGCTTGTTAAAAACAAATAAACCTGAACAGTGCTAAATCAGCTAAAGAAATTGAATCAGTAGTTTAAAATATTCCAACAAAAACAAAGAAACAAAAATAATTCAGGCCCATATAATTTCAATAGCAAATTCTACGAAATGTTATACTCTTCTAGGAAAACAAAATAAAACAAAACAAAAAGGTATTCTCTACCATCCATTTTATGAGGTTAGCAAAGCCTTGATAGTAAAACCTGAGATGGAAAGAATGGCAAGGGAAAACTGCAGGTCAATCTCATCAATGAATACAAATATTAAAAAAATCCTAAACAAATTATTAGCCAACCAAACCAACCAATAATTTAATAAATAAGATATATCACAATCAAGGTGAATTCATTTCAGAAAGGCATGTTAGATTTAACATTAAAAAAATCAGGGGTACCCTAGGAATGAGGGGTGGAGACTTGGGGTGGATAGAGATGTTCAGAAGGAGCAGAGTGGGGATTTTTAGGGCAATGAGACTATTCATTTGACACCGTAATAGTGGATACATAACATCATACGTTTGTAAAAACCCTAGAAATTTGAAGCACGAAGAGACAACCCTATTGTAAACTATGAACTTTAGTTAATAATGTATCAAAATTGGTTTACCAATTTTAACTAATGTATCAAGCTAATATAAGATGTTAATAATAGGGGAAACTAGCAGAGAGAATAGAGAACACTGCATAGTTTTAGCTCAATTTTTATGTAAATCTGAAAGTCCTCTTTTAAAAAAGCCTACTCAAAAGGTACTACTTATAATAATTTTTAAAAAGGTTTAAGTCCAAAAATACAGATTTTAATAACAGATATATAAAACCTTTTCACTCATGTATAAAAATACCCTCTGAAATATTGAAAAAAATAAAGATCTAAATAAATAAATATATGAAATGATCATCAATTTGAAGACTTGCTTTTTTTTTAAAGATTTTATTTATTTATTTGACAGAGATCACAAGTAGGCAGAGAGGAAGGCAGAGAGAGAGGGGGAAGCAGGCTCCCCACTGAGCAGAGACTCCAATGTGGGGCTCCATCCAGAACCCTGGGATCATGACCTGAGCTGAAGGCAGAGGCTAACTAAGGGAGCCACCCAGGTGCCCCGAAGAGTTGCTTTTATAAAGATGTTATTCATCCTCCTTCTATACAGCAGTAGTTCTCAACTTTTGCTTCCCACTCCCCACAGATATGAATAACTGAAGGTTAGGGTGGGATGCTAATGTCATTCAAGGGTAGAAGCCAGAGATCCTGGTAAATATTCTACAATGCAAGAAAGGCTTCCCCCAATAAATAACTATCCAGCCCCAATGTCAACATTATGATGGAGTTTGAGAAATCTGTTACACAAATTAATTTTAATTCTATTCAAAACTCCAAGTTTGGGTTTTTTGTGTTTTGTTGTTTTTTTTTTAAAGTAGAACTTGGCAATCTAATTCTAAAATACACATGAAAATACAAAAGGACAAGCAATTTCTACAACCACTTCAGACAATAGTCTGGCATTACCTTGAAAAGTTGCATCTCTTACACTCCAGCAATTTCACTTCTCAGTACACAAAGCATCTTGTATACATGGACACTGAATTAATATCTGTCAAAGAGAGCTTAGAGTAGCACTGTTCATCATATCCAAAAGCTGGAAACAACCCAATGTCCTTCAAGTGTGGTAAATTTAAATAAACTAGTATTTTCACATAGTAAATACTTTAGGACAGTTCTCATAGGACAGAAATTTTGCACCCATGGGGACATTTACCACTGTCTGTAAACATTTTTGGTTGTCAAAACAAGAGAAGCAGGTATGGGAGGAGAGACAGGTATGTGCAACTGGCATCTAATGGGTAGAGGCCAGAGATGCTGTTAAACATGCTACAATGCACAGGAAAGCCCACCACACCAACGAATTGTTTGCTTTACATCAATGAAAATAAATGAAATATGGTACAGGAAACATAAATGAATCTCAAAAATAGAATGAATATTTGGGCAGAAAAAGAGTAGTTAGCATTGTGTACAGTTAATTATCTAAAAAAGATAGGCAAAACTAAACTGTTTTAAGGATAGATCCACTAGTGGTAAAACTACAAAGAAAAGCAAGGAAATAATTATCACAAAATTAAAGCAGTATTCTTATCTCTGTGGAAAATGGATGTGGTTGTGATAGAGGAGGGCCACATATGAGGAGTCTTCTGAAGTTATACTCCTTGAACTGAGTACTGGTAACACTGGGATTCATAATATAAATTATTATTTAACCTGTGTATCTACAGTTTATTTACCCATTTGTATATACAGGATGTCACAATTAAAAAGGATTTAAGAGAAACAGTACTGATCTATCTATATACACTGTGCATAGAAGGAGACAAAATTCATTAAAGCAGACTTTGAAACGGCATTTTGATTAATATATAACAAACACTGGTTCCTATCTTGTAAAGAGACTGAGACTTAGGAAACCAGTAAAAATAACTTGGGGAAGAGATCCCCTATAATACTGAAAATGGAATGGGAAAATGAAACAAATTAAGAAAGGCAGACAATAAGAAGTGTGTTATATAGCCAATCACTACCATGGATAACTGAAACCTAATTAAACACCTTGGGAAACCCTCAAAGTCTGAGAAGGCCACGTACTTTAAAGTTATCACACCTGAGGGGCAAAGGAGTTGCGGTATCTATACACCACCTCTCAGGCAGACAATGGTTAAAGCTATAGTGCCCAAATTGTGTACTGAGATGCCCTTGGTCACTGAAGCAGACTCAGATAGAACTGTGGGGTATTTTAAATTTTCAAAGGGAAATACAGCAAATCAAATTATTTGTCAAGCATGACAGAAACTATTAGCATGAGGTAATTTACAGTTTCAATATCAGATCACACTTTATTCGTTATAACGATATTCTATCTTTGAGATCTTACAAATACTGCTGGAAAAATACAGAACAGAAAAGGAGAGTGATTCAAAAATTTAAGAAACTGTACAGTGCCCATTGGGTACCTATATCCTTTAGTAAGTAACCATGGTTAAGGATAGTATTTTTCTTATTATTTCCATTATATTTATTTTACCAACTAGCTCCTAAGTTGTTAGGACGTAAATTGGTTGGAACGAACTACCTCAAAAAGGAATTGTTAGGTATTTCTTTTGGGTACAGATACCATGAAAATATTACTGAGACACTAACTGGCCCACAAAACGGTAAAGTTCAAGAACTTCAGGATCACTGGACCTTAGGAGGCGATCCCTGGTAATTCTCTAGCAATCTTGCACTCCTAGAAGACCCTTATGCATTTGGAAGCCCACTGGCAGGTAAAAACACTACAAAATGGAGCCATTACTTGTTATAAGCAACAATGAAAGAAGGTACTTCTTTTTTTTTTTTAAGATTTTATTTATTTATTTGACAGACAGAGATCACAAGTAGGCAGAGAGGCAGGCAGAGAGAGAGGTGGAGGCAGGCTCCCTGCAGAGCAGAGAGCCCGATGCAGGGCTCGATCCCAGGACCCTGGGATCATGACCTGAGCCGAAGGCAGCGGCTTAACTCACTGAGCCACCCAGGCGCCCGAAAGAAGGTACTTCTAACCAACACATCACAATTTCATAAACGTACTATTTTTTAAGTAAAAATAAGCACATTTGTGAAAAAAAAAAAAACTATCAATATCCCTGGTATATTTCTGAAATATGTTATATACTGACATTAGCATATACCTGAATACATATCCTATACCAAAGATAAATTTAAAAATAGTATTCTAAATATAGGGCTATCTTTACTTTGTCATGCATGATATCATGAATATGTCCCATCAATCTGTGTTGTCTTAGCATCCTCAGAATTTATTCCTATGAAGTTTATGGTTTTACAGCATTAAAATGCAATCCTAAGTCAGTATTACTTATATATTCATTCATTCATTCATTGATGAATGAATTTTTAATATTCACTTAATATTAATATTTGAGAGAGAGAGAACACGTGCACAGGTGTGTGACCAGGGGGATGGGGGTTGGAACAGAGAGAAAGAGACAAGAAGACTCTGCTGAGCCTGGAGCCCAATGTGGGGCTCCATCTCATGACCCTGAGATTGTGATCCGAGCTAAAATCAATAGTAGGATGCTTAACCACTGAGCCCCCAGGTGCCCCTAAGTCAATATTATTTAAATCAACTTTTCCAACCCCATCCTTCCTACTCCACTGGTACTGAATACATCCTATTATTACACACTGAATTAGTCACTATATTCTGAGGATTCCCAGCAATAAATACACTTCACTCCAGATGGTTCAAATGAAGATTTTTAACAAGGAGACTACAGATCTGTGGGCAGAATTAAGGAAACAAATAGGGGTGCTGATGCAACTTAAGATACCTAAAGTAGGAAGCCAATAACATTCACTAGACACCATAGCTTTAGAAAAAAAATGGGCTGATGCAACAGAATACCAATCTAGATTTGAGAAACCCTTTTCAATACAAGAAGTCCAACAAAAGGATTTCAACACAAGCCTTACTTCAAATATATAATAACAAAGTAATTGGCTTTTGTAATAAAAAACAGTTTTTCCCCATTTGTTCTTTTGACCTTCCCTATACTGTGCCCTCCATGTAAAGTCTGCAGTATATTTTTTAGTGTTCTTTTAAATTACCAATTTTTATTTATATATTTTTATATATAGTTTTTTTAACAGATTTTGAGACAAAATTAATTTTGAGTCACATTAATAAAATATTTTCCCACTTAATAAAGGAATTCTTCCATGTTTCCTTCTGCTGTTTTCCTTCTTTCTTACTGGTATTTATTGTTTCTGTCTTTGTTTTTGCTACTTGTTGATTTTTTTAATTGTTGATGCACTGGGAATTCATCCTCATATATACAATCAAGTGAGGAATGTAACTGAATCATTTTCAACACTTTCCTCATTTTTATCTTAAAAAGGGAGTTTAGGGGCACCTGGGTGGCAAATTCAGTTAAGTGTCTGACTTCGGCTCAGGTTGTGATCTTCGGGTCATGGGATAGCCCTAAGTCAGGCTCCCTGCTCAAGAGGAAGTCTGCTTGTCCCTCTCCCTTTGCCCACCGCCACACTTGTGTGTGCGCTCTCTTTTTCTCCCTCTCTCTCTCAAATAAAAAAAATCTTTAAAAAGTGTGTGTGTGTCGGATTCTATTACTTGTACTTTGAAAAGTATAAAACACTAATGAAAGAAACTGAAGATGACACAAATGGAAAGACATCCCATGCTTATGGATTGGAGGAACAAATATTACAATGTCTATGCTACCCAAAGAATCTACACATTTAACACAATCCCTAACAAAATACCAACAGCATTTTTCACAGAATGAAAACAATCCTAAAATCTGTATGGAAACACAAAAGACCCCAAATAGCCAAAGCAATCTTGAAAATGAAAAACAAAGCTAGAAGCAACACAATTTTGGACTTTAAGCTATATTACAAAACTTTAGTAATTAAAACAGTATGGTACAAGCACAAAAAGAAACACACAGATCAGCGAAACAGAATAGAAAACCCAGAAAAATGAACCCACAACTATATGGTGAATTAATTTTCAAAAAACAGGAAGGAATATTCAATGGAAATGGGTTTTAGGAAAACTGGACAGCAACATGCAAAAGAGTGAAACTGGACCACTTTCTCACACTATACAAAAAAATAAAATCAAACTAGATGAAAGACCTAAAATGTGAGACAGGAAACCATCAAAATCCTAGAGAACACAAGCAATAACCTCTTGACATCAGCCATAGCAACTTCTTTCTAGGTATGTCTCCTAAGGTAAGGGAAACAAGAGTAAAAATAAACTAGTGGGACTTCATCAAAATAAAAAGCTTCTGCACAGAAAAGGAAACAATCAGACTAAAAGGCAACTATGGAATGGTGAAAGATATTTGCAAATGACATACCAGATAAAGAGTTAGCAACCAAAATATATACAGAACTTACAAAGCTCAATACCCCAATAAAACAAATAATCCAATTTAAAAAATGGACAACAGACATCTTCCAAAAGAAAGACATGCAGATGACCAAAAGATACATGAAAAGATTCTTAACATCATTCCTTATCAGGGAAATACAAATCAAAACTACAGTGAGATACCACCTCACACATGTCAGAATGGCTAAAACCAACAACAGAAGAAACAACAGGGGCGCCTTGGCTGGCTCAGTGGGTTAAGTGGCTGCCTTCGGCTCAGGTCATGATCCCAGGGTCCTGGGATCGAGTCCTGCATCAGGCTCCCTGCTCAGTGGAGGGCCTGCTTCTCCCTTCCTCTGCCTGTCGCTCTTCCTACTTGTGTACTCTCTCAACCTCTCTGTCAAATAAATAAATAAAATCTTAAAAAAAAAAAAAAAGAAAGAAAGAAAGAAACAACTGGTATTGGTGAGGATGTGGAGAAAGGTGAACCCTCTTGAACTGTTGGTAGGAATGCAACTGGTGTAGCCACTCTGGAAAACAGATGGAGGGTTTTCAAAAAGTTAAAAATAAAACTACCCTAAGGATCCAGGAATTACGCTATTAGGTATTTACCCAAAGAATACAAAAATGCAAATTCAAAGGGATATATGCACCCATTTGTTTACAGCACCATTTTCTACAATAGCCAAATTATGGAAACCGCCCAAGTGTCTATCAACTGATAAATGGATAAAGAAGATGTGATACTATATATTCAATGGAATAGTACTCAGCTATAAATAGGAATTAAATCTTGCCATTTGCAACAACATGGAATGGAGCCAGAGAGTATTATAATAACCAAAACAAGTCAGTCAAAGAAAGACAAATACCACATAATTTCATTCATACATGGAATTTAAGAAACAAAACAAACAAGCAAAGGGTAAAGAAAAGAGAGAGGGGGTAAACCAAAAAACAGACTCTTAACTACAGAGAACTGATGGTTATGAAGTGAGGGGGGTGTGTGTGCATGAAATAAGTGATGAGGATTAAAGGAGTACACTTAACGTGATAAGCACTGGGTGTTGTATGGAAGTGTTGAGTCACTATATTATACATCAGAAACTCGTTATTATGCTGCATATTAACTGGAATTTAAATAAAAACTTAAAAAGGGGGAGGTCTTGGGGTACCTGGGTGGCTCAGTCATTAAGCGTCTGACTTTGGCTCAGGCCATGATCCCGGGGTCCTGGAATTGAGCCCTGCATCAGGCTCCCAGTCAGTGGGAAGCCTGCTTTTCCCTCCCCCATTCCCTGTGCTTGTATTCACTCTCTTGCTTTCTCTCTCTCTCTTTCTAATAAATAAATAAAATCTTAAGAAGAAAGGGGGGGAGATCTTTTATTCCATTACCTAACTGACTATTCTTATATAAACTAAACATTTTAATTTATCTATATTGACTCTATAAGCCTAATAATTTACGTAATTATTTTACTGTTGGTCTCCTGAACCTTCTAAACATTCAGTAGTATTTTGAATTAGATATCATACTTCATTTCCTTGTCTAAATGTGTTGACTTGTATCACCAAAATAATATTAAAGAGTTGTGAGAATGGGCTACTTTGCCTCCTTTGACTTTGTGAAAATGACTCCAGCAGTTTCCCCGGAACATAATGTTGGTTTTATGATTAAAAAACTTTTTCCCTTCTTTTTTTTTTTTTTTTTTTTTTTTAATTTTACTTTCAGACTTTACACAAAAGGTGTAAGAAGGATACAAAGAATTTCTAAATTCCCATATGTAAGTATTTGTATTTGATTCATCCTTTCACTCCTCATGTATCTTTATTCTTTAATATTTCAGTGTATAATTCCCCCAACAAAAACAACTTCTTACACAACCATCCCATAATCATAAAATTATCACTGATGTAAAATACACATGTTCTAACCCACAGAACTAATTTGATTTCAGTATTTGTCTCAATAATATCTGTTGTGTCAAAAGAAAAAATCTAGTATTGCACACTGCATTGAGTTGCCATGGTTCTTCAGTCTTTAATCTAGAAAAGTTTCTGAGTAAGTCGTACTTCACAACTAACTTTTTAAGGTGTACAGAACAGTTATTTTAAAGAATATACCTCAATCTGAGCTTGCCTGATGTTTCCCCATGAATAGATTTACGCTCTGCACTTTGGGCAAGAAAACTATGGGAAAGAATGATGTTGAATTCTTGTAAGTGCACTCTGGGAAGCACATGCTACCAACTAGGTAAATAACTGGAAATATTTGCTTTCATCATTTGATTATGGTCGAATCTATATTTACATACTATAAGGTTACTCTTTTACCTGTTATAAATAAAAGACATCTTGCAAGAAGACATTCTGAAACTAGGCAAATACTGTGTTCTACCTCAAGCATTCTCCTACTAGTTTTAAAGCCCAACAACTGAATTCAAAAGTTACTTTACTTAGTACTCTTTACACTCTTCAGTTTGGATATGTTATTTATGGTATGGCATGGTAAATGGTTTTGTATATTTCATTTGCAAACAATTTAGGATTTTTCTTACAACTTTGTTTTTTGGTTTTTCTGAAAATGTGAAGCATTAAGGTAATTCCAGAAGTTAGGACTATCTCAAGGTACATTTCGGGAGCTTGGGAAGATGCAAAAGTATGAGGACCCTGAGATAACTTCATCCTACAGACATACCAAGGTTACAACTGTATATACTATAACTCACTCTGGAAAAAAACCTGAAATCTGAACAGCTATTCCAGAGCTAAAGAAATAAAGAAAAAGTCACCTTAGGAAGGGTAGGAGGGGCAGAGAGCCAATCAGAAACAAACAACAACAAAAAACAAACAAACAAAAAACATAGTGGAACTGCCCAACAAGCAAGAAAGATATCACAGAAACAGATAGATTACCTGAGGAGTGAGTGGATCAAGCCCCATACCAGGCACCATCACCACCCTGGTCCTCTACACAAGAAAGATAAGGCCCCATTAGTGTCCGGCTTTGAAAATCAACAGGGCTTAACTGCAATAAGAGCAAGAGTGCTACAGGAAATTGAGAAAATGCTCTAATGGGATAGTACACAGTATCACTCATTCTGAGAGCCAGCCCTGAGATAGCAGTTTGCAAAGCACCTGTATTGCAAAGATGACTTTTTTTTTTTTAAGATTTTATTTATTTACTTGACAGACAGACAAAGATCACAGGTAGGCGGAGAGGCAGGAGGGGGGCGGGGGGCGCTGGGCAGAGAGCCCAATGCAGGGCTTGAGCCCAAGCACCCTAAGATCATGACCTGAGCCGAAGATAGAGGCTGAACCCACTGAGCCACCCTGGTGCCCTAACAAAGACGACATGCTGACTAATTTTAGGGCATGTGCCAAAACAGCAGGAATCTGTGAACCTTCTTCAGAAGTGAAGTGCTGACAGGCACCATTTTTCTTGCTCTCCTTCAGCCTAGGTAGTTCAATGAGATGACAAAAGACAGTTCTGATGTTAGCCATCTGTCTTACTGGCACCCCTTGTCATGCCCTGGTGATCCTTTGGGGACTGGCACCTGCTGGCATCCAGCAAAGCACCTCTTGGTCAGTCACACCCAGCAGCCAACCTCAGTTGAAACCAGTGTTCCCCCAAAGTGGCTACTGCCCTGTCATACTTGACAGACAGCCCTGGCCAGGACTGGCACTCTTCCAAAGCAGCTCCTGCCCTGGGAGGGGTTAAAGAGCCACCCCACCACCACCACCACTACCGGCATAAAAGCTGCAGCTAAGTCTCTCAGCCAGCTGTGGCTGGGGGCTAACCACACCCAACAAAACAACTTCTGAAGCTGTAGCCAGAACACCAAGCCCGCCAAGTCAAGGGACATCCCTGTCCACTAGTGTGCCCACAGCAGCTAAAAATGCTTATTACAGCCAGTTGAGCTAGAGACCAGCCACACCAAAACAGCACAACCACAGCAGACGCAGCACAGTCACAACAGGAAGGCGCACACAGTCCATGTAGGGTAAACCGTGAATTTCCTAGTTTTGGTGACCTCGGGAAATTGAGTTAATAAACCCCACAGAATACCTGTACATAAGGTCACTACTTCCAAGACCAGGAGCTGTACCTGACCTACCTAATACATAGAAACAAACACACAGAATAAGACAAAATGAAGAGGCAGAAAAATGAAAAAACAAGACAACATCTCAGAAAAACAACTAGATGAAATGGTGATAAACAATCTCCCTGGTAAGGAATTCAAAATAACAATCATAAAGATTCTCACCAGACTTGAGATAAGAGTGGATGAACTCTGTGAGAACTTCAACGAAGAGAGAAAATATAAAAAAGAACCAATCAAAGCCAAAGAATATAATAACTGAAATGAAAAATACACTAGAGATTATCAACAACAGATTAGAAGATTTAGAATGGATCAGTGATCTGGAAGACATCCAAATTAGAAAATGAGAATAAATTAAGGGAACTCTGGTAGACATCAAGAGTACCAACATTCACATTATAAGTATTCCAAAAGAAAACAGAAAAAGGCAAAAAGATTATTTGAAAAATTAATGGCTGAAAACCTCCTAACCTGGAGAAGGAAATAGACATCTAGGTAGACAGAAAAGAGAGCCCATACACAACGAACCCAAAGAGATCCACAGCAAGACAAATAACTAAAATGCAAAATTTAAAGAAAATCCTAAAAGGAATAAGAGAAAAGCAATTAGTTACATACAAGAACACGCCAACAAGACCATAAACTGATTTTTCAAAAAAAAACTTCACAAGCCAAAAGAAGTTGTGTGATATAATCAAAGTGCTGAAAAGAAAAAAACCTACAACCAAGAGTATACCACCTGGTAAGATTATCATTCAAAACTGAAAGAAAGATAAAGAGTTTCCCAGATAAAAGTTTAAAGGAGTTCCTCATCACTAAATGGGCTTTAAAATTCTAGAAGAACTTTGTTAACTGGAAAAGAAAAAACTATTATTAGAAGTAAAAAAAACGGTGAAAAGATCTCACTGGTACAAGTAAAAACATGGTAAATGAAGTAGATAAACACTTATCAAGCTAATATGAGGGTTAAAAGACAAAAATACTAAAATCAATTTTACCTACAATAATTCATCAAGGAATACACAAAATACAAAGATAATAAAATATGACATCGTATATATAAAACACAGAAAGGGAGTAAAAATGTAATGCTTTTAGAATGTGTTCAAACTTAAGCAACCATCAACATAAAATAAGCAGTTATATATATAAGATATTATATATGAACATCATGATAACCACAAACCAAACCTACAACAGATATAAAAAATAAAGAGAAAGAAAAAAAGCATAATGCTAAGAAAGTCATCAAATCAAAAGGCAAGAGAGTAATAGAAGACAGGTACAAAGCAGAACTACAAAATCCTAGAGGAGAACATAGGCTGTAACCTCTTTGACATCGGCCACTTCTTTCAAAACAGGTCTCCAAAGGCAAGGAAAACAAAAGCGAAAATGAACTTTTGGGACTTAACATTAAAACAAAAAGCTTCTGCACAGCAAAGGAAACAGTCAGAAGAACAAAGAGGCAACCCACGAAATGGGAGAAGATATTTGCAAATGACACTACAAAGGGCTGGTACCAAGATCTATAAAGAACTTCTCAAACTCAACACCCAAAAACAAATAATCAAGTCAAAAAATGAGCAGAAGACATGAGCAGACACTTCTCCAAAGAAGACATACAAATGGCTAAGATGGTTCAACATCATTAGCCATCAGAGAAATTCAAATCAAAACCACACTGAGATACCACCTTACACTAGTTGGAATGGCAAAAATCAACAAGGCAGGAAACAACAAATGTTAGAGAGGATGTGGAAAAAGGGGAACCCCCTTATACTGCTGGTGGGAATGAAAGTTAGTACAGCTGCTCTGGAAAACAATAGGGAGTTTCCTCAAAAAGTTAAAAACAGAGATACCCTATGATCCAGAAACTGCACTACGGGGTATCTACCCCAAAGATATAGATGTAATGAAATGAAGGAGCACATACATGCCAGTGTTCATAGCAGCAATGTCCACAACAGCCAAACTGTGGAAGAAACCAAGATGCTTCATTAGACAAATGAATAAAGATGATGTGGTCCATACATACAATGGAATCATACATACAATGACTCAGCCATCAGAAAGGATGAATACCCACCATTTGCATCTTGACATGGATGGAACTGGAGGGGATTATGCTAAGTGAAATAAGTCACACAGAGAAAAACAATTATCATACGGTTTTACTTATACATGGAACATAAGGAGTAGCACGGAGAACATTAGGGGAAGGAAGGGAAAAAGGAAGCAGGGGAAATGAGAGGGGGTGACAAACCATGAGACACTATGGACTCTGAGAAACAGACTGAGAGTTTCAGAGGGGTAGGTGGGAGGATGGGTTAGCCCAATGATGGGTATTAAGGAGAGCACGTGGGGCGCTTGGGTGGCTCAGTCATTAAGCATCAGCCTTTGGCTCAGGTCATTATCCCAGGGTTCTGGGATCGAGCCCCACATCAGGTTCCCTGCTCTGTGGCAAGCCTGCTTCTCCATCTCCCACTCCTTCTGCTTGTGTTCCCTCTCTGGCTGTCTCTCTCTCTGTCAAATAAATGAACTCTTTTTAAAAAAAAAAAAAAAGGAAGGCACGTACTACAGGAAGTACTGGGTGTTATATGTAAATAATCATGGAACACTACATCAAAAACTAATGAAGTACTATATAATGACTAACAGAACATAATAATAAAAAAGAAAAATCTGGAAAAAAAAGAACTACAAAACAATCAGGAAACAGTTAACAAAGCAACATTAAGTACATACATATCAATAACCACACATTAAACATAAATGGACTGAAATGATCTAACCAAAAGGGCAAATGTAAACTAAAAAAAGACCCATCTACAGGGTGACTACAAGAAACTCACTTCAGACCTAAAAACACCTACACACTGGAAGTGAATAAAGAGAAAAAGATATTCTATGCAAATAGAAGATCCCCCCCCCCAAAAAAAAGCTGTGATAGCAATATTTAGATCAAACAAAACAGACTTCAAAACAAAGACTAAAACAACAAAGACAGACAATACCTAACGGTAAGGGGATAAATCCAGCAAGAAAATATAACAATTTTAAATATCTATGTACTGAACATGGGAATACCTTGATACATTAAGTAAATACTTAGAGGCATAAAAGGAGAAACTGACATTGATACAATAATAGTAGAGGACTTTAACACCTCACTTATATCACTGGATAAATCATTCAACCAGAAATTCAATAAGGAAATTCTGTCTCTGAACAGCACAATAATAGATGAGACAGACTGAACAGTTATATACAGAACACTCCATCAAAATTTAGCAGAATACAGTTTCTGAGTGCAAAATAAAAGATTCTCCAGGATAGATTACATGATAGGCCACAAAACAAGTCTCAGTAAATTTAAGAAGACTGAAATCTTATCAAGCATCTTTTCCAATCACAACACTATGAAACTTACTATCAATTATAAGGAAAAAACTTGAAAAAAACACAAACACCTACAGACATTTCTAAACATTCTATTAAACAACCAATGGGTCAAGAAAGAAATCAAAAAGTACATCAGAAAATAAACTGACATAATTGAAATTAGAAACAGAGCAGTTCAAAATATTTGGAAAAGAAAAACCAGTTGTGCTAGAGAAGTTTATAGCAACACAAACCTACCTCAAGAAACAAACAACAAAAAAGCTCAAATAATCTAAACTCACACCAAGAGGAAACAGAAAAAGAACAATTTTAAGCACAAAGTTAATAAAAAGAAAAAATAAGAACAAGAATGGAAAAAAACTTAATTACAGACCAAATAAATAATAGAAAAGATCAATAAAACTAAGTTCTGGTTCTTTGAAAAGATCAAGAAAACTGATAAACTTTTAGCCATATTCATTAAAAGAAAGAGGACTTTTTAAAAACCAGAAATGAAAGAAATTACAGCTAACATCACAGAAATACAAAAAGTAAGAGACTGCTTCAAAACACTATATACCAACAAATTGGACTACCTAAAAGCAATGGATAAATTTCTAGAAACACAAAATTTTCCAAGAATGACTTGGGAATGAAAAAGAAAATCTGGGCCAATTAGTAGTAATGAAACTGAATCAGTAATTACTAGCAACGAAAGTGAATCTAATCAAAAACTCCCCAAAAACCAAAGGCCAGAATCAGATAGCTTCACAAATGAATTCTACCAAACATTTTAAAAAGAGTTAATACCTACCCTTCCCAAATTATTCCAAAAAGTTCAGGAGGAAAATAATGTTTCTAAATTCATTCTCCAAGACCAGCATTACATACATACCAAAACCAGACAAAGAAACTAAAGAAAATTATATGCAATATCCCTGATGGATATATATGTAAAAATCCTGAACAAAATATTAGCAAACTTAATTCAATAATGTATTAAAAGGATCATTCACTATAATCAAGTGGAATTTATTCCAGGGATGCAAGTGATGGTTCAATATCTGCAAATCAATCAATGTGATAAGCCACATTAACAAAATAAAAGGTTAAAAACCTTTATGATCCTCTCAAGAAAAGCAGAAATAGGATTTGGCAAAATTCAAACTCCACTCACGAGAAAAACTCTGAAGAGAATACAGAAGAAACACTCCTCAACATAATAAAGGTCATATATAATAAATCAGTTAACATCACAATGGTAAACAGCTGAAAGCTTTTCCTTCAAGATCAGGCACAACACAAGGATGCCCACTCTCACCTTTATTCAACATAGACTGTAAATCCTAGCCACAGCAATCAGACAACAGAAAGAAGGAAAATTGTTAATTTGTTAATCCAAATTGTTAAGGATGGAGTTAAGCTGTTATTATTTGCAGATGACATGACACTATATATAGAAAACCTAAAGACTCCATCAAGAAACTATTAGAATAAATAAAATCAGTAATGTTGCAAGATACAAAATTAATATAAACAATCAGTTATGTTTGTATACACTAATAAGTAACTAGCAGAAAGAGAAATTTTTAACTGCAGCAAAAAGGATAAAATACTTAGGAATAGATCTAACCAAAGGAGGTGAAAGACCTGTACCCTGAAAACCAATAAGACACTGAGGAAAGAAACTGAAGACAACACAAACAAATGAAAAGATACAAAGATTTAATATTGTTAAAATTTCCATACAACCCAAAGCAATCCACAGATTCAATACAATCCCTATCAAAATATAAATAGCATTTTTTTAAAGATTTTATTTATTTATTTTACAGAGAGAGATCACAAGTAGGCAGAGAGGCAGGCAGAGAGAGAAAGAGAGAGAGAGAGAGGAGGAAGCAGGTTCTCCGCTGAGCAGAGAGCCCGATGCGGGACTCGATCCCAGGACCCTGAGATCATGACCTGAGCCGAAGGCAGCGGCTTAACCCACTGAGCCACCCAGGCATCCCAGCATTTTTTTTTTTTTTTACAGAACTAGAATAACCCTAAAATTCATATGGAACCATAAATGACTCCAAATAGCCAAAGCAAACTTGAGAAAGAAGAACAAAGGCAAACATCAGAATTCCTGATTTCAAACTATACTGCAAAGCAACAGTAACCAAAACAGTATAGTACTGGCACAAAAACATATACACACATCGACAGAAGAGAACAAAGAGTACAGAAATAAACATGCATATATGGTCAATCAATCTATGACAAAGGAAGTAAGAATATACAATGGTGAAAAGACAGTCTTCAATAAACCATGTTGACAAAACTGGGCAGCTACATGCAGAAGAATAAAACTGGACCACTTTCTCTGTTTAAAGATTTTTTAAAGATTTACTTAGCTGAGAGAGAGAGAGAGAGAGAAAGCTGGACTACTTTCTTTCACCATATAAAAAATAAAGTCAAAACGAATTAAAGACCTAAATGTAAGACCTAAAAACATAAAACTCGTAAAAGAAAACCTAAGCAGTAAACCCCTGAACACCAGTCTTAGTAGTACTTTTTGGGTTCTATCTCTTTGGGTAAGGGCAACAAAAGCAAAATAAACAACTGGGACTACATCAAACTAAAAAGCTTTTGCACAATGAAGCAAACCAGCAATAAAACAAAAAGGCAATGTAACAAATAGGAGAAAATATTTGCAATTATATATCTGATGAGGGATTAATGTCCAAAATATATAAAGAACTTACAAAATTTAATCCCCAAATAATCTGATTTAAAAATGGGCAGAGAACGTGAATAGACACTTTTCCCTTGAATACATAAGGAACATGAAAACATGCTCAACACTAATCACCAGGGAAATGCAAATCAGAACCACAATGAGGTATCACTTCACGCCAGCCAGAATGGCCAATATCAAAAAGATAAGCAATAACAAGTATTGGCAAGAGTGTGGAGAAAAAAGAAGCCGTATTGCACTGTGAGAATATAAACTGGTGAGCCACAAAGGAAAATACTGTGAAGGGTCCTCAAAAGATTAATAATAGAAATACCTTATGATCCAGTAATTCCACTTCTGGGTATTTACCTGAAGAAAATGAAAACACTAATTTGAAAAGATATGCACACCTATGTTTACTGCAGCATTATTTACAATAGCTAAGATATAGGAGCAACCTAAACATCAATCAATAGATGAATAGGTAAAGAGTGTGTGTGTGTGTGTGTGTGTGTGTGTGTGTGTGTGTGTGTGTGGTATATGTGTACACACACACACACAAACACAGACATGTGCACATGCACATGCTCAACAGAGTATTACTCAGCCATAAAAAAGAATGAAATCTTGCCATCGGCATGGCAAACTGATGGACATCCATATGACATGGTTAGACCTAGAGGGTATAATGCTATGTGAAACAAGTCAGACAAAGAGAAATACCCTATGTTTTCACATATAGGTGGAACCTAAGAAATAAAACAAATGAACAAAGAAAACAGAAACAGACTTGTAAATATGGAGAACTGACGGTTGCCAAAGGGGTGGAGGGAGGAATTAGGTGAAATAGGAGAAGGGGATTAAGACGTATAAACTTCTAGTTATAAAATAAATAAGTCACAGGAATGAAAAATACAGCATAGAAAATGTAGTCAATAATACTGTAATAACTTTGTATAGGTGAGAGAGAACTACATTTATCATGAGGAACATTTCATAGTGTATATAAATGTGAAACCATTATGTTATACACCTGAAATTAATATTGTATATCAACTATACTTCAATTTAAAAGAACGTATATTCAAATTAAGTGTCATCCTTTCACCCCAATTCCCTCTAGACTTTCCACCTCATTTACATACACACACTACACCCTGCAGGTAGCCAGTCAATATTCTGTTTGGTCTTTCCTGTTTCCATTTGCTCTAGAGAAGGTACATATATGTATTCCATTTTCCCCTTTCTTCCAAAGAAAGTTGCACACTGCAGACACTCTTGCACTTTGCATTTCGCCCTTAAAAATGTATCCTGAAAATCTCCCTACATCAGTCCATGGAGATCTTCCCCATTCTTTTTTACAGTGGAATTTTACAAAATTCCATTGTATACCTCCATGACAATTTACTTTATCACTCTCCCATATATGAGTATTTAAGTTGTTTCCAACATTTTGCCATAGCAAATAATATTATATTAAGTAACACTGTGCCTTTATTTTCTTAATTCTGGAGGTTTATCTCCATGGCAAATTTACAGAAGTAGGATGACTGGCTGGATAAAAACAAATGTAGTTTTGGTAGCTATTGCCAAATCTCTTTCCATCAGAGATGTATCAATTTTTATTCCAAGGAACAAAGTAACAATGTCTATTTTCTAATAGCTTAACCAACAGAGTATTGTAATTTTCAAATTTATCAATCTGATAGGTGAATCTCAGTGTAGATGTCATTTGCGCCTTTCTCTTCTTTCCTATGTTTTAAGATATGCTTACTAAATTTTCATTAGTATTTGGGTATATTTCTGGATTTTTATTATATTCTACTGATGAGAAAGACAGTGTGCTTTGCTTTCTTCGTTAATCATATTAAGATCATTCTATGACTTTTATCAAAATGTTCTAAAATCCATTTTTTCAAATGCCTCTTTAGAAACCAAGAAGATACTAGATAGGAAAATTGGCAAGGGGTGGAAACAGAGAATTCGAAGAAAAAGTAATAGGAATAGCTCTCAAGTCTCACTCAAAAGAGAAATACAAATTAAAATCATCCATATACAAAAATTAACCACAATCAACAACCTAAATATAAAGCTGTAACTATAAAACTACAGATTTTCCTTCACTTATGATGGGGTTACAACCTGATAAGCCCAACATACATAAGTTGAAAATATTAAGTCAAAAATGCACTTAATACTTCCAACCCACTGAATATCATAGCTTAGTCTAGCCTCCCTTAACTGTGCTCAGAACACTTCATTAGCCTACAGTTGGGTACAACTTTCTAATACAAAGCCTATTTTTATAATACAGTGTTGAATACCTCATGTAATTTACTGAATGCTGTACTGAAAGTGAAAAGCAGAATGATCGTAGAGGTAAAGAATGGTTGTGAGTGTATTGGTTGTTTACCACCAGTTATTACCTGACTGACTAGAAGGTGTGGCTCACTGCTTCTGCTCAGTATCAGGAGATAGCATCCTATCACCTATCTCTAAGCCCAAGAAAAGGTCAAAATACAAAATTCAAAGTACAGTTTCCATTGAATGCATGTTATTTTTGCAACATCATAGAGTTAAAAAAAATCATAAGTTGAGGGGCATCTGGGTGGCATAGTCGATTAAGCATGGGACTCTTGGGTTTCAGTTAGGGTCGTGACCTCGGTGTCATGAGATCAAGCTGCACGCTGGGCTCCATACTCAGTGTCGAGCCTGCATAAGACTGTCTATCCCTCATCTCTTTGCCCCTCTCCGCCACCTCTCTCTAAAATAAATAAATAAATCTTTAAAAATAGATTTTTAAAAAATCACAAGCTGAACCATAGTAAGTTGGGGACTGTCTTTATTTGAAAAAAAAAAAAAGGATAAATCTTCATGCTCTTTTATTTAGTAATGGATTCTTAGATTTATGAATCTAAAAGCATGAGCAAAAAATTTAAAAAAAAAGATGAAATGGACTAAATTAAAATTTAAAATGAGCACAAAAGGATATCTTTAAGAAAGTGAAAAGACAAGCTACAAAATGGGAAGAAAGTAGTTCCAAGTTATATATCTGATAAGGGCTTAGTATTCAGAATATACAGAGAACTCTTAACAATGCACAATAAAAGGAAAACTAATTTAGAAATGAACAGATGACTTGAATACACATTTCTTCACTTGATCTTAGCCAAAAGGCCGAGAAGTGACTGAATACACATTTCTTAAAAAAAGATATACAGGGGCGCCTGGGTGGCTCAGTGGGTTAAGCCGCTGCCTTCGGCTCAGGTCATGATCTCAGAGTCCTGGGATCGAGCCCCGCATCGGGCTCTCTGCTGTCTAGGGGAGCCTGCTTCCTCCTCTCTCTCTGCCTGCCTCTCTGACTGCTTGTGATCTCTCTGTCAAATAAATAAATAAAATCTTTAAAAAAAAAAAAAAAAAAAGATATACAGAAGGCCAATAGACACATGAAAATCTGTTCAAGATCACTGATAGTTGAGGAAACACAAATCAAAGCCACAACAAGATATCACTCCAAACCCACTAGGGACACTTAAAATAAAAAAATTGGAAAATAGCAAGTGTTGGCAAGGACATGGAGAAAAGGGAACCCTAGAGCACGGTTGGTGGGCACGTAAACTGGGGCAGCCACTGAGGTAAACAATATGGACAGGAGGTGAAGAAATAAGAATCCTTTTAACATTTCTTACAGGAATATAAAATGCTACAGCTGCTGTGGAAAACAATTTGATGGTTCCCTAAAAAAGGAAAATAGAATTACCATAGGATCCAGCAATTCCACTCCTATGTATTTAACCCCCAAAATCAAGAAACAAGTACTCAAACAGAATTTTTTCATAAATGTTTATAGTTGTGGAAATAATCCAAATGTCTACCAACAGATGAATAAATTCAAAAAATTGTGATCTATACCACAATGTTATTCAGCCATTAAAAGGAATGAATTATAGATACATGGCACTACCTTGATAAACCTTGAAGACATTACGGTTAAGTAAAAGAAATCAGACACAGAAGGTCAGATGTTGTAGAACTACTTTTATATAGGATGGCCAAAACAGGCAGATCTATAGGAACAGAAAGGAGATCAGAATTTGCCAAGGGCTGAAGGAGGAGAGGCGAATGGGAATGAGTAACTTAATAAATATGAGGTACACTCCTGGTCTGATGAAACGTTTTGATACCAGAGAGAAGTTGTTGCTCAACATTCAACATTGTGAACATGGTAAAAGTTGCTGAACTGTACAATTTTAAATGGTTAATTATAATAAACAAACAAATAAATAAATAAATAGGCTAATGTATGTTAAGTGAATTTCACCTCAATTAAAAAAAATCACATTGGCACATCATTTTTACATCTTTCATAAGGCTGATCCCAAAATTTGATAAAAATATTGCTGAAGAAACTAAGAAGAAACATTCTCATGTATTACTAATGGGAATAAAAATGGGTACAATTCCTATAGAAGTTAGGCAATATCTGATATAATTTTACAAACACATTTTTCTACATTCTTCCACAAAGAGCAAATAAGGTATACACAAATTAATTCATTACACTACTGTTTGTAATAGCAAAAGACTACAAATAATGCAATGGGTTTTAATAGAAGACCAGTTAAATTATTATACATACACACAAAAGAATGCTATGATGCTATATTAAAAAAGCTCCTTATACATGAGTATCTTTTGTGTAACAGTGGTGGAGAAGGAAAGAATATATATACCTACTTAAACATACAGAAATTAGATAAATAATGCCAACAGACAGATAACTGAATATACAAAGTAGTTAAACGCAGTTAACTCTATGGAGATAGATGGGAAAGCAGGAGGTGGTAAGACTTTTTGTTTCATATATTCTAAAGCTTTTTGGTCTTTTGAAAACTGGGAATGAGTTAAAAAAGGAAAAAAGAATTTTAAAAAAGGAAAAAACTTAAAGACTGCCAATTGATTTAAAATCAAATCCGAATCAAACAGAACACTTAACACAGATTACATAATACACTTAAACTACCTTATCACTCAGTTATTGCCTTTAAAACTACAAAATTAACAAAGTCACCTTCTTCCAAATAGCATAATCTCCTGCCACTCTTCACCAATCTCAATGCTCTCAGATTAAGGTTCAACCTCTATTTATGCCTAAGAGTGTACCTTGTTTTCTTGTCTTAAGGCAGTTATACATAATGTGTTAACTTGGACCTTTCTCATCCCCTTTAACTTTCTTTTTCTCAGCCTCAGTCTCACCACGGAGTTTCTTTCTCTGAGATGCACTTTCTTACAAATATTCTAACATTTACACATACACAGAGATACAAAGCCTGGGCTAAATCAGAAGTCCCTCTTTGTTATTACCATAGTGTCTTGTCTTTAGAGACACAGATACCAGACTGAGACAAGCTTGACTCTGAATCTTGAGTTTGGCACTTAAACTAACTGTATGATATCCAAAAACTTACATCAACCCTTTAATCTCAGTTTCGTGATCTATAAAAATCACAACTGCCTGATCTGACTATTAACTAATATATTAAATGAGCAAATTCTTGTAAAACACAAAGCCAAACACATATTGTCATTAAACTGTAACCAGTGTTGTTATTCTTAAGAAGGCACTATTGGTATATTTCCCTCTCTACTCCTTGTAATAAAACCTCCCTTGAAAACTACACATACTCTAATACTGCAGAGACTGTCTTGAGTATACTCTGGAAGAGTGCTTAATACAGGATAGGTGTTCTGTAAATATTTGATAAACTACTTGTGTCAATACTGTGAGTGACAAACAGAAGTAAAAAAGCCTTCAAGCTATCAACTGTATTAGTGATCTTAAGATCACTGTACTTTCTGTGCTGAAAAGCAAAGAATGCTAATTTACCAGCTGATTTCCCCCATGTAACACATTATAATCTGTTAAGATTTATCTATTCCTGAGAAGAAAAATATCTATCAATATGATAAAAATAAAATTACATTTTATTTTTTAAAAAACTGTCTACAGATTCCCAATGGATGAATAACTTAAGAAACCTGATTCTGGTACTTATGTTACTTAAAGCAAATTATTAAGCTTCAAGTACTTCATCTATACATTGAGGACCAAAATATTAACAAGGATATAAAGTAATGAATATTAGCAGCTAGCAAAATTCCTAATGTGGAGCATAAGTACAAATAAGATCAGTAAATGTTAATTATAAAAGCTTGTGACCTAAAAAGTCAGTTCACAAATTGAAACAAATTTTAGATTTCCTTCAAATTTTCATAAATTTTTAGAACTCTTGTTATTTCATAGCAAAACTGAACAAAAACAAGATGAAATATCCTTAAATAAGAATAATTTTTCTTATCAGAAAAAGATCAGGTCATAGTTATAGGATGGATTATACATAACTAAAGAAAGATGAAGTAAATTTAACACTGTTGGACTGACAGACTCAATGTAATTATTTATCCCAACATTATGTACCTCGACATCCTGAACACTGGATAAAAAAGTTGATTAAATCCAGAAGTGCGATGTCCCTGTCTTGCTTATATGATTCAATCCAGTCATCCACCACGGACTGTAGAAAAAAAATATATAAAAATGAAAACTTCAAAATAATTGATATTACAGCAAATAAATTTTTTAAAAGTTTGTGATTTTTATCTGTGTGTGTCTACTTAATCATTTCTCTGTAGCTAAATAAAACTAAAGATTCCTTTATTTTTAAAGGTAATTAAAATATGAGTTACTAGGTTTCAAAAATTTGTTTAGAACACAATATAAATATGACAAGTCTATTACTAAGCAACTATAGATACCAATATTCAAACCACACTGTGAAAATAACACAAAAGCTACACTAAATACACTTATACATAGATAGAAATTTTCTAAGTATCAAAAAAAAAAACCTATTTCATTAGTACTGCATAAAAAGAATACACACCATATATAACCAAATGAATTTCTGTCTGGAATGCAAGAATGAGTCAGTAGTAGGAAATCAAATAATTCAATTTATGAAGTAAAGGAGAGAAATTAAATGATCATATTACTAGATTTCAAAATGGTATCTGATAAAATTATGCAGCCAAGCTTAGTAAACAACTCCTAGAAAAACTAGTTAGATGAAATTAATATACAAACAAGGTAAAGACAAAGATTAAGATATATTTGTTGAAATGCTCAAGACATTTCAACTCAAAAAGGAACAAGGCAAGGATGTTTTAAGATTTTAGTTAAAACAAAAATTAGTAAAATAGTAATAAAGAAAATTCTCCCTTTCCAACGGTTGAAAAAAATACCTAACAGTCTCTACTAAAATGACTAAAAAGATTTACAATGGAAAAAATCTGACAAGACAGGTGATAAAAGATAAATGTATAAAACAACTTTTAGATATTAGCAATATGTAAGAAATATAAATGGATGAGCAGCCTGTTCACAACTACAATTATCTAGGAATAAATTCAAGAAAGGTATAAATGTTATTGCAGAAAATTATGGAAACTCAAAGGATATGGGAAACCACCTAAATAAGTTTCATATATGGAGTTAAAAAAATAAAAGCCTTATAGGTCTATCAATAAAGTCTTCCTAAACTGTTAGGCAAATTTATACTGATTCCATATAGCATACTTGTAGGCAATACTGTTTGAGGTTTCCTTTGGTGGGTATAGAGTATCAGAGAAAATGTATGACAGCAATTTTTAAACACTCTTATATTTTTACTTCTATATGGACATACAATTATATACAGTAAGATGTATGAAACTTCAGTTACACCTTGATGAAATTTTACAAATACATACACCTGGGTAATCCTAACCATCATGAAAATATAAGACATTTCCAAAACGGAAATGGCTCCCTGATGCTCCCTTCCAGTTAAAAAACATTCCCAGCTCAAAGGGTTTAACTATTATTCCCCAACAGTGGACATGTTTTTGAAATTCATATAAACAGTATTATTTTTTATGTTTGATTTATTTTAATCAAAGCTGTATCAGTTGTTATGTGTATTAGTTTTTTTTTTTTTTTTTTTTTTTTTTTTTGCATTGCTGGGTAGCATCTGATTGTATTAACATACCATAATTTACTATCCATTTTACTATTTAAGGACACATTACTGTTTCCATTTTAAGGCTATCATGAATAAAATTGCCATAAACATAATTGTACGTATTTTGATGGGCATAAACTTTGTAGCAAACTTATTAACACATAGAATACATGTGTATAGATGGTTGGTAGATAATGCTATACAATTTTCCAAAACAAGTGTACTAAGTTATACTTCCATCAGCAATTTATGAAATCTATCAATGTATGAGACTGGGTGTTCCACATCCTCACCAATACTATGTGTCATCAATACTATTAATTTAACCACTCTGAGCATATGCCTTCTTTAATGACTTCTTACTACTTAGGAGCAACCACATTCCCTTTTTCCATGTGAAAGAGAGGACTTTTTTTAATTGCTAATGTATACAACACTCTGTTTCTCTGTCTCATCACATTAGTGTCTGGAAGGTTTTACTTTAAAAGTAAAGAGAAAATCAGAGAGAATATTACAGCTGTAGAAGAGGATACAAAGAAAAAGAGGATACCATGAAATCTGTTCAAGGCTCAGCTCTGCTGAATAATGTGTCAAGGACACATTGGCTAATAATGGTGGTGAGGATAAAGAATGGATAAAGCAGGTCAAGTGATTTTAAGACTCACAACCCAAGCAGAAATGCTTTCTGACCAAGGTAAGGAAGTATGGCACAAAGCTAAAGAGGAAGCCATTTCTCTACTTCTACATGAGGCCCATAATTGCGAAAACACTCTGAACATGGTGAACATATTTTAATTCCCAAAGTGACAATATGAATGGATAATCCTACCAGTTACATGTGAGGAGTCCAAAAACAGTCTGAATAAAACGAGTAAACAGGGACTTAAAGTCCTGTTAAGTACTTAAAGTACTAAAATTTAACACAAAGATAATAAAAACAATATAGACAGCATGTAATACAGGACTAGAAAATATAAGAAAATAGAGTGCAGAAATAAATCCAGGTATATACAGAACTTAAAGCTGTGACAAAAGAGATACTTCAATTTTTGAGGAAAAGGAGTGGTTAATTTAATAAATGATTCTGGTATAATTGGTTATGCTTCTGAAAGGAAAGATTTTAAAAGTTATCAGAGAGGGGTAAAAGCCAAAGAATCTTAAAAACTAAACTCCAGAGAGATAAATCCTTCTTGAATTGGCAGACATTGGTGGTTTTCAGAGGCAATGCCAAGTATGGGCATAGGTTGGTAGATTACATAGCATTTCACAATATATAAGGCCTTGGCTTGGTCTAGGGGACAGAATAAAACAGAAAACTACATAAGACACATCAAAATTAAATTGTGGGGAATCGTCACTAGAGAAAATAATTTTTAAGTAGCCATATGGTACATACAGGGGACAAAAGGCTAAGAAATATGGCACACATTTCATCAAAAAGAATAAAAGAATAAAAGCCAAGAGATAATGGAAAGACATATTTAAATACTGAAAGAAAAAAAACTGCCCATCATTTGGTGAAAAAACCCAGCTTCCCGTAATCCCACAAAGATCAATAACTGGACAGCAGTCCACAAACAACTCCAGGAGACACCTAGAGTCCATTTAGAACGTTTAAACAACAAGAAAAGTGAGAAATCATCACACAAGAAGGAAGGCAACTTCATTTTGCATGCATAATCCCATCTCCCAAACTAACACCCCTTCACGGTGCTCAGAAGGAACTTCCCAGCTAAAAAGAGTTCGCGTGCTAGGAGAGGAAGAGTGTGGTGAGCATCCAGCTCCCCCAGCCTTGTAGGGCAGTGTGCAGAAGTCTAGCTTTGGTTTCACCCGTAGATCAGCAACCCATAGATGTACTGAGCTAGCTAAGAACAAAGAATAAAAGCAAAACCTATTAATACCAGACAAGCACCAAGAGCAATCACGGTTCACAGAGATCTACTCTGCAGACAAACTCCGCATATTTTACTACCAGCAAAGCCAAACGTTGGCACAGCCACTGTGGACTCCAGTGGATCTTGCCAGATTCTCCCCACAGATATTTCTGTTAGCCAAAATCAGCTACCTGAGTCTCTACCTGAAACTTTCTCCCACCACCACCAGATCTGCCCCACAGCCAAGCAGGATCTCTATGGCTGCAGAAGTGTAAGAGGCCAGTCACCTGAGTCCCTCTGCAGTCCAATGGGAGCCAAGGAACCACATATGCAGCCAATCTGAGCATCAGCTAGGTGAGTATAAGACACCAGCCTAGTGCCACTTCCCATTGTTCAGCGCTGTTCCCACACTCAGAGGTAGCCTCTCTAGCTATGTACCACTGTCCTAACACTCATCACTGGTCTCCACTGCAGCATGAATGCCCAAGGCTAGAGAAATACGCAGCCACTGGTGAGTGTACCAAAAACCAAGAAACCCTGTAGCTACTGGTAGGCTCAGATCAGACCCTGCCTTCTGTCACTGTCTGGTACCATGTTCCCACAACCCCTCTCCCCCAGCCCAAGCCCCATCCATGGCCTCCCACAGTGTGAGTGCCTGGAAGGAGTATGCAACCACAGGAGACCACACTGCCAGCCAGGGTCTCTACAGCTACCAGTGAGTCCACATTTGGCTCTAGCCCTTGCGACCTGCACTGATACTTATTACTATAACTGTGTCTGAGGCAGGTCTCTTCCACTGCATAGACAACTGCAGCTACCCACCACGGCTGAGTGTGTGCACACCACTGGCTCTGGCCACGATCACTGTCTGCCTAAGTCCCTAGATACCAAACCTGAAGGTGTTACTTAGAACCCAAACAGCCCTTGCAGCCAGTACAGATCTTCCACAGTTCCCCCTAAAATCTACGCAGTTGTCAATGCAGTGGAACATGGTGGCCTGAACCAAAAAGACATCATGCCTTCCTGGACCCAGTGCCACCACATGCCACGTTTCTCACCCTACACCAGCAGACCAAGGTCACTGCATGATTAAGTGTGCCTTCACACACAGGTAAAAGGCTCCCCTTATGGAAGAGGTAACTGCTTCTTCATGCACAGACATGAAAACACAGCTTCAGGATTATAAAGAATCAAGGAAATAGGTCTGCACAAAAGGAATGCAGTATACCTCCAGTAAAGGCCCAAAGAAATCCAGATCCAGAAACTGTTGGACAAAGAATTCAAAATAGTTTTTTGTGCTTGCTTCTGTAGCACATATACTAAACTGAAATGATACAGAGATTACCATGGTCCCTATGCGAGGATGGCATGCAAACTCATTAAGCATTCCATATTAAAAAAAAAAAAAAATTATACACCTAGTCAGAGAGCTATAAGACAACAAAGATAAAGATATCAGAAAAACTATATAATAACAAAATTAGAAGTTTAACAAGAAAAAGAAAACAAAGAACAACAGAAATTTTGGAACTAAAGAATACAATGACTATAATAAAAGAATTAAATAAGAGTTTCAACAATGAACTTGAATAAACTGAAGAGAGAATCAGTAAGCTAGAACACAGATCAAATAAAATATCTAAACATAGCAACAAAATGAAGAGTGAGAAGGAATGAAGACAGCATATGGGCTTTGTGGCATACTGAGAAATAAGATATACATCACTGAAGTCCCAAAGGGAAAAGGAGAAGAAAATGTAGAAAGCTTATTTTAAAAAATAATGGATCAAATTATTTTATATCTCTTTTGATTTCTTTTGAAACACTGTTCAATAGCATGTTTTATCTCCACAAATGTATGGATTTTCAGTTTTCTTCATGTAATTAATTTCTAGTTTCATACTATTGTGGACATAAAATAAATATGCTTGATATGAATTTAATCATCATTAAGATTTGTTTTCTGGCCTAGCATATCTTGGAAAATAGTTCCATGTGAACTTGAGAAGAATGTGTATTCTGTTCTTTTGGATGGAATATCCTGTAAATATCTGTTAGGACTATTAATTTGGCCTAACCTGTCATTTAAGGTTTCCTTACTTACTCTGTATAAATGATCTACGAATTGATGTAAGTGGCGTATTAAAGTCCCCCACAATTACTGGATTGCTATACATTTCTCCCTTTAGGTCTATTAGTATTTTCTTTATATATTTAGGTGCTCCTATGTTGGGTGTATAAATATTTACAAATGCTACATTACCTTATTGGATTGACTCCTTTATCATTATGTAACATGATCTGTTATCTCAAATTACAATCCTTTTTTCAAAATCTACTTTGGCTGGTATAAACAGAGCTAATCCAGCTTTCTTATAGTTTTCATTTGCATGGGATACCTTTCTCCTTCTCTTTGATTTAAGGCATGAGAGACCTTATATCTAAGTAGAGTCTCTCATCATGTAGATGGATTTTCTTTTTGTTATCCATTCAGTCTCTTCACCGTCTTCTGATTTGCAAATTTAGTCCATCTACATTTAAAGTAATTAATGGTAACTATGTACTTAATGCCACTTTGTTAATTATCTCCTCCCTAAATCTTTGTAGTTCTTCTCTATTATTTTCTTCTTAGCTTAAAAAACAGGAAAATGGAAATTTAACATACCAAAATTTATGGGGTGGGGCAAAAGCAATTTTAAGAGGGAAGCTCACAATGATAAATGCTTCCATAAAGAAACGATAAAAACCTCAACCTCAAATAAATAACCTAACTATATACCTAAAGGAACCAGGGAGAAAAGAAAAAAGAATAAAGCCCAAAGTTAGAAGGAAATAATAAAGATGAGAGTAGAAATAAGTGAAATAGAAACTAAAGATAACAGAAAAGATTAATGAAACTAAGAGCTGCTTCTCCTAAAAGTTAAGCAAAACTGACAAACCTTAGAACTCGTCTAGAAGAAAGACAACTCAAAATCAGACATAAAAGACGTTATGACTGATACCACAGAAATAGAAATGATCATAATACTATGAATAACCATATGCTAAGAAAATGGACAACTTAGAAGAAATGGATAAATTCTTAGCAAATAAACCTGCCAAGACCAAACCATTATCTAATTGAAAACCTGAACATGTACTAGTAAGGCGGCGAAGTAAGTTATGAAAAACCTCCTAACAAAAAACAGTACACAAGTCAGCTTCACTGAAGAATTCTACCAAACATTCAAATTAGGATTAATACAAATCCCATCTAACAGAAGAGAAGGGAACTTTACCAAACTCACTCTATGAGGAAAGCATTACCCTGATACCAAAACAAGATAAAGATACCATGCAGACAGGAGAAAATGGAAAGATAAATTCAAAATGCAAAAATAAAGAAACTATCAATCAAGAATACTTCACCTAATAATGCTGTCCTTCAAAACTGAAAGTGAAATAAACAAACTTCGCTAAACAAAAGTTGAGGGACTTCATCACCACAAAACCTGCATTACAAGAAATGCTGAAAAGAGATTTAAACAGAAATAAAAGGACATTGTTCGTAACATGAAAACATGACAAAATACAGAACACCTGGGTGGCTATTGGTTAAGAATCTGCCTTCGAGGGGCGCCTGGGTGGCTCAGAGGGTTAAGCCTCTGCCTTCGGCTCAGGTCATGATCCCAGGGTCCTGGGATCGAAACCCGCATCGGGCTCTCTGCTCAGCGGGGAGCCTGCTTCCCCCTCTGCCTACTTGTGATCTCTGTCTGTCAAATAAATAAATACAATCTTAAAAAAAAAAAAAAGAATCTGGCTTTGGCTTAGGTCATGAGCGTGGAGTCCCAGGATTGAGCCCTACATCGGGCTCCCTGCTCAGGGAGGAGTCTGCCTCACCCTCTCCTCCTGCCCCCACTTGACTCTCTCTCTCCCCAATAAATAAAATATTAAAAAAAAAAATGACAATACAGGACACACTATAAACATAAGCACACAGTCAGACTCAGAATCCCTAGTATTATAATATGGTAGTGTGTTAATTACTTTAGTATAAAGGATAAAGGACAAAAACATTAAAATATTAAATATTAAAACTAGTTATTACTTTAACTTTAATAAATACACAATATAGAAAATGTAAATGTGACATCAGAAACATAAACATCAGACTGAGGGGAATCTTGTAGAGATATCTGCATGCTCATGTTCACTGCATCATTTTTCACAAAGGCCAAAATACAGAAACAACCTAAGTGCCAATCAACGGATGAATGAATGAATGAGGAAAATGCAGTATCTATACACTGGAATACTTTTCAGCCAACACAAAGAAGGAAATCCTGTCATTGTGACAACTGGATGAACCTTCAAGTTGTAATGCTAAGTGAAATAAGTCAGACAGAGAAAAAAATATACTGCCATGATTTCACTTATACAGGGGATTTTTTTTAAAAAGCCAAATCCAGAGAAACAGACACAGAGTGGTAGTTACCAGGGACTGGGAGATAGGGGAAATGAGAAGGAATCAGTCAAAGGATATAAACTCCCAATTATAAGATTAAAAAGATCGGGGGGGGCAATGTACAGAATTAGGATTATAGCTAATCACACTGTATGCTATAATCTTAAATGTCTCACCACAAAAAAAAAAAAAAAAAAAAAAAACAACGGAAATAATACAAGGGGATGGGATGTTATTAGCTAATGCTATAATGGTAATCATTTTGCAACATACAAATATATCAAATCAAAGTTATACACTTTAAATGTACCAAAAAAAAGCAAGATAAAAACTTTTCAGACTAAGAAAACTAAAACAAAACCAAGGAAATGGACTAACATTCCTCTTCAAAGACAAAGACCATTTAGACTGGATAAAAGGACCCAATCACACGATATCTACAAGAGACACACTTTACATACAGAATGAGCTTAAATAGGTTCTACTGAAAGAATGAAAAAAATATGTATCATGCAAACCTTAACTATAATAAAGCTGTTATGACATACTTATATCAGATAAAAGAAAAAATTAAGACAAGGAGTTTTACAAATATTAAAAGAATGATTTTATAATAATAAAGGGGTAAATTCATTATGAAGATACACATTATGAAGAAAACACATTATCAAAAGCTATAGAATACAGCTAAAACAGTGTTTAGAGAAAAATATATAGCTTTAAATATTTATAAAAGAAAGTCTAATGCAATGATTTAAATGTCCACCTTAAGGAACTATATTACAGAGAGAAGAGACAAGATGGCAGAGAAGTAGCAGCCTGAGATGACATCAGGACGCAGGAGTTCAGCTAGATAGTTATCAAACCATTCCGAACACCTACAAACCCCACAGGGCAGCAAACAGAAGAGGAGTAATTCCAGGAACAGAAAATCAACCACTTTCTGAAAGGTAGGATGTGCAGAGAAGCAAATCCGAAGGGACGGGCATATAAACTGCGGGGGGAGAGGCTGGCTCACGGTGGGAGGGGCCGGCTCCTGGCATGCAGTGGAGCAGCTACCACAAAATCTGAACTTTTAGAAGTCTGCTCCACTGAGGGACATCGCTCCAGAAGCTAAACGAGAATGGAGCACTCACGGGGACATGGTGCCTCAGGTCTCCCACAGTCACAAAAGGATCGAGGCTGTCTGAGTGTAGCAGAGCTTGCAGGTATCAGAGCTGGTAAGCCAACTACAGAGACGGAGCCGAGGAGTGTGCTCTCAGCTCGGGGTTACCTTAAACTGTGATCCACGGAATAGCTGGGCCACTGCTCATTGAGCAGGGACCCCACAAGTGGCATGTCTGGGGAGATTCACCTTCTCTCTGAAGGCAGGCATCTGCTTGGTTTGGAGACTCCAAATGGGGCTGTGCACCAGAGATAGAAACACGTGGGACCGGGTGAGCCCAGAATACGGCTAGAGACCAGGAATACAGGAGAGATTAACCGATTTTCTCTGAGGGCACAGTGAGAAGTGGGGCCCTAGCTCTTGGCTCCTCCAGGTGGAGGATGGGAGGCCACCATTTTCATTTCCCTCCTACAGAGCTTTAAGGAAAGCGTTCAAGGAACAAAAACTCCCAAGAGAAAACCCTAGCAGATTACTTAGCCCAGCCCCTGGCAAGGGCGGTGCAATACCGCCTCCGGCAAAACCATTTGAGAATCACTGCAACAGGCCCCTCCCCCAGAAGACCAACAAGAACAACCAGCCAAGACCATGCTCACTGATCAAGGAGAAAAACGGAATTCCAGAAGAGGAGAAAGAAAAGCATGGAATTCATGGCTTTCTCCCCATGATATTTCGGTCTTCCAAAGTTAATTATTTTAATTTTATTTTTTTCTTATTCTAATTTTTTTTAACTTTTCCTCTTTTAATGTTTTTTAACTAGTTTATCTTAACAATAACTTTCTAAAAAATCATTCTAAACCTTCATTATCATAGTCATATTTTATCTTCATAGTATCTAACTTTATTTTTTGTATATATATAGGTTTTTTCCTTATGAAAAAATTCTGGGATACAATTTCTTTCAACAGATCAAAATATACCCTAAATCCACCACAGGGCTTTGTTCTAGTCTCCAGACTGATCAAATTCTCTCCACGTACTTTTTCTTTCTTTTTCCAGCTAACTTATCAATTCCTTTTTTAGATTTTTTAAAAAAATTTTCATCTTGGGACGCCTTGGTGGCTCAGTTGGTTGGACGACTGCCTTTGGCTCAGGTAATGATCCTGGAGTCTCAGGATTGAGTCCCACTTCGGACTCCCAGCTCCATGGGGAGTCTGCTTCTCCCTCTGACCTTCTCCCCACTCATGCTCTCTCTCACTGTCTCTCTCTCAAATAAATAAATAAAATCTTTAAAAAAAAAATTTCATCTTTACATACATATTCCATCCCTTCATCATGTTTACTCTTATTTTGGTGTACATATAAGTTTTCCTTTCTTTAAGAGTTTGGGAGGTAGTTTCTTCTACGACACCAAAATACACCCAAAATCAAGCATGTGGAACTGTTCTATTCACCAGTCTAATACATACATATTTTTTTCCCTTTTTAGAACCCTTTTTTCTCCCCCGCAATTGGGGGTCTCTTCTGATTTGGTTAACATACATTGTTCTGGGGTCTTTCCCACCCTTTTAGTATTTTTTTCTCTCATTCAACTATTCTTATCTGGATAAAATGACGGAAAAATTCACCACAAAAAAAAGAACAAGAAGCAGTATTGATGGCTAGGGACCTACTCAATACGGCCACTGGTAAGATGTCAGATCTAGAGTTCAGAATAACAATTGTCAAGGTGTTAGCTGGACTCGAAAAAGGCATGAAAGATTATTAGAGAAACCCTGTCTGGAGAAATAAAAGCGCTTTCTGGAGAATAAAAGAACTAAAATCTAACCAAGTTTAAGTAAAAAAAGCTATTAATGACATGCAATCAAATATGGAGGCTCTAACTGCTAGGACAAATGAGGCAGAAGACAGAAGTAGTGATACAGAAGAGAAAATGATGGAGAATAAAGAAGCCGAGCAAAAGAGAGACAAACAACTACTGGACCACGAGGGGAGAATATCCAGAGATAAGCGATACCATAAGACAAAACGGTATTAGAATCATTGGGATTCCATAAGAAGAAGGGGGCGGGGAGCAAAAGGTATACTGGATTGAATTACATTGAGAATTTCTCTAATATGGAAAATGAACAAACATCAAAATCCAGGAGGTAGAGAGAAATGCCCCTCAAGATCAGTAAAAATAGGTCCACACCCCATCATCTAATAGTAAAACTTTCAAGTCTTAGTGACAAAGAGAAAATCCTGAGAGCAGCTCAGGAGAAGTCTGTAACATACACTGGCAGAAATATTAGATTGGCAGCAGACTTATCCACAGAGACCTGGCAGGCCAGAAAGGACTGGCATGATACATTCAGAGGAGTAAATGAGAAAAATATCCAGCCTAGGATACTATATCCAGGTAGGCTGTCACTGAAAATAGGAGAGATAAAAAGCTTCCGGGACAAACAAAAATTAAGAAAATTTGCAAACATCAAACCAGCCATACAGAAAATATTGAAAGGGGTCCTCCAAGCGAAGAGAGAGCCTAAAAGTAACAGACCACAAAGGAACGGAGACAACATACTGTAACAGTCACCTTACAGGCAATACGATGGCACTGAATTCATATCTCCCAATAGTTACCCTGAATGTGAATGGGATAAATGCCCCAATCAAAAGACACAGGGTATCAGAATGTATTAAAAAAAAAAAAAAAAACAAGACCCATCGATATGCTGTCTACAAGAAACTCATTTTAGACCCAAAGACACCTCCATTTGAAAGTGAGGGGGTAGAAAATAATTTACCATGCTAATGGACATCAAAAGAAAGCTGGGGTGGCAATCCTTATATCAGATAAATTACATGTTAAGCCAAAGACTATAACAAGAGATGAGGAAGGACACCCTATCATACTTAAAGGGTCTGTCCAACAAGAAAATGTAACAGTTTTAAATGTCTATGCCCCTAACCTGGGAGTAGCCAATTATATAAACCAATTAATAACAAAATCAAAGAAACACATTGACAATAATACAATAACAGTAGGGGACTTTAACACCTCCCTCACAGAAACGGACAGATCATCTAAGCCAAAGATCAACAAGGAAATAAAGGCTTTAAATGACACACTGGACTACACGGACATCACAGATATATTCAGAACGTTCCATCCGAAAGCAACAGAATACACATTCTTCTCTAGTGCACATGGGACATGCTTCAGAATAGATCACATCCTGGCTCACAAAATCACGTCTTAACCAGTAGCAAAGATGCGATCGTTCCCTGAATATTTTCAGACCACAATGTTCTAGCTCTGAAGCGAGAACTCAATCACAAGAGGAAAGCTGGAAAGAACAGAAATACACAGAGGCTAAAGAGCATCCTACTAAAGAATGAATGGGTCAACCAGGAAATTAAAGAACTGAAAAAATTCAGGAAAGAAATGAAAATGAAAACACAACTGCTCAAAATCTGTGGGACACAGCAAAGGCAGTCCTGAGAGGAAAGTATATAGCGATACAAGCCTTTCTCAAGAAAGAAGAAAGGTCTCAAGTACACAACCTAACCCTACACCTAAAGGAGCTGGAGAAAGAACAGCGAAGAAAGCCTAAACCCAGCAGGAGAAGAGAAATAATCACAATCAGAAAAGAAATCAATGAAACAGAAGCCAAAGAACGGTAGAACAAATCAATGAAACCAGGAGCTGGTTCTCTGAAAGAATTAATAAGATTGATACACACCCCTGGCCAGACTTCTGCAAAAGCAAAGAGAAAGGACCCAAATTAATAAAATCGTGAATGAAAGAGGAGAGATCACAACCAACACCAAAGAAATACAAACAATTTTAAGAACGTACTATGAGCAACTATAGGCCAGCAAATTTGACAATCTGGAAGAAATGGGTGCATTCCTAGAGACATATAAACTAACAAAACTGAACCAGGAAGACAAAGAAAACCTGAACAGACCCATAACCAGTAAGGAGATTGAAGCAGTCATCAAAAATCTCCCAACAAACAAGAGCCCAGGGCCAGACGGCTTCCCAGGGGAATGCTACCAAGCATTTAAAGAAGAATTAATACCTATTCTCCTAAACTGTTCCAAAAAAATGGAAATGGAAGGAAAACTTCCAAACTCGTTTTATGAGGTCAGCACTACCTTGATCCCAAAACCAGACAAAGACCCCACCAAAAAAAGAGAATTACAGACCAATATCCTTGATGAACACGGATGCAAAAATTCTCATCAAAATACTAGCCAATAGGCTCCAACAGTACATTAAAAGGATTATTCACCCCGACCAAGTGGGATTTATTCCAGGGCTGCAACGCTGGTTCAACATCCTACAACTCAATCAATGTGATACAGTACATTAATAAAAGAAAGAACAAGAACCGTATGATACTCTCAACAGATGCTGAAAAAGCATTTGACAAAGTACAGCATCCCTTCTTGATCGAAACTCTTCAAAGTGTAGGGATAGAGGATACATATCTCAATATCATCAAAGCCATCTATGAAAAACCCATGTCGAATATCATTCTCAATGGGGGAAAACTGAGAGCTTTTCCCCTAAGGTCAGGAACACGGCAGGAATGTCCACTATCACCACTGCTATTCAACATAGTACTAGAAGTCCTAGCCTCAGCAATCAGACAACAAAAAGAAATAAAAGACATCTGAATAGGCAAGGAAGAAGTCAAACTCTCACTCTTTGCAAATGATACAATACTTTATGTGGAAAACCCAAAATACTCCACTCCAAAAATGCCAGAACTCATATAGGAATTCACTTACATGTCAGGATATAAAATCAATGCACAGAAACCAGTTGCATTTCTATACACAAACAACAAGAGAGAAGAAAGAGAAATTAAGCAGTCGATCCCGTTTACAATTGCGCCCAAAACCATAAGATACCTAGGAATAAACCTAACCAAAGAGGCAAAGACTCTGTACTCAGAAAACTATAAAGTACTCATGAAAGAAATGGGGAAAGACACAAAGAAATGGAAAAATGTTCCATGCTCATGAATTGGAAGAACAAATACTGTGAAAATGTCTATGCTACCTAAAGCAATCTACATGTCTAATGCAATCCCCACCAGAATACCATCCATTTTTTTTCCAAAGAAATGGAACAAATAATCCTAAAATTTATATGGAACCAGAAAAGACCCTGAACAGCCAGAGCAATGTTGACAAAGAAAGCCAAAGTTGGTGGCATCACAATTCCAGACTTCAAGCTCTACATTACAAAGCTGTCTCCATCAAGACAGTATGGTACTGGCACAGAAACAGACCCATAGATCAATGGAACACAACAGAGAGCCCAGAAACAGACCCTCAACTCTATGGTGAAATAATCTTTGACAAAGCACGAAATGGAAATGGAAAAAAGACAGTCTCTCCAACAAATGGTGTTGGGAAAACCGGACAGCCACATGCAGAAGAATGAAACTGGACCATTTCCTTACACCACACACAAAAATTGACTCAAAATGGATGAAAGACCTCAATGTGAGAACAGGAATCCATCAAAATCCTTGAGGCGAGCATAGGCAGCAACCTCTTCGACCTCGGCCGCAGCAACTTCTTCCTAGTAATATCGCCAAAGGCAAGGGAAGCAAGGGCAAAATGAACTATTGGGACTTCAAGATCAACAGCTTTTGCACAGTAAAGGAAACAGTCAACAAAAACCAAAAGACAACCGACAAAATAGCAGAAGATATTCGCAAATGACACAGCAGATAAAGGGCTAGTATCCAAAATCTATAAAGAACTTATCAATCTCAACACCCAAAGAACAAATAACCAATCAAGAAATGGGCAGAAGACATGAACAGACATTTCTACAAAGAAGACATCCAGATGGCAGTTGGCCAACAGACACATGAAAAAGTGCTCTGCACCACTCGGCATCAGAGAAATACACATCAAAATCACAATGAGATACCACCTTACACCAGTCAGAATGGCTAAAATGAACAAGTCAGGAAACGACAGATGCTGGCGGGGATGCAGAGAAAAGGGAACCCTCCGACACTGTTGGTGGGAATGCAGGCTGGTGCATCCACTCTGGAAAACAGCAAGCAGGGTCCTCAAAAAGTTGAAAATAGAGCTACCCTACGACCCAGCAATCACACTACTGGAATTTACCCTAAAGATACAAATGTAGTGATCCAAAGGGGCACGTGCACCCGAATGTTTATAGCAGCAATGTCCACAATGGCCAAACAATGCAAAGAACCTAGATGTCCATCAACAGATGAATGGGTAAAGATGTGGTATATATACACAATGGAATACTGTGCAGCCACCAAAAGAAATGAAATCTTGCCATTTGCAACGACGTGGATGGAACTAGGGGGTATTATGCAGAGTGAAATAAGTCAATCAGAGAAAGACAATTATCATATGATCTCTGATATGAGGAATTTGAGGCGGAAGGGCAGGGGGTTTTAGGGGATAGGGAAGGGAAAAAAATGAAACAACATGGGATCGGCAGGGAGACAAACCATAAGAGACTCTTAATCTCACAAAACAAACTGAGGGTTGCCGAGGTGAGGGGGGCATGGAGAGGGCGGTTGGGTTATGGAAATTGGGGAGGGTATGTGCTATATTGAGTGCTGGTAAGTATGTAAGCCTGATGATTCACAGACCAGTACCCCTGGGGCAAATAATACATTATATGTCAATAAAACAATAAATAAAGAAAAAAATTTTAAAAATTCAATAAAAAGAAACTCTATTACATTTTAATATGAGTTGCCCTCTTTAGGGAGTAGGGAAAGATAAGCAATACAATTTCAAGATTATCAGTAAGAAGACTTTTTTTGTTTTTAAGTAATCTCTACACCCAACATGGGACTCAAACTTACAATCCCAAAATCAAGATTCAAATGCTCTATTGACTGAGCAACCAGGCACCCCACAAAGAACACTTCTGGTAACAAACGTACAGTCTCTCAAAGTGAAGGTCACAGCTTTCAAGTATCTGAATTGTAAGTTAAAGTCACAGAATCTCGCAGGGACCTAAGCTGACAGAAGCTCTATGATCACCTATAAAAGGCTTCCAATGTTGACCGGGAAAACCAATACCCAGCTGATCAAGAGGAAATAACAGAAATACATGGCAGATTTTTGTAATGCAGACTTGGTAGTCACACATTATCACTTTTGGTAATACTTCACTGGCAATAACTTGTTAACCAGCCACATCTCAGTGCAAGGGGAGTGGAGACACAATCTCCAGTACTCTCCTTAAACTTTCTCTGCTATGAAAAGGAAAAAATAAATTTTTGGTAAGTGGCCATTCATGTCTGCCAAAAGCTGCCCCTCTGGCTTAAGCTATTTATATGCAGGCTTCTTCCCTCAGAAGAAATACTCACCTGCATGAATATTGTTAATTCTATTTACTGGAGCAAAAAAGCTAAGCAATCTAAATGTCTGCAAAGAAATGTTTCACTAAATTATGGTGTATATATATACAGTTAAACAAAATATAGCTATTAATACAAATGAGCTGTTATCTATAAGTTAACACTAATGATATAAAGGTTGTTTATGACATACTAAGTAAAAAAATAGGTATATGATTCTAAATTTAAAATAAGTTATATCATATACACATACATATTTATATAACATGGAAATCGGTATGAAAACTTCAAACTGTGACACTGATAGGGTTGTCCTCAATTTCTCTCAAAACATTTAAATATAAGACTTCACTACAAAAAAAAACTCTAAGAACTTAGCCACAGATCCTCAATAAGAAAACCATATGCAGCATTTGAATCAGTTTACAGTAAAAGGAGAAAAATCATTGCATTTGCTGTAACGATTTTATCATATTCTAATAGAGGAGAGTATAATAAAGAATTTGAGGTATTTAGAAAAATAACATTTTAAAAATTGGGAAAGAAAAACTAAAACAAAAGCAAAAAAGTCAGGGTTCAAGGAGAAAATACAAATAGTCAATGTTGTAGTTAAAAATGAGTTTTAAATCTTCTTCTAAGCTTTTTATAAGCTAAACCTAAAAGAAAGGTCAATCAATTCAATCTGGGTCTCTGTATAGTACACTGAGTGCATATTCTTCAAATTCTAGTAGATAAATATTCCTCTTTCAGCAGGCCATTTGATTAGACCTTGGTTAAGCAGACAAGGACACAGAGAATTAGTATTCTATAGTGTTGCTTAAGAGAGATTCATTTGCTTCAGAGGAAGACAAGCAGATGGCAAAAATAACACACTACATTATAAACTGAAGACCCTAATAGAAATCTTAAATGAAGGGCCCTCCCTCTTCCAAACGGAGAATGACTATATAATAATTAATATTTAGATGATTTTTCATGTAGCTCTTAGCAATATCATATACAGGTTTTCCGTGAATGTAAATGTAAATAACTATCCAGGTAGACTGACAGTTCTTTATTACGCCATGAGACTAGACTGTTACTTAACCCTCAGGTATAAGCTAAAATGTTCTTCGGTTTTCAGAGCTCTCCAAAGACTTTTTTTTTTTTTTTTTTTTAACTTCAAGGGTGAAAAAAACAGATTGATCCTACACATGTTATTTCTTTCACTGCTACTCCTATTCCTACTATATTAACTAACTGCAGTTTCTGGCCAATGTGATCCCATCACTGCCCTTTTATACAATACTACTGCATAAGTACAAATTCATTTTTAAGCTCAGATAAGTGGTATGACCCTTCAATGATAGGCCAGATTTTATTCCATAGTTAGGAATGGAATCATAGATTATAGTATCACTTCAATGCCATTTTTCAGACAAATAAACATAAAGTCCCATACACAGCATATTTCATAATTTCACTGGATATTCATCTTAGTTTTCTCTTGTGTTTTGTTAGTATTTGCTTTTGAAATAGAAAGACACTACTGACAAGTAAATAAGCCTGAATACTATAAAAATGATGTCTAAATAAAATGGTACAGAAAAATTAAAATGACACTTTAAATAGCATCCTTCTTAATGTCAAGCTTTTATAATATTTCTTTCTGGTAACATGTCTTTGCACTTGTGATATTTATCTTGCAGAGGTTCTCATGTGAGGAATTTTTCAGATGACAACCTGAATATGAGTTCCTGAGATACTGGTCATCACACTTCCATTCAGGACAAAACAACTGCTAGGGCAAGCAAGGTAGTAAAGCCTGCAGGATACAAGCAAGGCTATGGATTCTTGCAGGGGTTGTCAGAGAAAGAAAGAGCACAAAATTAAGTACTTTTCTGAGCTAAGCATGAGATAGGTGGATACCAGCCAAAATCCCCCCCAAAAAAACAAAAAACAAAAGCCTGCAAAGAATGCTACTTCTTCTTCCTTCAAAAACTAGAGCCTTCAGAGATCACTTTATCTTCTTTAGGATAGTAGAAGACCTGAGATATGTGGTCCTAGGAAGGCGTGCTATAAATTCATGGCCTCAGAGGAACTGCAGGGGACCACTAGGGTAAGCTGAGTTTCCTCCTATTCCTAAGGCTGGAAAAGTACCATCCAATTAACATAATTGTTAGTTATGTGATACTCACAGGAATGGAGACCATAACATCTAGTATACATGAATTTGTGCCAAAGGAGGGATCCTAATAATTTGACTTGACCATCCAAATTGAAGAGCGCCTTAAGAAGTCAAAGCGAAATAATATGCCTAAAAGACTCACTCATCAGCCAAGATGGGTATATTTGAAGCAAATGGGAAATTTAAAGAATGGAAAGGACATTCTCAAAGTTAAAAAAATAAAAAATAAAAAACTTTCAAATTTAAATACTCATTGGTTCAATGAAAGAATAATCACTATGGAAAATGAATTTAATGTCCTGGAAGTTCAGTGCGGGGGGGTGGGGAATCTCAAGATAAAAGAAAAATATACAAACAATTCATAAGGAAAGGGGTAAAATTCTTGGCAGATGTTATTTAGGAGATATAACATACACAAGTGTTTAACAAGGAATGAAAAGAAACACAATTAAGTTGATCATTTTAAGAGGTACCTAATCAATAAAAGATTTGAGTCTGAACATAAACATGGCTTATCTAGTTCCTGCCAGAATGGGAAAATGACACAAATAAGCATAGCCAGGTAAAATTCATGAATTCCAAGGAAAAGAGAAAATCTCATCAATATCGGGACCCAATTAAACACAACATATAGAAACTCTACTTCCACATACAAAGCATCCATCTGCATTCAATGCTTCTCTCTTAAGATAAGCAAATAGCTGCAAACACCAGAGATCTGAGCAAAACCTCTGCACAGCAATTACCAATTTACTGTGCCTTAGCACCAGTATCTGCTCTATAATAATGGACTAGACTTTACAAGCACTTTTCCTTCAAAGTAAACACTATGCTAAGCTTTATTAGCAAAGGGCTCTGAAAAGATACTCAAGGAAGGGGGACTTCTCTTCCTGGTTTTGATGTTAGAGTTTTGTGTTTTTTTACTCTTGCCGCATAATCCACCAGAGGTGGTCTATCTCATCCTCACGCTAAGAGTGTGCAGTTCTTTGGTATTCTTGTGCCCCAGCCTGGGAATGGTTACCCTCTTTATGTAGCCCTCCTAACACAGACACTGGCATGCTCCAAGTCACATCTGGCAGCAGTGCCTCATCTTCCACTGTAATACGGTCTACCACAGCAACACGACTCTATCTCAGAATATAGTTTCCTGCTGCCTAGCAAATGTGAACCAGTTCTGGCTAAGGCAATCCAGTGAACCTCTCTGTCACTCAACAGGCTGCAAACCCACCTTCTCCAATAAGGCCCAAACCCAGGTCTCAGGAAGAGAACCGGTTCATCCAAGTCCTTCTTCCCTTGAGAAATGTCTTTGAAGCCTAGAGTCTCATTTACATCTACTCTACATCTTTACAATTATTCCTTTACCATAATTTATCAACTACATATAATTTTACCAATTCAAATAACTGTGTGGTTTCTGACTCTGGGTTAAATCCAGATTGGTTTGGAACTGGTCCCACTAGTAGTTAAAGAAGATAAACGAGTAAAGATTAGATTTGGGGATTGGTTTGATAATGCTTTGGGGATTAAGCACAGGGCTGAGCTCCTTGCCAAGGAAAAGGGATACTAGTAATCTATGGCGTGCAGTAGTTTCAGAAAACCAATCAAGCTATCACCTGTGGTACACTGCGATGAAGCAACAACTCAAGTGTATCTTTGAAAGTTTAAGTGGCTGCTGCATTTGCCATTATGGCAGTAATGATAACTGTAAGAAGAGTGGTATAAGACAGATCCTTTTGTACATACTTGAGCACTTAGAAAATGACAAGCTCAGTCCACAATGAGAGAACCAGAGAGCTTCTAGGATTCCCCAAGAAGAATTCTCTTCTTTCTTGTAGATGTGGGGCTGGCACTGCTGAAATTCAAGGCAAAAATCTAATTGGATAGGTTTCTGAATTACAACAACAGTTTATTTCAGTCTCATCAAGTTTCTCATTTGAAAATTAGGACCTGGATCAGGAAAAGAATGGGATCCTGAAACTGGGAACAGAGATACCTGGTTTGTCCTACATGAAATTTAATAATTTTGAACCTGTCCCTATTCCCCCCTCTGTAAACCCCACTCATAGCTGGGAGGCTCCAATACCAGTGAAAGCAGCTTGCTTTCCAGTGTCTGAGAACACTAGCCTTCTCTGGCTTGAAAAATCTCTGATAATCTCATGGGGGCAGATACCTTGAAGAGGAATGCTCATTAAGATCCACAACCATCCTATGACCTCTAGATCCATAACTAGGGTAAAATCTCAATATACTCCAGGAAGACAAGTATACACAATGACCCAGCAGGAAAAAGCTTAAATACCCAACAGAAACTCAAGGGCCACATGTGAGAGTGGGTTCTAGAAGCAACTGACCAAGGGGAATAAAATATAATGCTATGTCAGACCAAACTAATGGGTAGGAGCACACTTAACTATAGACTCCAGATTTAAGATATTAGTTCATGTAGCTAGAAATGAGTGTAATACCTTATCTGGTTTGTGAGCAAAAAGTTGCCTTTAAAGGTTGAGATGAACAAGCTTCCCTGGCATTGATATGGAGGGAGTAAAGAATCCAGTGATTTAGGAATATGGAACTGGATTTATCATGTAAGAATTTCATACCCCTATTCCTCCTCAACTGTGTTCTACAAGAGAGTCCAGAAAACAATGAGAACCATACTGGTAAAAGCAGAATCTACATCCTTATAAAGGTCTGTGATTAGTCTCCCCTGGTGTGAATATAGGGTATGCGGCCATTAAGAAAACCTCCCAGGTTTCAAGGGAGCTAAGAGCATCCAAGGTAACAGCCCAAGTGGCCACACCTAATAAAAGATAAGGTGGGAACATTATGTGTTAAGGGCAGTAAGGATGTACTGGTAATCAGAATGCCTTGCCCTACAGAGATCTTTGGCAATAGGTAATGATTAGAATACCCCTGGGAACAAAATAGGTCAAAGCCTACCATAATACTGTCTGATTTATGTAACAGAAAAAAATCTAGATCTGGCTGCCAGAAGTCTAACTTGTATCAACCAACATGGTGGAGAGTTAAAGCATTCGCTAGTTGACAATCCTGAGTTAGTTCACAGACTCAGAGAACATTAAAGGGCATGGAGACCAAGTACGTCCCTTGAAGAAACACCTTGAGTAACTATTACAAGCACACACCATACATTCTTAAATCCTTCCTCAGAGATTTGCGGCTGTTAATTGGAGGTATGATGTGCTGTGAAAAGGAATTATCTAGACATTTCATGTATAAATAGACACCGTCTCTGAACTGACCTTAATTTCTAGGGATCCAAAATGTTACTGTGGTCCACCGGTTAAATTAGGGACTTACGGTAGTCAGGTGATACATGCGGTTGTAAATCAAGTCTAACTGATAGTGAACATAAATAGATCAGGGACCCACTCTGTGGTTATTTCCTTGGTTCCTATATATACACTTGGGAAAGACATACTTGGCAACTGGTAGTACCCCATTTGGATTTTCTGATCCATGAGGTAAGGGGCATAATGGTAGGAATATCTAAAGTTCATGGAATTTCCTCTTCTTATCAAAACTGTAAACTAGAAACAATGTTACATCTCTGAAGTAGGTGCAGAGTTTAATCAGACTTCAAAAAACAGGTGGTGAAAACTACTATATCCCCAATAAACTCACCAGTTTGGCCTACATAAAAACTGGAAAACTACTATGGATTATCATAAACTTAATCAGGTGGTGACTTTCACTTTAACTGCAATTCGTAACACTTGATATGCAGCTACTAACCACGCTAATGCTTTTTTCTTCAAATAAAAAGGCCCTCTCAAAGTAAGCTGTTATTGTGTATAAAGTATAAGGATCACAAATAAGGATACCTTCCCACTGTTGCTTCTGCACTATGTTAATGCTCCTAATCCCTGCCATAATGTAGTTGTCTTGGCCATCTATTATCGCACAATTTCTGAACATCAGGAGTCCAAACACAGCTCACCTAAATCTGGTTAGGGTCTCACAGGCCTGCAATCAAGGTATTTACTGCTCTATATTCTTATTTGGAGGTTCAAATGGAAAAGAATCCACTTCCAAGCTAACTTATATTGTTGGAAGAATTTATTTCCTTGTGACTGGCTGTAGAACTGAGGGCCCTGACCTCCTGCTAGCAAGTGGCTGAAGACAACTCTCCAATCCAAAAAGATATGAAAAGTTCCTCGCCACAGAGGCTTCCCCAACATCACTTACTTTTTGTCTAACCAACAAGAAAAAACCCTAAAGCAAGTGTGCTAGCAAGACAGCATCTACATAACATAACGAAATCACAGAAGAGCCCTACAGCATCATGGCTATAACTGATGATTAGAAGCAAGCCACGGGTCTCACTCAAAGGAAGGGATCAAGAGCATGAATACCAGGAAGTAGCAGTCATTAGGGGCCACACTTGAAATCTGTCCACCACAAAAATCCACAGACATCTTCATCATCTCTACATTCCAGAAAACATGATCCTTCTCCACTATTTTGATGACATGCCCAGGACCACTGAATGGGCAGATACTTTAGTGAGATAGCCACTGGACCCCAGATTTTTAAGGGGTTATCTCTCAACCTCTACTTTGCATATATCTTAATAAAGCTTTAAATGTATCTGCTACTTCCTGACCATCCTATTGAATTAGCACAATGCTGTCAGAAATAAAATTATGTAAATACCAGAAGAAAACAATGAAAAGAAATGAAAAATTTAAAAAGCAGGATTGGGGGTGGGCAAGAAAAAGGAGGGGGCTGCTATGTTGGTCACTGTACCATTTTGCCTTTTTAAAAAATCATGTGCATGTATTGTTTAGATAAAAATAAAATATGGTTTATAAAAAGAAGAAAATAAAGATGTAGATCAAAAGATAAACAGAAATAGAAATGCTAAAGTGGCAATATTAACATCAAATTGACATGAAAGATAAGCACTAAACAGGAAATAAAGATTTATAATGGTAAATGGTTAAGTATTCATGGTATTTAAGCAAATAAATATTGGAACTAGGATGTAATGCTATGTGAAATACAGAAATATTTGGACCTAGGATATAATGCTATGTGAAATAAAGTAAATATTAAGTATTTACTTTAAGTCTGCTTTTATGGATTTAGAATTCTCAACTCCAACAGGATTTCATCTACATTTTTTTCTAATTGTTTTATTTTATTATTATTACTTAATACTTTACTACAACTAGACGTTGGGGTACAGTATGATGTAACATACTTTTTTTCAAGTTGTTAATCAGTTGTCAATTGTGAATAGAAAGAGACAGAACATAATTTTTAACATTAATTATTATATATACTTGGGTCTGCTTTTGTTCAACTGATCCATCTGCCAGCAGATGAACCAATGACATACATTAACATTTTCTGTAGCTTTATGATACAGTCTACTAATTAGTAAAGTGAGCCCCTCATGACTCATTTTTAGGATTTTCTTACCTAATTAAATCTGTACTTCACTTTAGCAATACCAAAAACAATCTCTAAAACTTTTATTGTTTCTGCATTATATACATAAATAAATTTTAAAAGACTTTTAAAGGAAATGTAAATGGACAATAAATATTTCAGAAAAAATGTAACCTGAGTTACTCCTAATCAGGGAAACAAATTCCTGAGAATTCAAAATGCCACCATTTTTGTCTATCAATATGACAAATTTTAAAAGTTTAAAAATTATTAAGTCTTAGTGTTACCAAGTCTTTGGAAAATACATAAGTTCTTTTCTTTTTAATTCAAGTAAAATTAACAAGTATTTTATTAGTTTCAGGTGTAAAATATAACGATTCAACAATTTTATACGTTTCTCAGTGCTCATCAAGGTAAGTGTACACTTAATCCCCTGTATCGATTTCACATCACTGATGCAACTTAACTCCCCTCCGGCAACCACCGGTTTACTCTCTGTTTTTGAGTCTTTTTAAATTCTATTTCTTTACCATTCTTTGTTAACTTGTTTTATTTCATAAATACTACACAAGTGAAATGTAGTTTTGTTTTTCTCTGTATTTCACATAGCATTATATCCTAGGTCCATCCATGTTGTCGCAAATGGCAAGATCTTACTCTTCTTCACAGCTGGGAAATATTGCGGGTGTTCATGTCTCTCTGTGTGTGTGCACCCCATCTTCAACCATTCATCTATCAATGGACACTAAGATTGCTTCCATATTGTGGCTACTGTAAATGATGCTGCAAGAAACCTAGGGATGTATGTATCTTTTGAAATTAGTGTTTTCATTTTCTTTGGGCAAATACACAGAAGTGGAATTACTGGATCATACGGTAGTTCTATTTTTAGTTTTCTGAGGAAACTCCATAATGTTTTCCATAGTGGCTACACCAACTGTACTCCCACCAACAGTGCATGGGGGTTCCTTTTTCTCCACATCCTTGCCAAAACTTGTTATTTCTTGTACTTTTTGTTTAAGCCATTTTGACAGGCATAAAATAGTATCTCATTGTGGTTTTTATTTGCAGTGCCCTGATAACTAGTGATGTTGAATAACTATCTTCTCATATTTCTTTTGGCTGGCTGTACATCTTTTTTGAAAAATGTCTATTCAGGTCCTCTGCCCATTTTTGATTGGATTATTTGTTCTTTTGGAGTGCAGGTGTATATATTTTTTATGTATTTTAGATACTAACCCCTAGTTAAGACCTATCATTTGCAAGAGTAGGTTTTTTTATTCTATTGATGGTTTCCTCTGCTGTGCAAGCACTTTTTATTTCGATGTAGTCCCAACAGTTTAGTTTTGCTTTTGTTACTCTGCCAGAGTAGACATATCTAATGTGTTTCTATAGCCAAGGTCAAAGAATTTACTGCCTATGTTTTCTTCTAGGAATCTTATAGTTTTAGGTCTCAGATTTAGGTCTTTAATCCGTCTTGAGTTTATTTATGTGTATGATGTATGAAAGTGGTCCAGTTTCATTCCTTTGCATGTAGCTGTCCACTTTTCCCACCACGATCTGTTAAAAAGAATTTTTTGCCCCATTGTACATTCTTTCCTCATTTGTCATAGGTTAACTGACCGTATAAGCATGTGTTTATTTCTAGACTCTATTTTGTTCCACTGGTCTATGCATCTATTTTTTTTTTTTTTTTTGCCAGTACCATACCATTTCAATTACTACAGCTTTATAATATACCCTGAAAACTGGAATTTTGATACCTCTGGCTTTGTCCGTCCTTCCTTTTCAAGATTACTATGTTGGGTCTTCTGTAGTTCCATACAAACTTCAGGATTATTTGTTCAAGTTTTCTGGAAAATGTTGCTGGTATTTTGATGGGAACTTCATTACATCTGCAAATTGCTTTGTGTAGTATGGACATTTTAACAATTTGTTTCTCCAATCCACTATCTTTCCAAGTGTTTGTTACCTTCAATCTCTTTCATCAATATTAAATAGTTTTCTGAGTATAGGTCTGTCACCTCCTGGTTAATTTTATTCCATGGTATTTCATTCTTTGTGGTTCAACTGTAAACGGGACTGTTTTCTTAATTTCTCTTTCTACTATGTCATTACTAAAGATATGCAACAGATTTCTGCATACTAATTTTTTATTCGAGGACTTGACTGAGTTCACTTATCCATTCTGGTAGTTTGGGGTGGTCTTTAGGGTTTTCTATATATAGAATCACGTCAACTGCAAATACTGGAAGTTTTAGTTCTTTATGAATATAGATACCTTTTATTTCTTTTTCTTGACTGATTGCTCTGGCTAGGACCTCCAGTATAAAAGTGGTGAGAGTGGAATGAAAGTGGTGAGACTGGACATTTGCGTCCTGTTTATCATAAAGGCAAGGGCCTCAGTTTTCACCACTGAGTATTATGTTAGCTATGGGTTATTCACACATGGCTGTATTTTGTTAAAATATGTTCCCTCTAAACCTACATTTCTTAGGGTTTTTATCATGACTGGATATTGTACTTAGTCAAATGCTTTTTTGGCATTTGTAGAGATTATATGGTTTTTATCCTTTTTGTTATTAAAGCAATGTATCACATTCATTGGTTTGTGAATACTGAGTCACTCTGCATCATGGGAATAAATCCCACTTGATCATGGTGAATGAATTTTTTAATATATTATTAGACTTGTCTTGTTAATATTTTGTTGAGGATTTTTGCATCTATGTTCCTCAGAAATACTGGAATATAATGTTCCCCCACTTTTTTTTTTTTTTTTTTTTTTTTTTTTTTTGTATCTTTATCTAATTTGGGAATCAGAGTAAGGCTAGCTTCACAGAACGAATTTGGGAGCTTTTTTTCTCATCTGTTTTTTTGGAATGGTTTGAGAAGTATAGTTATTAACTCTTCTTTGAATGTCTGGCAGAATTTGCCTGAGACACCATCTGGTCGTGGACTTTTTATTAGTGGTGGGAGTTATTTTCTGTTTGTTTGTTTGTTTATCACTGATTCAATTTTATCACTGGCAATCAATCTGTTCACATTTTCTTATTTCTTCCAGATTCAGTTTTCAAGGTTTAATGTTTCAAAGAATTTCTCCGTTTCTTCTATGTTGTCAAATTTGTTGGCATTCCAAAATAGATATTTTCAAGGGAAGAGTTCAGATGGTGGAAGAAGAGTAGGCAAACCTAATTTCATCTGGTCCCTAGAATTCAGTTAAATAATTATCAAATCATTCTGAATACCTATGAAGTTAACCAGAGATCTAAGAATAGGATGAATTGCTGCCATTGTGGAAGACACAGAAGACTTTAGAGAATCACTTACTGGAGAAATAAAAGAACTAAAATCTAATCAGGCTGAACTAAAAAGGGTTGTTACTGAAATGCAATAAAAAAATGGAGGCCCTAATGCTAGGATAAACGAGGCAAAAGAGTCAGTTATACAGGAGACAAAATGATGGAGAATAAGGAAGCTGAGAAAAAGAGATAAACAACTACTGGATCATAAAGGAAGGAATCAAGAGATGAGCAATATGATAAAGCAAAACAATATTAGAATAACTGGGTTCCAGAGGAAGAGGAAGGAGAAAGATGGACAGAAGGTTTATTTGAAAAAATTATACCTGAAACTTCCCAAACTATCCTAATGTGGGGAAGAAAAAAAGGCCCGCAAGTTCAGGGGATGAAGAGAACACCCCTCAAAATCAATAAAAATAGGTCAACAACTTGACATATAGTGAAGTTTGCAAATTTCATCAAGAGAAAATCCTGAAAGCAGCTCGGGACAAGAGGTCCTTAACCTGGAAGGGTAGAAACATAAGGCTGGCAGGAGACCTGTCCACAGAGACCTGACAGGCCAGAAAGGACTGGCATGATATATTCAATGTGTTAAATGAGAAAAATATGCAGCCAAAAATACTTTACCCAGCAGGGCTATCATTAAGAATAAAAGGAGAGATAAAGAGATTCTAGGACAAACAGAAACTAAAAGAATTTATGATCACTAAACCAGCCTTGCATGAAATACTAAAGGGGATCCTTTGAGCAAAGAGAGCCTAAAAGTAAGACCAGAAAAGGAATAGAGACAACCTATAGAAACAGTGACATTATTAGGTAATAAAATTTAGGTATAGCTAAATTCCCTATCTTTCAATAATAACACTGAATGTAAATGGACTGAATGCTCCAATCAAAAGACACAGGGTATCAGATTAGATTTAAAAAAAAAAAAAAAAACAAAACAAAAACAAACAAACAAAAAAAAACAAGACCTGTTGATATGCTGTCTACAAGAGACACATTTTAGACCCAAACTCATACCCAAACTGAACGTGATGGGGTGGGGATCCATTTATCAAGCTCATGGATATCAAAAAAAGCTGGGGTAGCAATCTTTATATCTGACAAACTAGGTTTTAAATCAAAGACTGTAATAAGACACAAAGAACACTGTACCATAATAAAGGGATCTATCCAACAAGAAGATCTAACAATTGTGAATGTTTATGCTTGTAACATGGGACCAGCAAATTATATGAACCAATTAATAACAAAATTAAAGAAACACACTGATAATAATACAGTAAGAGTAAAGGACTTTAACACTCTACGTACAATAAATGGACAGATCATCTAAGCAGAAGATCAAAAAGGAAACAAAGACTTTGACACACTCTACCAGATGGACTTCACAGATATATCAAAACATTTCATCCTAAAACTACAGAATACACATTTTTCCAAGTGCATATGGAATATTCTCCAGAATATACCACACACAGGGTCTCAACCAGTACCAAAAGACTGATGATTCCCTACATATTTGCGGCCCAGTTTTTTGTTTGTTTTTTTTTTTTTTGAAGATTTATTTGACAAAGAGAGAGAGGGTGCACAATGGGAGAAGGAAAAGCAGACTCCCTACTGAGCAGGGAGCCTGATGTGGGGCTTGATCCCAGGACCCTGGGATCATGACCTGAGCCGAAGGCAGATGTTTAACCAACTGAGGCATCAAGGTGCCCCTCAGACTAGATTTTTAAAACTTCAACTCAATCACAAGAGAAAATTTAGAAGGAACACAAACACATGGAAGTTAAAGAGCATCCTACTAAAGAATGAATGGGCCAACCAGAAAATTGAGGAACACTATTAAAAAATTCATGGAAACAAAATAAAAACACAACTGTTCTGAACCTTTGGGAGGCAGCAAAGTTGGACCCATGAGGAACATATACAGCAATATAGGTCTTTCTCAAGGAACAAGAAAAGCCACAAATACACAACCTAACCTTACACCTATAGGAGCTATAGAAAGAACAGCAAATAAAGCCTAAATCCAACAGAAGGAGAATAAAGATCAGAGCAGAAATCAATGAAAAGGAAATCAAAGAATATAATGGATCAAAGGAATTAGGAGGTGGATCTTTGAAAGAATTAACAAGATTGATAAACCTCTAGTCAGACTTACCAAAAAGCAAAGAGAAAGGACCAAAATAAATAAAATCATGAATGAAAAAGGTGAGATCACAACTGACACCGAAGAAATAAAAGAGCATATTATGAGCAATTATATGCCAACAAATTGGGCTATCTAGAAGAAATGGACACCTTCCTAGAAACATAAACTACCAAAACTAAAACAGGAAGAAACAGAAAACTGGAACAGAGTCATAACCAGCAAAGAAATTGAAGCAGAAATAAAAAATATCCCAACAAACAAAGGGTGGGTCCAGGACCAGATGCCTCCCACCAAATTCTACCATTTATTTATTTATTTGTTTGTTTGTTTATTTATTTATTAAAAGATTTTATTTATTTCACAGAGATCACAAGTAGGCAGGGAAGCAGGCAGAGAGAGAGGAGGAAGCAGGCTCTCCGCAGAGCAGAGAGCCCGATGCGGGGCTTGATCCCAGGACCCTGGGATCATGACCTGAGCTGAAGGCAGAGGCTTTAACTCACTGAGCCACCCAGGCACCCCTACCATTTGTTTTTTTTTGTTTTTTGTTTTTTTTTAGATTTTATTTATTTGACAGAGAGAGATCACAAGTGGGCAGAGAGGCAGGCAGAGAGAGAGAGAGAGAGAGAGAGAGAGAGAGAGAGAGGAAGAAGCAGGCTCCCTGCAGAGCAGAGAGCCCGATGTGGGACTCGATCCCAGGACCCTGAGATCATGACCTGAGCTGAAGGCAGAGGCTTAAGCACTGAGCCACCCAGGTGCCCCTACCATTTGTTTTTTAAAGACTTTATTTATCTGTCAGAGAGAGAACACAAGCAGGAAGAGTGGCAGGCAGAGTGAGAAGCAGGCTCTCTGCTGAGCAAGGAGCCAGATGTGGGACTAAATCCCAGGACCCTGGAATCATGACCTAAGTCAAGGCACTTAACCGACTGAGCCAACCAGGCATTCCTCCACCAAACATTTAAAGAAGAATTAATACTTCTTCTTCTGAACATGTTTCAAGAAACAGAAATAGAAGGAAAACTTCCAAGCTCTTTCTATGAGCATTACCTTGACCTTAAAACCAAAGACCAAAAGGAGAATCACCAAAAAGGAGAATTACAGAGCAATATCCCTGATGAACATGGATGCAAAAATTCTTACCAAGATACTAACTAACAACATCCAGCAGTACACTGAAAGGATTATTCACCACGACAAAGTTGGATTTATTCTTGGGCTGCAAAAGTGGTTCAACATATGCAAATCAATCAATGTGATGGACTACATTAATAAAATAAAGGACAAGAACCATATGAGCATCTCAATAGATACAGAAAAAGAACATTTGACAAAATATAGCATCCTTTCTTGATTAAAACTCCGCAGTGTAGGGATGGGAAAATGTACTTCAATATCATAAAAGCTTTATGTTAAAAACCCACAACAAATATCATCCTCAACAGGGAAAAACTGATAACTTATCACCTACAGTTGGGAATACAACAGGAATGACCATCCTCTGCACTTTTGTTTGACACAGTAATAGAAGTCCTACCCTCCGCAATCAGATAACAAAAAGAAATAAAAGGCATCCAAATTGGCTAAGAAGAAATCAAACTTTCACTCTTCGCAGATGACATGTTATTCTATGAGGAAAACCCAAGACACCATCCCAAAATTACTACAAGTCATATAGGAATTCAGCAAAGTCACAGGATATAAAAACCAATGCAGAGAGGTCAGCTGCATTTCTATACATTAACACTGAGGCAGAAGAAAGAGCAATTAAGGAATCGATCCTATTTAAAATTGCACCAAAAACCATAAGATACCGAGAATAAACCTTACCAAAGAAGTAAAGGATCTGCACTCAAAACTAGAGATTATGAAGGAAATTGAGGAAGACATAAAGAAATGGAAAAACATTTCACACTCATGGACTGGAAGTTCAAATACAGCTAAAATGTCTATGCTGGCCAAAGAAATCTACACATTCAATGCAATCCCTATCAAAATACCATCAATTTTTTCCAAAAAGTTGGAACAAATAATCCAGAAATTTTTATGGAACCAGAAAAGACCCCAAATAGCCAAAGGAATGTTGAAAAAGAAAACTAAAGCTGGTGACATCACAATTCCGGATTTCAAGCTATACTGAAAGGTGTAATCATCAAGATAATACGGTTTTGGGACAAAAAAGGACACACAGATCAATGGAAAAGAACAGAGAACCCAGAAATGGACCCTCAACTCTATGGCCAACTAATCTTCCACAAAGCAGGAAAGAATATTCAATGGATAAAAGACAGTCTCTTCAACAAATGGTGTTAGGAAAACTGGATAGCCACATGCTGAAGAATGAAACCGGACCATTTTCTTACACCATATACAAAAATAAACACAAATGGATGAAAGACCTAAATGTGAGCCAGGAATGCATACAAATCCTAGAGGAGAACAAAGGCAATAACCTATTGGACATTCACCACAGTATCTTCCCAATAGACAAGTCGTCAAAGGCAAGGAAAACAAAAGCAAAAATGAACTACAGGGACTTCACCAAGATAAAAAGCTTTTGCACAGCAAAAGAAACAGTCGATGAAACCAAAAGACAACTGACAGAATGGGAGAAAATATTTGCAAATGTCTTATCAGATAAAGGCTGGTATCTAAAATTTATAAAGAACTTAGCAAACTCAACACCCAAAAAACAAACAAACAAAAAATCCGGGTAAGAAATGGGCAGAAGACATGGACATTTCTCCAGAGATATCCAAATGGACAAGAGATATGAAAAAATGCTCAACATCACTTGGCATCACAGAAATACAGATCAAAACCACAATGAGCTACCACCTCACACCAGTCAAGCTAAAATTAACAACTCAGGAAACAACAGATGTTGGTGAGAATGTGGAGAAAGGGAGGTCTTACACCGCTGGTGGGAATGCAAGCTGGTGTAGCCACTCTGGAAACAGCAGGGAGGCTCCTCAAAAAATTAAAAATAGAGCCACTGGACAACCCAGCAACTGCACTACTATTTATCCAAAAGATATAAATATAACGATTCGAAGGGGACACATTCACCCCAGTGTTTGCAGCAACAATAGCCAAAATATGGGAAGAACCCAGATGTCCATCAACAGATGAATGGATTAAGAAGCTGTGTGTGTGTGTGTGTGTGTGTGTGTGTGTGTGTGTGTGTGTGTGGAGAGAGAGAGAGAGAGAGAAAGGAGTATTCTTCAGCCATCAGAAAGAATGCAATCTTGCCATTTCCAACAAGGTGGATGGAACTAGAGGGTATTATGCTAAGCGAAATAAGTTAGAGAAAGATAAATACCATATGATTGCATTCGTATGTGGAATTAACAAACAAAACAGACAAACATAGGGGAAAGGTACAAAAAATAAAATAAAAGGAAAACAGAGAGGGAGGCAAACCATTAGAGACTCTTAACTATAGGGAACAAACTGAGGGATGCTGGAGGATAGTTGGGTAGCAGGATGGGGTAACTGGGTGATGGGCTAAGGAGGGCACATGAAGTAATGAGCACTGGCTGTTGTATCCAACTGATGAATAACTGAATACTACCTCTGAAACTAATAATACAGTATGTTAAGTAAACTAAATTTAAACAAAAAAATTTTTTTAAAAAGGAAATATGGGTGGATATGATGGCACAGATTATTATGACAACTGTAGTGTAAATGTGCTTATCTTGCTGTTAGTACATGAGTTATTATCATAAAGTTGGCAAAATCTGAGTATTTCTCTTTAATGTGTTATCTGAGATCAAGATACCGCAATTACAAAATACTGCTACATTCATGAAAAACAAAATTAGGCTGTGGATATAATAAGTAAATGAGTTTCTATAATATCACACACAGTAACCCCGTTCAGTCCTGTTAACCATACTCTTCCTTGTTGAAATGTGGAATAAAATAGGGGCAACTGGGTGGCTCAGTCAGTTAAGTGTCTGATACTTGATTCTGGCTCAGGTCATGATCTCAGGGTCATGGGATCAAGCCCCATGTAAGGCTCTGTGCTCAGTACAAAGCCTGCTTAGGATTCTCTCTCTCCCTCTCCCTCTGGCCCTCCTCCTGCTTGTGCTCTCTTTCTCTACATAAGTAAATAAATAAAATCAATCTTTATATATATATTTATTTCCTAGTAAAAATACAGGTTAATATTTGTCAGATCCGGGACAACTGGGTGGCTCAGTTGGTTAAGCATCTGCCTTCAGCTCAGGTCATGATCCCAGGAACCTAGGATAGGGTCCGGCATCAGATTCCTTGATCAGGGGGGTGCCTGCTTCTCCCTCTGCCTGACGTTTCCCATGCTTGTGTGTGTCCTCTCTCTGTCTCTCTCTCTCTCTCTCTCTGGCAAATAAACAAAAACTTCTAAAAAAAAAAAAAACTTTAAAAAACATTTTTCACATCTATTCAAAATGGATGAAAAGAAAAGACCTACGCACAATCAAGTTTTAATGTCACAAGATGATAGAATTTATAAGAAGCTAGCAAAGAATACAACAAGGTAAGTATCTCTGAGTGATGGGTGAATGTTGGAGTTCTAAGAGGGGATATGGGGTTTTTAATCTTTCTTGAAGTATGTTAGGGTGAGTCCTTTCTGCAGCCAGTGAAGAGACATTCATATCCTACCTAATTATGCTGAAAACAGCAAAACATCCACAAATATTTTCTAAGATTATCCATGCCAGATCACTCTTTGTCTTGCTTCAACTAATTCAGAACCTCAAAGGACTATAACTACTGAAAAACAGTTCCCTACACCAATCACAGCTTATGTTTTTGTTCTGTTTACTGAACAGTAAATTTGTATTCCTAATATTTCGTTACAGAGCTCCAGAAGGAAAATCAACAGATACATGAAGTGATACTGCTACAAATTTAGTCTTCAATGTCATTAACAATCCTTTTAAATATCCTAGATTGGCATCCTCTTATTTCTTTAAAATCAATTCCAAATCGTTCACAACTCTCCTCATTTATATTCATGCCTGCCAAAAATTCTAGCACTGACTCTAGGTTAAGAAATCCTGTACGAGGATCAAAGGTCCTCACCAGAGGGAAACAAATCTCCTCTGTCCTCCTATCTCAAAGACTTAGGACCAAAGCCTATCAAGTAAAGAATTATATCAACATGTACATAATTTTCTTCAGCAGTTTGAAAAGAAATTAAAAATTTTTTTTGGTCATGGGGGAAAGGATTCTGCTTTACATATGATTAAAGTTAGGATACAGAGTAAGAAATTGTACAACCACAGTCAATCCAAATTTATGGTAATGGTGGTAAATAAAGGTAATAAAACTAGTAGAAAACACCAAATTACATGTATTTAAACAGTTATAAACAGTAACACAAATATATACAAGTATGTACATAAAGGCCATTTTTCCTAAAAATGACTTCATAAAACTATTATGTTGATATATATAATCAAACACATACATACAGATAGTAACAGTCATATCTTTACTTACTTGATCAGCCCTTGAACATCTGTATAAAAGATGATATAACTGGATGATGCCTTTGGAAGATTAGAGGGTATCACGAAGAAAATTAGTAATATCTGAAACACCCAAGTTAAAGCCACAGCTTGACATCAACAAGGACTGGAACAATACAGCAATGTATTTTTCCTAAAGCTAAACATGTGAAAAATAGTAGTTACCTCTGGATATAACTGAATAGAGACTGTGAAAATTCCTGAGTTCCTAGCTTCCTTGAAGACTACAGTTTTAGGCAGTCAATGCTCTTATCCTAGTACTAACCAGCAGCTTTTATTGTGTACTGTCTTCTGAAAAAATTAAAATACGTACCACATATCTTTGCTCTAATTATCTAAAAGTAACTGTGCCATGCAAATCTGTGTTCTCCTTTTCACAGTATGTACTAAAATGGGAAAGCAAATACCCAGCCATAGACTACATTACCCAGATCACCTCAGTATGCAGTAAATTCCCATCAATGGAATGTAAACAAAGGAGTCAAAAGCTTCTAAGAAGTAGGTACTGCTCCATTCTCTCTCCCCTTCCACCCACTGAATGCAAACAACACTGAGGCTCTAGAGGAAAAAAGGATCAGATAATGGAAGGAGCATGATCCCTGAATCATATGAAGGGAAGATAGGTACCACTAATTCTGGTACAGATTGGTTAGACAATAAGAAATTAATGTCTATCATGATAAGCCACTGTATTTGAAATTTAATTTTTATAGCTACTCTATGTAGTTGCTAGAATTTTTGAGAACAGGTTAAAAAACATCCACAAAGTTAATTTCAGAGAGACACTGAAATTATGTAAAAACCTCAAACAAAGAAAGCCCAAAACCCACTTCTAAGTAAATACTAACCTATCATTTGAGGATTTTCAAATAACTCTGCAATAAAATGAGCGGTTTATATCTTCTGTCCTAAAACATTCTGTATATTCTATATATTACTTTTCATTTTAAGAAAGTGGAAGAAATCAGGGTTAAAGTGTTTTTAAAAAACTTAATAATTCAAATACTATATAATCAAACACAAAAAAATGGGAGAAATGAAGTTTATGTTTAGAACTTCCTTACTCTTCTCAAATTAGGCACTAAGCTGACTGTGAAATATCCTGGACCAGTTCCTAATCTCAATTTAAAATATGCATATGATGAGACGTAAAGGAGTTTAAAGGTAATTCAGCTAAATCACTAAAAGGGATCAACAATGATTACTGTATAAAATATAATCATTTCTACCAAAAATCATGGCTATAAAATCTGAACATTTCTAAAGATCAAATTAAGATACAATTCTAAGGTATGTGCCTTGGTTTGATGATACCTTGACTGATATAACTATCTCTTTCATTCAATTAGTATTTGTAAAGTTCTATTTATTTTACCTGCTTCTTATGTACATCCTCCTTGAGGATCAAAATAAACCAAGCTGTTTAACTTGGGGGGGGGTAATCTGACACAAATTCAACTCTTTCTTTTGCCTTATGTTTTCTTCATATTTTATTAAATTCCATTAAATGTTATATTAAGAAAGTCCCCCAAATTGCCAAAGACCAAACATGTACAAACATTTTTACATAATAAGATATTACTAGTATCAACTATAATAAGGGTGAGGTAAAAAATAAACACTAACAGTTTCTGGATAGTCTGTTCTAAAAGAAGAAAAAAGGTGTTTAGGGCACTAAAATAAGATTCCCTTTAAGCGAGAAGCACATTTGGTGATGGTGTAACAGAGAGTAATATGGCTATCATGCAAGTCCAAACAAAGCCTTATTTTCTGCTCACCAATAAGGCTACAATGAACTAGTAGATAGTTCAGGATTAAGCTGTTAATCTTTCCGCTGTAATGAGATATAGCCAATAAAAGTAACTTAAACTCAAAAAGGGAACACACTCTTCCTCACCTAATTTCATTTAAGCCTTCAAAAGGTATTATCATTTTTAAATGATCCTGGATATCATCTTAGCTTTTTATTTTAAACATAAAGATACCATTCAATAAAAACCTCTTGTGTCTACCTTTAGAGTCAGATTACATTTCTCTGGACCAAGAAGAAAAAGGAACGTCAGAATAATACTTCAAAAGAGGAGGGGACATAAAGGCAGAAAGAGAGATGGTCCTGGGACCACAACTCTTCAGATGGAGGAGACCGGGAGAGGGAAGAATAGTAGAGGAGTACCTGCCTTGGGCCAAGAATCATGTTTTAGCATGAAGTGGTCCTGAGTCTTATCCTCTTACCTACCCCCAAAGGGGACCTATGCTGGACTATATATTTAACTCCCCAATCCTTGATTCCTTGATTTCCAAGGAAATCCATTCAATTCCTTGAATCCTTCCCCTTCTTCTTACTGATCGTGATCACCAGGATTTCAATGTTATCAACAATGACCACTAGGACCACCACAATGACAACACTGGGGCTAGTTGTTAAATGTCCATGGTGGGTGGGAGTGGATTTCTTATCCATGTAAAAATTACCAGCAGGGGATGACCTACACGGAAGTGCATACTGGGAAGGCTATCATCCTGGGAGAGTAATTCATCCCTAACCCCCCTTTTAAAATAGGCAGAGCTAGAATCAAGGATCTTCCAAGAAGTGTTCTACTATTGCTTAATATAGAGAGTTAGCTGCCTATAGTGTACCACCAGCCTGTACATGGAATATTATCAAGTCACAGTCACAAAAGAGCCACTACAGTTCAGCTTCCCAGTCCGATTTTAAAAAGCAAAGGCATCTTGGTAGTGATGCTTTTACAACAAGAGTGTTGTACTGTAGATCAGGTCTTCATTTTCCAAATCATGGATGCCCATCAGGTTCATCCACCAGCACAAGAACATTTGGTTGTACCAGTGGGCCTTCAACCACCATTTCTGTCACATCTGGGGTTGTACAGGTTATCAATGTCAACAAACATACACTTGGCTAGGTATTACCAGGCTCTAGCCACTCTTGTGGCCACTCATACATGCCTTTCTTAGGAACTAAGAGCTCCAGAATGGAGTGTTCACCTCGAGAGCACAGTGCCTGGCACCAGTAGCGCTCCTCCACTTCCACCCCCACCCCTAAATGATCAACTCATTCACGGGACATGTGAAATATATGTGACTGACTGTCACCATTAGTCCAGACTCCCCACCAGGGTCAGAACAGAGGAATGAGAACTGGCAGGATAGAAAGATACTCATAGGGCTTTGAAAGGACCCAAGCTCTGTCTGCTGCATGGATGAGTGTCTACAACTGTGCTGCCTGCAGCTTCTTCCTTTTCATGTACAAAATTCATTTCTGAGTGATAATGAAATACACAGCTGTTGAAGCTGTGATTATGTACATTTTGACTGTTAAAAAATTAACAATTTCAATTATTTGACAACTGCCTATCACCATGGAAAAGATTACATGATCTATGATATTTTAGGAGAAATAAACTTCAGTCTTGTTTAAACACCTACTATTTAGTCGTCTACTTTAGCTAAACTTAATTTAGATGTGTGTTAAATTTAAATTTTTCATTATGTTAAAAATCAGAATAAATGTTTTAGTGTTTTCTTATATGATTTTAAATCCTGTACACCCAAAATCTTACACTGTAGTGGGTGCAGCTATAAAGACATATTTCTTGCATTACACTCATATGTTGATTAATTCTACTCAAGTATTTATATCTGCTCAATTCTGTAAAGTTTTACTCCACACTCCTCATCTTCATTGTATTATTTCCTATTTTCTGGCTATCTTTGTCATATTCATTTCAGTCAATGATATACTTGTTCTTTCCCCTAATATCTCCTTAGAATTTTCACAATTACTCATACTTCTTAGATATTTTTCAGTCATTTTAATACTTAGTAAACCTTTTAAGCTTTGCAATGAACATGTAGAAATTCAAATGTTATTATGAAACACTTTTATCCATTTTATCAGTGACTTAGTAATTAATGTATGTAATTTCTGACAAGTCATAATATGAGTTCAAACACAAGTTAACAGGTGAGATTTAAATAAAGTCACAGGTGCTTTTTCACTTTCTTTGCTGTAGTCACAGAGTAAAATGCACCCAGCTAAATCTTGAGGAAGAATTCCTCTGTATTTTACATGTTGAGATTTGGCAACAACCCCATTTGTAAGCTAGGGACTAGAAGAAATCAATGTCCTTTAAAAGTTCAAGTTTTCTTTACAAAAGAACAAAGCTTCCTCTCTAAAGGAGAGAGAATGACTCATCACAGACTATCCTATCCTCTAAGATACCTGTATCTTTTTCCAATCATATTAAAAAGACAAAACCAGTTTTCCCTTCAGAGTCACCTGTCAAAAGCCAACATAAGACTAAATTCTGTCATTAGATATACCTCATTTATGCTCTAATTCCAATTTCTATTCACAGAACTTATTATTAGTAGTAGCATACTAAGACAATTAGTATTAATCATTGGTTTGTGATGGCATATTAACAGATTATTTGATCACTATCGAGGTTTTCCTTTCCCTCCCATGATTAGATAGTCTATGAATGCAAGGGATCAGGGAAGTTCAGTTCATCTACATCTCTCACACCTAACCCAATGCCTGAAACAATAGGCTTTAATGAATTTTTGAATGAATAAACTATAATCCAACTTTTTCAGTCGATACCTGAGGGTACAAAATTCAAATGCCATTGATTAGTTCATTTAAATGCTTACTAAGCCCATAACTACAACAATAAATAACAGTTAGATTAAGTAAATAACATGAATGTTCCAAAATTCAACATGTATTCAGTGTCATGTATCTAAAAGTCAAAACGTCCAAACCAAATTATTTCCATATCCATCCTCCAACACCAATGCTCATGCAAAATTTTCTTTTGGTGAACATCAGCAAGTCAAACTAGCAATGAGCTTAGATTCCTTCCTCTTATCTTTCAGAATCACTTCATAGCCTTAGTATTTGTAGACTCTGTCACTTCCTCTTCATCCTGATACTCTATAAATTTAAACATGTGTTTCTTCCTAATTGGATCAGTAAAAAACTGAATCAGTGAAAGAAGTCTGATTCCAAATCATTACAACCTCCAAATTATTATCTAAACTGCATCAGAAAAGTAGTTCTAAAAATGCTAATTAATACTCATCTAATACTCATCCAATACTAATACTCATCTTTTCTTTCTAAAATGCCATCAATTTCACAAAAAGGTCTTCTGTAGTCAATATGTTTATAAAATGACTATATCCCTTCTCCTTTCAAGAGAGAGAAAATGTGAAGCCTTTGATAAGATTTGTATTAAAGAACCTGATTTCTTTTATTAAACATCCCACAATTATTTATGGCTCTTTTTGTCTTTCTTCCCTATCAGAACACTCAATGTTCAAAACATAACCTTTCTCTGAGCTCTGTTTTTACTACAGTATCATATGCCCTCTACAGTAAAAGGTATAATCTCATCTTTATATGTCTTGTTTCCACAGTAAGAAATGCTTCACTGCTGCCTAGCTAATTCCCACTCATCTTTCAAGTCTCAGTTCAAGTTTTATCTATTCAGCAAGCCTTCCATGACCCTGTTCTCTAGACAGGCCTAAGTGAATTTTTCATGTTTTCAAACCACCCTGTATATCTTCTTACTAAAGTATTCTACAACATCTGTTTCCCATGAGACTATATTCCATGAGGACAGAATTGTGGTTTTAGCTCTGAATATAAAGCCTCTGATTATAGGAGATGCATAAGCACCTATTTTAGCTAGTGAACGGATTCTTTACAATTCTGATAGGGAGAAAAGACAAGACAGAAAGCCATAAATAGTTGTAGGAATCAACGGTTTATGGGATGCTCAATAAACAAGAAATCAGGTTCTTTAATACAAACCTTATCAAAGCCTTCACATTTTGTACCTTTCCAAATGGGAAGGGATGTAGTCATTTCCCAAACATACTGACTAAAGACTTCGTTTGGGGAAGCATTTCACAAACACCTATCTATCTCTACTTCAGATAATAAACTAAACAAGACAGACAAGGTAAAGGGCACCCAGCTTCAACAACACTTAATATTTTACAACCAAACTTGTTTCTTTTTGCTTCTTTTTCAGTTTTCATTGTCGTACCCCACATACCCCTCTCTGATCCCATTCTCTAAGTAAACAATATCATAAACTTGATTTCAAGTTATCTTATGTATTTATACTTTATATAAGTGGTACAATGTATTATGTATCTTTCTGAAGCTTGCTTTGTCCTTTAAACTGCATTCCTGAAATATACTCATAGTAGTATCTAAAGCTCTAGTTCATGCAATTTCAATCACTACAGAAAATTTAAATGTTTTAATATACCACATTTATCAATTATCTTATTCATACACATTTAGGCTCTTCTTTATTTTGTTGCTATTATAAACAAAACAGATATAAAAATTATTGTATTTGCCTCCTTTATATACACGAAAATTTCTCTAGAGGTTACATCTAGGAACTGAATTGCTTTTCTTCAAAGTATTCTCAGTAAAAAAAAGAAAGAAAGAAAGAAAGAAAGAAAGAAAGAAAGAAAGAAAGAAAGAAAGAAAAACAACGAAGAAAAAAAGAACGAAGGTCACTTTTACAATGTAGCATTCATTAAATATTTTCCAAATGAATGAAAAATGAACAGGTCATTCAATTTTTCTTAATACTGCCAAATTTTTTTTCTGAAGGGGTTAGAACAGATTTGTACTCCCAATAGTTGGCACCCTACAGTCTTACTGACTTAGTATCATACACCAATTTTTTTTGAAGATTTTATTTGTTTATTTGACAGAGAGATCACAAGTAGGCAGAGAAGCAGGCAGAGGGGGAGGGGGAAAGCATGTTCCCCACTGAGCAGAGAGCCCAATGCAGGGCTCCATTCCAGGAACCTGAGATCATGACCTGAGCTGAAGGCAGAGGCTTTAACCCACTAAGCCTCCCAGGTGCCCTTCATCCACCATTTTAATGTTATTCACTCTGATGAGTGAGACACAGTATTTTACAGTGTTACAGCCAAAGTTTTATTATTTCATCTTTAGCACTTTATTTGAATGGGCTCTTATCTCCTATTACATTGTTCTAATAGACTATTACTGCTATACAGAGGGCTGATCATTTTTTTTAAGGTTGATTTTTCTTTTAATGTCTATTTTCTCTCTAGGAATTTTGCAGAACACTTTTATTGGTTCTAATAGTTTATATCCTGAAAATTCCACAAAGATAATTATATATTCTGTAAATGTGGATAATTTTGTTATCTTCCTTACCAAACGAAAGAACTTCCCACTTGTTCCTAATTCACCAAGAGTACTGTTCATCACAATTATCACCTAAACTCTATCAAATGACTTTTCTAAACACTACACATAATTTCAGATAAGGATAGGTTTTCCCCATACCATAACATGACTATCTGGTATATTATAGTAAAATATTTGTTAATAGTAAACTATCCTTGGATAGTAAACCTCCTTTATCCAGATAAAAACCTCTAGGTCTTAAAAATGTATTGACCCCCAATCACTAATATTTTTATTTAGCTGACCTTTTCTACAATTTCTTTCTCTTTGTAATTTCCATTTCTACTTTAATTATCCCTTTCTTCCTAATTACTGTTCTTTCTTCCTAATTAATTTAGGTTGCTCTTTTTCTAGTTTCTACTGCTTTTGCTAATACTAATATATTTAAGACTGTGTATTTATCCAAGTAGTGCTTTAGCTAGCCCCAGTATTTTTACTAACAATACTTTCACTAACATTCACATATCAACCCTGTGTATTTCCTCTTTATCACATCATTAAAGGACCTTTTGATACTTTTAAGTATAATTCAGAAGAGGAATTTATTTTGTGTATTTCAACATCATTTCAACTATCACTATGGTCAGACAATAGGATCAAGTATTCCTTGATGAAATATTTTAAGATTTTCTTTTAATCTTCCCATGTTCTACAGTTATACTGTACTATTAAAACCTAGGTAATTATTTTTACTTATCTGCTCACTTCTGAGAACAAACTTGGGATCTGAGGAAATATGCCTGAGAAATTTTTCCAAAATTATCTCTTCAAAACAATGTTTCTTCTATTCCCCTTGATATCTTCCTCTGACATATTTTGGAACCCTTCAATCCATACCAAACTCATGCAATTGCTCTTTCATAATTACTTCTTTATTTCTCTGGACTACATTCTAAATGAATGCCTAATGAATGTCAAGTCTTAAATTCTCCCTTTGATGACATCTACTATAGTTTCTTTCCCTTGGTAAAACAAATTTATTAAATTTATCCCCCTTTTTGGTACCAGATACAATTTATTCTTTCATCTCTCTGGCACCTTAAATATGCTATTTATTATTCATCCCTCCCCGTCTAAAGTTTTGTGATTATCTCTGCATATCTTGTCACTCCATTGTAGAACTAGATCATATAATGCAGGTTTAGAACTTCTTGCTCTAAGATAATATTTTGAATTTTTATAGACCCAGTCACCAACTTAGTTAAGAAGACATCTCAATTCAGGTCCTGGTTTTAAGAACTATGTCTGTCTTCTCCCTTTCCTCAGCCCTTGATTTCCCATAAATGAGGTTTTAGATTAAGTTATTATCCAAACAAGGACCCTCTTGGGTATTAACAGAGTCTCTATTAATAACTACATTTAAAGAAAGCATAAACTGGGAGTCTCAAATGTAACCGGAGATATATGATCACCCTAAACATAAGCTTTAGCCAATGCAGCAGTGATCAGTGGCTTTCTTCAGTCTCCTTTACAAGCATGGAGACTAATGTTAGGCCCTGGCTTCATGTAGGTATAAGCCTGACTCTCTTCCTCTATGTTTCATGAAGCAGTTTTAGCCTTTTTAAAAATATTTATTTATTTATTTATTTATTTGACAGAGAGAGAGAGGGAACACAAGTAGGGAGAGTGGGACAGGGAGAAGCAGACCTCCTGCCGACCAGGGAGCCCAATGTGAGACTCGATCCCAGGACCCTGGGATCATGACCAGAGCCAAAGGCAGATGTTTAATGACCAAGCCACCCAGGCGCCCAGTTTTAGTCCTTTTAACATACAAGAAGCAAACTCTTGCCTACAAGTACCCGCTTCTCTATGCTAAACCCAATCCTCATCATCACTGTAGATTATCTTAGACTTTAAACACAGAAAGGTTTAGTTTTTAAACTCACTGCCTGTATTCTCTTTTTAATATTTTATTATTACTTTATTTTTGAAATGAGGAGGTAATAAACAGTGACATTAGTGTGCCACCTTCAATAAAAGAAACACCAATTTTTTTAAACATGCATTCCCTTTACTCAGCAACTATTTTCAAGAATTTATGTTACAAAATCATTCCCACATACATATTTTAGATGGATATCTGAATATTCAAAGAAGTGCTATTTTTAATAGAATAAAACTAATCTAGTTTACATGAATAGTAAACTAGTTTTAGTAGTGTAGTTTATATCTTACTTCTTTAAGGAACAAAGGAGCCCAAGTAAAAACTATATAAATAAGTTATGGCCCAGACATGTTACGAAACAATAAGGTAATGTAACAGGAAAAATGCCCATAATAGAATGCTCAATGAAATATATATATATACAGAAGTTTGTAGATGTGAATATAGGTAGGAAACAAAAATGTAACATGACTAACAAAAAATTATAGTGAAGTAGAAAATGTTTGGGACACAAGAATTGAGAAAAGCAGAAGAATAGAGAGAAAAAGTTGAAAAGGTGGATTAAAACCAAATAACGGAAAGCACTAGGGGCTGAACTACTTATTTTAACCTTTCACAAAATGTGGATCCCAAAGAATTTAAGCAAGGAGTGATAGTATGAAATAGCATTCGGGAAGACTAATCTGAATGAAGAATAGAGAATACAGTGGATGAAAAAGAAAAAACTTCTATTAGTCACTGTTTTGTTTCAAATACTATACTAGATTTTGTTCATATTAAAGATATTTTTCATATTTTTAAAAAGCTGGATTGAGGGTGCCTGGGTGGCACAGTGGGTTAAAGCCTCTGCCTTCAGCTCAGGTCATGATCTCAGAGTCCTGGGATCAAGTCCCACATCAGGCTCTCTGCTATGCAGGGAGCCTGCTTCCCCCTCTCTCTGCTTGCATCTCTGCCTATTTGTGATCTCTCTCCCTCTGTCAAATAAATAAATAAAATATTTAAAAAAAATAAAAAGCTGGATTGAGCTTTAATACAGTATACATTAAAATTATTTTTATATACACAAATATCTTACAAAAAAATTTTACATGAAAAAAATGAAAGCAAAGTACTGAAATGCAAAGTTTAAATTTATACATAAAAATAAATTTCCTTGGGGTTCCTGAGTGGCTCAGTTGGTTAAGTGTCTGACCCTTGGTTTCAGACCAGGTCATGATCTCAGGATCCTGGGATCAAGCCCCATATCTGGCTGTGCACTCAATAGGCAGTCTGCTTGAAGATTCTCTTCCTCTGTCCCTCCCTGGGCTCACACTAGCATGCTCTCTTTCTCTCTCTCTAAAATAAATAAATCCTTTAAAAATATAATAAAATAATAGTAAAACATAAATTTTCTTCAATTTTCTGCTTGTTTCCACTTAAATGTGAAAAACCATAAAGTAGACCTCAAAAATAAGATACTTATAACTTGGTAACAATTTTTCTACTAAAGTATAATAAGGAAACTATCAAGCTTTGTGGCTAAGGGTCATTATTTTAAAATCATATTTATGTAACTTACAGTCTGTCCACTGCTTCAAATAATTGGAAATTTCTATTTCTTTTACCATTGGCATCATCACACTGCCCCACCTCTCCTCCCACACAAATTCCAAGATCCCTGAACCTATCAATCTGTTAACATACAAAAAAATCAGTAAAAGCTGAACTCCCTTAAGAAATGCAAAAGGAAATACAGGTTAAAAAATGAAAATTTCTAAAAGTAAACCTGTTTCATAAATTACCTTAATTTTAAAGAAACTAAAAAGGAACTATCAAAAATGAGCAAATAAATAGAGAATGCAAATATCTGACTTTTATCAATCATTGGTGATCAAAGAAATGCATATTAGAATAATAAATTACAGGGGTGCCTGGGTGATGCAGTCTGTTGAGCCTCCAATTCTTGGTTTCAGCTCAGGTGGTGATCTCAGAACTGTGAGATCAAGAGCTGAGCCGGGCTACATGATCAGTGTGGAGTCTGCTTGGATTTCTCTCTCACTCTCCCTCTGATCGTCCCCCACCCAATAAATAAATCAATCAATCATAAATAAATAAATGTCAATATATTTTTCAATATATTATTTTTCAATATATTATCATTTTTCAATTTTTCATTTTTCAATATATTATCAATTGATTCCTAACTATAAAGTATCCAGTTGCTAGGCACACTTCTAGTGAAAGATAGATTAGTGAAATTTTTTGGAGAGTAATATATTTATGTATCACAAAGTTAAGAAATACCCTTTCACCAAAAAATTTTGCCCTAGTGTATTTTTTTTTAAAGATATTATTTTTTAAATTTGATAGATAGAGATAGTAAGAGACAGAAAACACAACCAGGGAGAGCTGGTGAGGGAGAAGCGAAGCGGGGCTCGATCCCAGGACACTGGCATCACCACCTGAAGTGAAGGCAGACACTTACCAACTGAGTCACTGAAGTGCCCCTAACTCTAGTGTTTTAAAATGGAAAAAAAAAAAAAAGAAAAAAAGAAAAGGTAAAGAGGTAAACACGAATAATGAATAAACTCTAACAGTGAAAAAATGAAAAGATACACTAAAAGAACAGTAAAATAACTGTGATTTATCCTTATAGCCAATTAGTAAGAAGCCAATAATTATATGCTCTTACAGAATATTTAATAATGTTTGTTAAGTGAATGAGGTGAGAGAAGAAAGAATAGGAAGGTTATAAAAGATCACATACACACACCAAATAACCATGAATATTAATTGTGGTTATTCCTAATTCACTACTTAAGAATCCTTTTTTTATACCCTTTCTTCTTTGAAATATTCTTCAGTACACATATGTTACTTAGAGTAAGTCAGATTCTAAAAATATATAGTAAGGCAATAAAAATTCTCTCAGGCAGCTATTATTTATATACAAGTCATTTAACTCAGTATGCTGTAATCTAAAGTGCATTTTACCATTAAACAAAATGTCTTTCCTGATGCAACTAAGTAAAACAAAGAAAATATTTAAAGATAAACTTCATTATACAATCAGCAAAAATATATAAATACCACTTAATAGGTTCCACATAGATTACTGACAGTACTGCTTTATAAATAAGATAAAAACACTTAAAATTTACCTGCATTGCACTTTTCCCCAATTTCACCACTTCAAATAGTGTGACAGGCTCCCCTTCACCATTCTGTTGAGGGTGCCCATTTGCTCTTCCACGGCCCGTTCCTCTAATGGTAGCTTCAATTCTACTCTTCTCTCCTGGAGATTTTCGAGGTTTCTTATTTGTAGACTGAATAAAAAGATGAGGAAAAAATTAAATTAAATATAGGTACACTTTGCTTTATGCAGAATACCACAATTACGTTTCATCCTGTGGAAAGTACTTAGCACTACTACAGGTTAAGAGGTGTAATTTCTGAGCAAAGGAAGCTTTACAATTTGTTTTCAGTAATAACTGCAAACAGCAAAGTGTAATTTATATAAGACATGAAAATTTAAAAAAAATGTTTTGCACAACAATAATGCAAATTCTGAATATTTTAACCATGTCCCCTTTGACATCTCCATCTTATACCTTCCTGATACTATTCCCTCAGAAACCTTATTCAATAAAGCATTACTTGGAAATGTTGCATATTCAACTTCTCTCTCTATAGAAGTCCTCGAGTATTTTTTTTTATCCAGTCATGCAACCAATATATGTTGAACATATTTAAGACTGTTCTAGGTACTAAAAATACTAACAATAAACAAACATTCTTGCCTCTGATGGAATTTACATTCTTCAATTAACATCCCAGCCCATGTCCCCAATTTTTTTTAAAAAGTCAACACCAGCTACCACCTTATCTATGTCTAACCCTTGAGCCAAGGATAATTTGACAGAATCGCCTACGAGTCACTATTATTATTCACATAAATTTCATTCATATATAAACTCATCACAGTTACTGCTTTACCAAACTTACCAATGAAAATAGTGTTGCTAAATGTAATAGACATGTTTTGAAACCCTATCAATAGGCCACATGATTTCATCCTTTCCTTTCAGATATCTTTTCCCTTCCCTGTATTTCTTACCTGTTAGAATTACCTTAGGGCTCTACTCAGTATCTTTTCTTCTTAATCTTTATACTCTCTTTTAAGGGATTTACCATCAAAATAGTCTGTTTCAGTTATCTACTTCTCAATTTATTCCTCATCTTCACATCTACCCTTGTTTGTCCCACATTATGATCCTGGAGCCGGACCTGTAAACTTTTTTGTTATCTGCTACAGTGTTCAGCTTTTTAACTAAAGGGCATGGGAGGAATACTACAAAATATGGTATGTAGGGGCTTCCCTCCCAACTTATTGCACCTGTTCCCTTCACTTTCTATTCTTCTGTTCTTCATAGTACTTTTTCAACTCTTCTTGGTTAACAATCTTACAATCATTTCTGTGTGTAGATTACTATGTAATAAACTATTTATTTTTAAGTAAATTATTTTTAGAACAGTTCTAGATTTACCAAAAAACTGTGAAGACAGTACAGAAAATTCCCATATATATCACATTCACTTACCCTATTATTAACTCCTTACCATTTGTATGGTACATTTGCTACAGTTAGTGAACCGATATTGAGAGATTAACAAAAAGTCCCCACTTAATTCAGATTTTCTTAGCTTTGCCTAATGGCCATTTTCTGTTCCAGGACCCCATTCAGGACACCCTATTACATTTATGTCATGTGCCTCTAAACTCCTCTTGGCTTTGACAGGCTTTCTGGTGACCCTGACTGTTGTGAGGATTTCTGGCCTAGTGTTTTATAGAATGTTTCTCAACTGGGTTTTGTCTGATGGGTTTTTCTTATCACTACACTGGGATTAAGGGTTTGGAGAGGAAGATGTAAGAGATAAAGTTTTACTTTTTTTCCACCTTGTATCAAAGGTATACACTATCAACATGATTTATCACTGAGGATGCTGACCTTAATCAGTTGACTGAAGTGGTGTCTGTCATGTTTCTCAACTGTAAAGTTACTTTTCCACCCCTTTCCATTCTGTATTTCTGGAAGAAAGACACTACATACATCCCACTACACATTTATGGGGTGGGGTGTTATTCTCCACCTCTTTCATGGGGGAGTATTTACACATATCTAGAATTTTTTAGTAAGGGAGATTTATCTGTTCTCAATTCGATCACTTAAACTAATGTGGACTCATCCAAACTTATTTTATACTTTGAGTTATAATTCAACACAGTTCTGTTCTTCAACCTGTTTCAGCTCTGGCCGTAGGGAGATCTTTTAGTTGGCTCCTGCATCCATTTCACATATTTCCATCTGTGTGTGTGTATGTGTGGGTCTTACTGGTTACCTTCTGGCAGCACAATATTCTGCAGGCTTATCTTGTATGCTCCCTTCCTCAATTTTTGGAACTAGCCAATACTCCAAGGAGCTCTGGTTCCTTTTACTGAAGAATGATATTAAAGATGAAGATCTGGGCACTTGGTTTTGCTCCTTGATACTGAGTGTAAGTACTGCTGCATGTAACAATTTATTATCCATATTAAGATAAGTTCATACTAGTTATCTCCAACTCTAACCATTACCATATGAATGCATCGTCCCCCTTACTAATCCATATGGTCACAACCCAACAGTGACAAACCTGACACCCACTAGTATACATGTATAGCAGTAACAGAACTATTTATGTGCTGTGATGAGCACTGGGTGTTACACTTAACTAATGAAGCACTGAGTACTACATCAAAAACTAATTATGTACTATACAGTGGCTAACTGTGTAACATAAAAAAACTGTTCAATCACACCCCAGCAGAAACAATTTTATTAACTAGGTTGCATTGCTTACATATACAATGTAGTTTCTTTGATTTTAGTCTTACAGATTAATTTCAGAAGTTATTTAAGTCAGCAACTTCCTGCCCAATTCCCTTCAATAACATTGTTTCAAACACTTCAAACAGAGGTAGACTGCTTTCTTACATTCTACATTCCCTTCTGGTATCCACCTAACCTCTTACATGACTTTATAAAATCTGTACTTCTAAAATTCACTTTTTCTGTTAAGTTCAATGGGTTTTAACAAATGCAGTGTCATGAGATACAATCTGGTATCTCATCACCTTAAAAAAATCCCTGTGCTTCTCCCATTCAAACCTCCCACTTCTCTTTGGCAAACAATGAATTCTTTTATCATTACTATAGTTTTGGCTTTTACAGTCATATAATTAAATCACATAGTATGCAGCCTCGTTAGACTGTATCTCTCACTTTAACAATATATAAAAAGATTCATCCATGTCTTTTAGTGCTGACTAGCTAATTTTTTTATTTCTAAGTAATATTTCATTGTATGAATGTATCACATTTTGTCATCCACTAACCTAATGATGGACATCTTGGTCACCATTTTTTGGCCGTTAGGAATAAAGGTGCAATACACGTTCACATGTAGCATTTTGTGCAGGCATAATTTCCAAATGAATTGTGTAAACATCTAGGAGGATGATTATTCAATCATATGATAAAACTATGTTTAGCTTTGTAAAAAAACTGCCAAACAATCTTCCAAAGTAGATATAACATTTTGTATTCCCTCCAGTGATGAATAAGAGCTCCTGATGCTCTGTAACCTTGACAGCTTTATAACCTTGTCATGTATTTGGATTTCAGCCATTTTAATAGGTATACAGTTGTTATTCTATTGTTGTCTTAATTTGCAATTCCTAAATAATAATTAACGACTTTTTAATAATTAACAATTCTTCATCAAATTAAAATTTTCTACTGCAATTACTAGAATATTGTCTCCTGACTACATCCTGACTCTCTATATTGGTACTATTTAACATGATAGCACTACTCTCATGAAGCTAATTGAGCATATGAAATATGGCTAGTCAAAAACAAAATTTGCAATAAGTATAAAATATCCACAAGATTGTGAAGACATGAAGTTCAGAATGAAAAATAGCGTACAAAATCTCTCACTTATAATGTTATAGTGATTACATGATGAAATAACTTTAGATATACAAAAATTAATTTCATTACCCATTTTTTGAAACTTAGACAATATTAAGCTGCAGATGTGGCTCACATCCTATTTCTATTAAACGATCCCACACTATTCTAATTCTATAATCACAGTATCTCTTATAATGTAACATAATCCCATTACTTCCTTGTTTAATCTCTGATCTTTGGTGACCCTCATTAACCATCAATTTAAAATCCAAACTCCTAAGCATGGCAACTAAGACTATCATTTACCACCTGTTCAGTCATCTACCACACCAGATTCCTCTTTACGGGCTGATACATTTAAAGTTGCTTAAAAACATCATCATTTCATGCTTTCATTCTTTACAGCTGGACTCTTGATTTTGGCTCCTAGTAAGTCTTGTGTCTGTGCTCACTTTTCAGAGGAACAGGTATTTTCTCAGTATTGTGCAAGCACACAAGTGTCTCTACACACAACTGTGTGTATATGTCTGAAAACAGGTGGGAAAATATATTTCTTTATTAAATAAGTAATACATTCACTTGGTCTAAAACTCAAAAGGTGATTAAAGTTCTACAATGAAAACTTGCACACCCCTGCCCTCAATCCACAATTTACCTTCCTAAGAGACAAACACTACTACTCTTTCCTTATATGTCATATAAACAAAGAAATATGTATGGAATAAAAGAAGAAATAAATAAATGGAAACCCACTCTATGTTCATGGATTGCAAGAGTTAATTTTATTAAAATGACAATACTCCCCAAAGCAACCTAGAGATTCAATGTAATCTCTATCAAAATCCAAATGACATGTTTTCCAGAAATGGAAAAACCCATTCTATAATTAATAGTGACTCTCAAAAGGATCTCAAACGACCAGAATAATCTTGAAAAGCAACAACAATGGAAGACACACTTCTTGACTTGAAAACTTACTGCAAAGCTACACTATAAAAACAGTGTGGTGCTGGCATGAAAGCAAACATACAAAGCAGTGGAATATAATAAAGAGCCCAAAAAACAAACCCTCACATATATGGTTTAATGATTTTGACAAATCCACTCAATGGGTAAAGAGCAAAAGGCAACACACAGAATGGAAAATAATATTTACAAATCATGTATCTGATAAAAGATTAATATCCAAAATTCATAAAGAACTACTAAAACTCAACAAATAACCGGATTTGAAAATTGGAAAATAATCTGAATAGACATTTCTCTGAAGAAGATATGCAAATGACCATTAAGCACAGAAGAGATGCTCAATGTCACTAATCATTAGGGAAATGCACATCAAAACTACAATGAGATGGAGCCCCACACCTATTACGATGGCTACTATCAAAAAAAGAGAAAACAATTCTTAGAGCGGATGTGGAGACATTAGAACTCTTGCGCACTGTTGATGGCAATGTAAAATGGTATAGCCGTTGTGGGAAACAGTATGTCAGTTCCTCAAAAATATAAAAATAGAATTACCATATGATCAACCAACTATATATATATACCCAAAAGAACTGAAACCAGGGTCTCAAAAAGTTATTTGTATAGCCATCATAACAGCAACATTATTCATTAAGAGCTCAAATATGGAAGCAACCCAAGTATCCATTGTTGAATTAACGGATGAACAAATGTGGTATATACACACAACAGAATATTATTCAGCCTTAAAAAGGAAGGAAATTCTAAAATAATCTACAATATGGATGAACCTTGAGAATATCATGCTAAGTGAAAGAAGCCAATAACAAAAAAGTACTAAATCACTCCACTTAAATAAGGTACTTAGTCAAAATCATAGAGACAGAAAGTGGTTGCCAGAGGCTAGGGAAAAAGAAATAGGGAGTTATTGTTTAATGGGTAGAATTTATGTTTTTGTTTTTTACTGAAGTATAGCAATTTTATAATAGTTTCAGGTGTACAAAATAATGAGTACATATTTGTATTTTGGCGATCACTTTACAAAGTGATCACCACAATAAATCTATCACCTATCACTGTACAAAGTTTTTACAGTATTAACAGCTATATTTTCTATGCCCAACACTGCATATCCATGTATTATTTTTCTTAGAGTTAGTCTTAAAATATGAATAAAGTTCTAGAGATGGTGGTAATGACTGCACAGTATCATGAATGTATTTAATACAACTGAACTATACAGGTAAAAATGGTTAAGTTGGCAAACCTTAGGTGTATTTCACAAAAATAAAAAGAAAAACTGGAAAAAACCTAAATGCATATATATTTCCATGTATCTATAATATTTTATGTTACTTATGCACAGCTCTGCACCATTCTACTTTCACATATTTTCAGTCAATCTATAGTATGTCCTAGAGAATACCTTTTTTCTGAAAGCTGCAATGTTGCATTGAACTGATGGACATAATTTTTTTAGACACTAAGCCAATGACTTATATTTACTTTATTCTGGATCCTTTACAATTAAAAATAACACCATGACAAGTAAGCCTGCATATGTGTAGAAATGTCTGTATCACACACACAAATAGAATATAGACAGTATGAACTAAATTCCATAAATACAGGAGAAATAAACCAGAAATCTCATACATGGGAACCTTTACCACAGGTCATGATGGGGGGGGGGTGTGGATAAAAACATAAAAATCCATTTGATCTTATCTAAGGTTCTATTGCTTTTATCTCCACTATCCCAAGAGTGACTTTCCCATATACCAAATCCAGACACTAAAAATCAGAAAAGATGTTCAGAAAAACTGACCCTAATAAAAAGAATAAGAACAGAGAATATAATAATACAACAGGATACATACAATCTTTAGGTTATACCCAAAGAATACAATTTTGCAGTTCTGAAAACAATCCCCATCTCAGACATGTAACTACACTTGTCCCACTCAAATTTGACGTTTCTCTGGAGTTTGGCCAGGGGGTGGGGGATGGGCAGAAGAGTAGGGGGAATTTTAAAATTAAGAATTTTGACAGTTATTTTAAAGGGTGATAATATATACATAACCCTTTAATTACTTGTGACTTGAAAGGCTCCCTTCCCTACACGTTTCTGCCACATACGTGAGGTGACATACAGCTGTATTCTCATTCCTAAACAAGGATCCAAGGTGCTCTCAAATGAAAGAAATTGATGATGTCCCATGACCAACTTGCTTCGTTGTTTCAGATCTGACACTGTGCCGTCTTATAAACTAAAGCCGGTAAACTGGCTCCTATGAAGCTAGAATCCTGCCCTACCATTATCAGTGTATCCCAGGGACTGAAGGCCTTTCCTTGATCCCACGCCATTAAGTGGGTCTCCCACAAGAGGCTGCCAGACCACATAGATGGCATAGATCTAGTTCAGAAGACATCTGTAAACACTTACTAATCCTGAACACACACAGTCTCCCTGATGGAACAAGATCCACTTATTTCATTTACCCCAACAACTTCTTGGCTAGGAAATCTTTCTTGAATTAATAGCAAGTAAACCTCTTCCCAAATACCTGCCTCAACTTAGCAGGCATGTCTACTTTCTACGTCTTGTTTTATTGAGTCTCACCTACTCTACCTTCCAGAATTCTGCTTAAGACCTCAAGTGACATTTATGTGGTATTACTGCCAAATATGCAGAACTAGAACCTAACCATTAGCAAAGAAAAAATCAAACTGATCCAATCTACATAACACAAGGTAAGAGAAAGGATTTTTTTTCCACAGTCCAACACAACTCTTACTTCTTTATTCGTCATGCAGTTACTATGTATCAGATACATAAAAAAAAATTTGATCCTTCCATACACTACCACAAACGGTTTTCAAGTAACTTTTACTACTTAAGATGTACTTTCCAACATCCCATTACAGTGTTGTCAGTTGGTGATGGAGAACTAATCATGCTTCCAATTCCATTAAAAATAGTGTAAGTGAGGAGGAAGCAAGATGGCGGAGGAGTAGGAGACTGAAATATCATCAGGTCACAGGAGCTCAGCTAGTTAGTTATCAAACCATTCCGAACACGTACAAACTCATCAGAGGTAGCAAAGAAGAAGAAAAGAAATGCTAGGAAGAAAAAATCGACCACTTTCTGGAAGGTAATACACGTAGAGAAGTGAATCCAAAGCAGTGGGAAGATTGGTCGGGGGGACCAGCTCCCAAAAAGTGGTAGAGCATTGGAGCACAAAATCAGAACTCTCAGACGTCTGGTCCACTGAGAGACATCATTCCAGAGGCTAACCAGAGTTGGACACCGCACGGGGGCAATGTGGTCTCAGGACCTGCAAGGTCATAAAATGTCTGAAGGTGTCTGAGTATAGGAGAGCAGCGAGGTACTGGAGTGGGGAAGCTGACTACAGAGACAGGGCAGAGGAGTAAGTTCTCAGTTCGGGGTTACCTTAAACCATGATCCAAGGCACAGTCAGACCACTGCTCTTTGACCAGGGACCCTACAAATGGCACATATGGTGAGACCCCCTACTAGCTCCACCGAGAAGGGTGCCAGGAATCTGCTGGATTTGGAGACTCCAAATGGGGCCATGGGCCACAGACAGAAACACGCAGTTGCAGGCAAGGTGTCCACAGAGCGCGGGCCGGAAACCAGGGAGACAGGAGGGATTGACTGCTTTTCTCTGAAGGCACAATGAGAACTGGAGACCCGACCACTTGGCTCCTCCGGGACGGAGACTGGAAGGCTGCCATTTTCATTCCTGTGCTCCAAAGCCTTACAAAAAGCGTTTAGGGAACAAAAGGTACTGAGCGCAAACTAGAGCAGATTACTTAGCCTGGACCCCGGCAAGGTTGATGCAATTCCGCCTCAGGCAAGACATTTGAGAATCACTCCAACAGGCACGTCCCCCAGAAGATCAACAAGAACATACAGCCAAGACCAAGTTCACCAATCAACAAGAACTGTAGAATTCTAGAGCTAAGGGAAAACAATTCATGGTGTTTACCCCATAATCCTTTAGTCTTCCAAAGTTAAATTTTTTTTTCTTATTCTATTTTTTTTAATTTCCTCTTTCCTCGTTTAAAAGTTTCAAACTATTTTATCTTAATAATGGCTTTTTTAAAAAGTCTTTTTATATTACCATTGTCATACTCCCATTTTATCGCTTCATTCTATTTAACTTTATTTTTTGTATACATAAGAGGTTTCTTTCTTTGAAATTTTGGGATACAATTTCTTCTAATAGACCAAAATATACTCTAAATCTAACACATGGCTTTCATCTAGTCTCCAGCCATACCATGTATTCTCATTTTTTTTCTTTTTCCAAACAATTTATCTTCTCAGTGCCGTTTTTACAATCTTTTTTAATCTTCATCCTTACACTCATATTCCATCCCTTCATTACGTTTACCCTTATTTTTGTATATATATAAGTTTTACTTTCTTTAAAATTTTAGGAGGTAGTTTCTTCTAAGTGAACAGAATATACCCAAAGTCAAGTGGGTGGATCTGCTCTATTCACCAGCCTAAGATATATATTTTTTTGTCTAATTTTTTTATTTCCCCCCTTCTCTCTTCCCCCGGTTTCAGGTCTCCTCACCCTTGATTAGCGCATATTTTTCTGGGTCTTTGCCACCCTTTTAGTATTTTATTCTCTCGTTCAACTATTCTTATCTGGATAAAATGACGGAAAAAATCACCACAAAAAAAAAGAACAAGAGGCAATACCAATGGCTAGGGACCTAATCAATACGGACACTGGTAATATGTCAGATCTACAGTTCAGAATAATGATTCTCAAGGTGCTAGCTGGACTCGAAAAAGGCTTGGAAGATTATTAGAGAAACCCTGTCTGGAGAAATAAAAGCGCTTTCTGGAGAATAAAAGAACTAAAATCTAACCAAGTTTAAGTAAAAAAAGCTATTAATGACATGCAATCAAATATGGAGGCTCTAACTGCTAGGACAAATGAGGCAGAAGACAGAAGTAGTGATACAGAAGAGAAAATGATGGAGAATAAAGAAGCCGAGCAAAAGAGAGACAAACAACTACTGGACCACGAGGGGAGAATATCCAGAGATAAGCGATACCATAAGACAAAACGGTATTAGAATCATTGGGATTCCATAAGAAGAAGGGGGCGGGGAGCAAAAGGTATACTGGATTGAATTACATTGAGAATTTCTCTAATATGGAAAATGAACAAACATCAAAATCCAGGAGGTAGAGAGAAATGCCCCTCAAGATCAGTAAAAATAGGTCCACACCCCATCATCTAATAGTAAAACTTTCAAGTCTTAGTGACAAAGAGAAAATCCTGAGAGCAGCTCAGGAGAAGTCTGTAACATACACTGGCAGAAATATTAGATTGGCAGCAGACTTATCCACAGAGACCTGGCAGGCCAGAAAGGACTGGCATGATACATTCAGAGGAGTAAATGAGAAAAATATCCAGCCTAGGATACTATATCCAGGTAGGCTGTCACTGAAAATAGGAGAGATAAAAAGCTTCCGGGACAAACAAAAATTAAGAAAATTTGCAAACATCAAACCAGCCATACAGAAAATATTGAAAGGGGTCCTCCAAGCGAAGAGAGAGCCTAAAAGTAACAGACCACAAAGGAACGGAGACAACATACTGTAACAGTCACCTTACAGGCAATACGATGGCACTGAATTCATATCTCCCAATAGTTACCCTGAATGTGAATGGGATAAATGCCCCAATCAAAAGACACAGGGTATCAGAATGTATTAAAAAAAAAAAAAAAAACAAGACCCATCGATATGCTGTCTACAAGAAACTCATTTTAGACCCAAAGACACCTCCATTTGAAAGTGAGGGGGTAGAAAATAATTTACCATGCTAATGGACATCAAAAGAAAGCTGGGGTGGCAATCCTTATATCAGATAAATTACATGTTAAGCCAAAGACTATAACAAGAGATGAGGAAGGACACCCTATCATACTTAAAGGGTCTGTCCAACAAGAAAATGTAACAGTTTTAAATGTCTATGCCCCTAACCTGGGAGTAGCCAATTATATAAACCAATTAATAACAAAATCAAAGAAACACATTGACAATAATACAATAACAGTAGGGGACTTTAACACCTCCCTCACAGAAACGGACAGATCATCTAAGCCAAAGATCAACAAGGAAATAAAGGCTTTAAATGACACACTGGACTACACGGACATCACAGATATATTCAGAACGTTCCATCCGAAAGCAACAGAATACACATTCTTCTCTAGTGCACATGGGACATGCTTCAGAATAGATCACATCCTGGCTCACAAAATCACGTCTTAACCAGTAGCAAAGATGCGATCGTTCCCTGAATATTTTCAGACCACAATGTTCTAGCTCTGAAGCGAGAACTCAATCACAAGAGGAAAGCTGGAAAGAACAGAAATACACAGAGGCTAAAGAGCATCCTACTAAAGAATGAATGGGTCAACCAGGAAATTAAAGAACTGAAAAAATTCAGGAAAGAAATGAAAATGAAAACACAACTGCTCAAAATCTGTGGGACACAGCAAAGGCAGTCCTGAGAGGAAAGTATATAGCGATACAAGCCTTTCTCAAGAAAGAAGAAAGGTCTCAAGTACACAACCTAACCCTACACCTAAAGGAGCTGGAGAAAGAACAGCGAAGAAAGCCTAAACCCAGCAGGAGAAGAGAAATAATCACAATCAGAAAAGAAATCAATGAAACAGAAGCCAAAGAACGGTAGAACAAATCAATGAAACCAGGAGCTGGTTCTCTGAAAGAATTAATAAGATTGATACACACCCCTGGCCAGACTTCTGCAAAAGCAAAGAGAAAGGACCCAAATTAATAAAATCGTGAATGAAAGAGGAGAGATCACAACCAACACCAAAGAAATACAAACAATTTTAAGAACGTACTATGAGCAACTATAGGCCAGCAAATTTGACAATCTGGAAGAAATGGGTGCATTCCTAGAGACATATAAACTAACAAAACTGAACCAGGAAGACAAAGAAAACCTGAACAGACCCATAACCAGTAAGGAGATTGAAGCAGTCATCAAAAATCTCCCAACAAACAAGAGCCCAGGGCCAGACGGCTTCCCAGGGGAATGCTACCAAGCATTTAAAGAAGAATTAATACCTATTCTCCTAAACTGTTCCAAAAAAATGGAAATGGAAGGAAAACTTCCAAACTCGTTTTATGAGGTCAGCACTACCTTGATCCCAAAACCAGACAAAGACCCCACCAAAAAAGAGAATTACAGACCAATATCCTTGATGAACACGGATGCAAAAATTCTCATCAAAATACTAGCCAATAGGCTCCAACAGTACATTAAAAGGATTATTCACCCCGACCAAGTGGGATTTATTCCAGGGCTGCAACGCTGGTTCAACATCCTACAACTCAATCAATGTGATACAGTACATTAATAAAAGAAAGAACAAGAACCGTATGATACTCTCAACAGATGCTGAAAAAGCATTTGACAAAGTACAGCATCCCTTCTTGATCGAAACTCTTCAAAGTGTAGGGATAGAGGATACATATCTCAATATCATCAAAGCCATCTATGAAAAACCCATGTCGAATATCATTCTCAATGGGGGAAAACTGAGAGCTTTTCCCCTAAGGTCAGGAACACGGCAGGAATGTCCACTATCACCACTGCTATTCAACATAGTACTAGAAGTCCTAGCCTCAGCAATCAGACAACAAAAAGAAATAAAAGACATCTGAATAGGCAAGGAAGAAGTCAAACTCTCACTCTTTGCAAATGATACAATACTTTATGTGGAAAACCCAAAATACTCCACTCCAAAAATGCCAGAACTCATATAGGAATTCACTTACATGTCAGGATATAAAATCAATGCACAGAAACCAGTTGCATTTCTATACACAAACAACAAGAGAGAAGAAAGAGAAATTAAGCAGTCGATCCCGTTTACAATTGCGCCCAAAACCATAAGATACCTAGGAATAAACCTAACCAAAGAGGCAAAGACTCTGTACTCAGAAAACTATAAAGTACTCATGAAAGAAATGGGGAAAGACACAAAGAAATGGAAAAATGTTCCATGCTCATGAATTGGAAGAACAAATACTGTGAAAATGTCTATGCTACCTAAAGCAATCTACATGTCTAATGCAATCCCCACCAGAATACCATCCATTTTTTTTCCAAAGAAATGGAACAAATAATCCTAAAATTTATATGGAACCAGAAAAGACCCTGAACAGCCAGAGCAATGTTGACAAAGAAAGCCAAAGTTGGTGGCATCACAATTCCAGACTTCAAGCTCTACATTACAAAGCTGTCTCCATCAAGACAGTATGGTACTGGCACAGAAACAGACCCATAGATCAATGGAACACAACAGAGAGCCCAGAAACAGACCCTCAACTCTATGGTGAAATAATCTTTGACAAAGCACGAAATGGAAATGGAAAAAAGACAGTCTCTCCAACAAATGGTGTTGGGAAAACCGGACAGCCACATGCAGAAGAATGAAACTGGACCATTTCCTTACACCACACACAAAAATTGACTCAAAATGGATGAAAGACCTCAATGTGAGAACAGGAATCCATCAAAATCCTTGAGGCGAGCATAGGCAGCAACCTCTTCGACCTCGGCCGCAGCAACTTCTTCCTAGTAATATCGCCAAAGGCAAGGGAAGCAAGGGCAAAATGAACTATTGGGACTTCAAGATCAACAGCTTTTGCACAGTAAAGGAAACAGTCAACAAAAACCAAAAGACAACCGACAAAATAGCAGAAGATATTCGCAAATGACACAGCAGATAAAGGGCTAGTATCCAAAATCTATAAAGAACTTATCAATCTCAACACCCAAAGAACAAATAACCAATCAAGAAATGGGCAGAAGACATGAACAGACATTTCTACAAAGAAGACATCCAGATGGCAGTTGGCCAACAGACACATGAAAAAGTGCTCTGCACCACTCGGCATCAGAGAAATACACATCAAAATCACAATGAGATACCACCTTACACCAGTCAGAATGGCTAAAATGAACAAGTCAGGAAACGACAGATGCTGGCGGGGATGCAGAGAAAAGGGAACCCTCCGACACTGTTGGTGGGAATGCAGGCTGGTGCATCCACTCTGGAAAACAGCAAGCAGGGTCCTCAAAAAGTTGAAAATAGAGCTACCCTACGACCCAGCAATCACACTACTGGAATTTACCCTAAAGATACAAATGTAGTGATCCAAAGGGGCACGTGCACCCGAATGTTTATAGCAGCAATGTCCACAATGGCCAAACAATGCAAAGAACCTAGATGTCCATCAACAGATGAATGGGTAAAGATGTGGTATATATACACAATGGAATACTGTGCAGCCACCAAAAGAAATGAAATCTTGCCATTTGCAACGACGTGGATGGAACTAGGGGGTATTATGCAGAGTGAAATAAGTCAATCAGAGAAAGACAATTATCATATGATCTCTGATATGAGGAATTTGAGGCGGAAGGGCAGGGGGTTTTAGGGGATAGGGAAGGGAAAAAAATGAAACAACATGGGATCGGCAGGGAGACAAACCATAAGAGACTCTTAATCTCACAAAACAAACTGAGGGTTGCCGAGGTGAGGGGGGCATGGAGAGGGCGGTTGGGTTATGGAAATTGGGGAGGGTATGTGCTATATTGAGTGCTGGTAAGTATGTAAGCCTGATGATTCACAGACCAGTACCTTTGGAGCAAATAATACAATGTACGTTAATAAAAATAATTTTAAAAAATAGTGTAAGTAAGAGATGTCATGGTCCATAGGGTTAATAATAAAGGAAACTAGAGTCATGTTTTCACTGCTGGACATTTCAGAAACAGAGTGAGGGGAAAAGATGGTAATGATTACATGTAGGAAATCAAAACTATCGGAAACAAAGCCTGACTAAATTACTAAGTAACAACTTTCACAGAAAATATGCTCATGAAGTCATAAACCTACACAATCTTTACTACATGTTTGTGAAAATGATGTAATCAAATATCAGAAATTGCTTTATTCAAAGTATCTATTACTTAACCTAAATGCGTACCTACAATTCTGGTAAAACTTTTTAAAGACAGCAACTAATAGTAACTGAAAGCTAACTGTTTTAAATTAGCTTTATGCCTTACCTGAATTTGCTCATAAGCACCAAATGTACAATAATACCTACCCTTTCACAAAAGTGTATATAAAACATACTTAGAATAACAATACAAAATGATTATATACAAATAATTGAAAGAAAACAAGGAACACAAATAACTGTAACATAATACATATAAATACATAATACATATAAGAAACACTTCATGGCAATTTGGTTTAAGGCAAATGCTGGAAGGGTTCTATGAAAGGACAAATAATTTCCAGTAACAGGTAACCAGAGAGTTTCACAGAAGAGATGAGCTGCCAGTTGGGACTTAATGGATCAGTAAAATTGGTACAACTATCATGACCAGAATTTAGGAAGCAAGGATTCCACAAAGAGCAAACACCACGAGCTAATGCACAGAAGTGGGAAAGCACAAGACACCTACACATAGAGAAGGACAAAAAAATGTATCTGACTGAAAGAAAGGTTATGAATAAGGAAACAATAAAATAGTAGGTTTTAAGTTAGAAGAACGTAAGTCAAACAAAAAGGCACTTCTTGTTATTTGAACAAGTTTTTAAAAAAGTCAACATGGGGCACCTGGGTGGCTCAGTGGGTTAAGCCTCTGCCTTCGGCTCAGGTCATGATCTCAGGGTCCTGGAATTGAGCCCCATGTAGGGCTCTCTGCTCAGCAGGGGGCCTGCTTCTCCCCCACCCCCGCCTGCCCTTCTGCCTACTTGTGATATCTCTCTTTGTCAAATAAATTAATAAGTAAAATCTTTTTTAAAGGTCAACTTGACAATATTTTTTAAAATGGAACTGAAAAGGGAAAAGACTTCCTGCTAAAAGTAGGATGGTAACAGTTCAAACCCCATATAAAGTGAAACATAAAAAAATGAAATTGGGGAAAGGAAAAGAAGAGACAGATATAGAAGACACTGTGAAATAAAATTTTATCAGATGAGACTCTAATTAGATATTGGAGAGAGGGAAAGGAAGGGAGGATGAAGAAACTCAATGGTGATTCACGTTTTAATTGTGAGTTCTTGGAAGAACTGAGCTAGTTTTAACAAACTGAAGGAAGTCCAAACTAAAAACCAGTCAACAGGAGAAATATTACATGAAAAATTAATAATAGGTAACAAAGCTAGTTTGAGAAAGGAGATACAAGTCCAAATGATGAGTACATTTCAGAATGTGATCAAGTGTGTAGGCTTAAGCAACAAAAGTCGTATTATAAAGAGATTACTGTTTCTTAGAAAAATAAAAAGACCTATAGAAAATGGCAAATAGGCAATTTGGAAAAGAAACACAAATGATCAATATTTCAAAACATATTGTTAAAAGTTTACACCACTTGGAAATATGTAAAGTTTTAATAATCAGTATAATCAACAGTAAGATGGGCAATGCTATGTATTTTGCTGTGTGAAAGGCCAACCTGTAATACACATCCAAAGCTTTCAAAACATGGCATATCTTTCTGACTGACCAACTCCAATTTTAAGAATTTAGGATTAAAAAAAGATCAAAACATCTAGCAAATTTTATTTGGGAGACAGTTTATATCAGCATGGAAAATGTATTTGTGAGATAGTTTCCATCAGTATGGGTTAGATTAATGAAGGACTTTTAATATAAATGTTTGATGATAGGGGATTAAATAATTTGGTACAAAATACCACAAAGCCATTAAAAATTATGTAAAATATTTAAATGTCATGAAATTTGTAATATTCTACATAAAAGTACCAAGTAATTTAGGAGATCCAACTCTTACAAATTTACCTATTAACCCTGTTCTTCTGATGCTTGTTAATATTTTCTTATATATTCTCCCATTTTCCATGTGTATGAATATACAGAAATTAAAGTAAAAACTTTCTTTTTAGTTACCTTTCCTTTTCAGCCAAGGCAAATATTAAAGTCAATTATTCTGAGAACAAGTTCAGGCTGTCACTTAAATAGAACAAAGAAAACAAAATCCTTAATAAAACATTAAACCAGAGACTAAAGATAGGTTATGTTCCAGATGTATTGATTTACATGACAACTAACAGCAAAATGAAATCCTGGACTGATTTCTGACCCAGGAAGAAACATTTTTTTTTCTTTCCTTAGGGTATTACTAAGACAACCAGTAAAAACTGAACGAAATGTACAGATAACAGTGTTATATCAATATTTTTTTCCTCATTTTCATAATTGTGCTGTGGTTGTATAAAAGAGTGTCCTTGATTTTAAGGAAATTCATACAAAAGCACTGGGAGTAATGTGGCACCATGTCTGTTCCTCTCAAACACTTCAAAAGTAATTATAGATAAATAATATAATAGACTCCCTTATCCATAGTTTACGTTCCTCAGTTTGAGTTACTTGCAGTCAAGCCCAGTTCAGAAGCAGGTGATCCTCCTTCTGACTTATCATCAGAATATCAATAGTAGGTTAACACTGTAAAACAATACCTACATCATTCACCTTGCTTCATCACATCATGTAGGTATTTTCTCATCTCATATCATCGCAAGAATGTGAGTATATTACAATGAGATATTCTGAGAGAGCTTCATATAACTTTTATTATAGAATATTATTTTGTTTTTGGTTGTTTTTGTTATTAATCTCTTAATATGCCTAACTTATAAATTAAACTTTACTGGGGTGCCTGGGTGGCTCAGTCAGTTAAACATCCAACTCTTGATTTCAGCTCAGGTCATGATCTCAGGGTCATGAGACTGATCACAGTGTAGGGCTCTGCTCTGAGGATGGAACCTGCTTGAGATTCTCTCTCCCTCCTCCCTCTGCTCCTCCCCCTCACTTCCGTGCACACATGTTCTGTCTCAATAACTAAATAAAGAAAACTAAACTTTATCCTAGATATGTATATATAAGAAAAGAATAGTATATATACTATTTGTTCCCATCTGCAGTTTCAGGCATCCACTGGGGGCTCCCCTGTAGATAAGGGGGAGGGATACTGTACAGGCTTACATATATAAAAATATATACTTACATGTATATGTATATAGAGAGAGGAAAAAATAGGATAAAACAAACATAGCAAAATGCTAATATGTAGACAATCTGTATGAAGAATCTGCATAGAAAATTTTGTAAAATTCTTGCAAATTTTCTCCATCTGAAATTATTTCAAAATAAAAGAATTTTAAACACCAGGGGGAAAAAAAGTGATAATTTAACAAAATTAACATTCATATATTCATACTTACTGAAAGTCTGACACTAGTACAAAGCAGTAAACAAAGCATATAAAAATCCCTACCTTATCTTCTACCAGGTGGAGACAGACAATAAATACATAAGTAAAATGTATATTATGTTAGAAATCAAGTGTTGTGGAAAGAGGGGAACACACACACACAATCACCTTCTTCCAAGTGTATAAGTCTCCTTGGTAGGAGTGAGGATTTGCAATTTAAAATACCACCTATAAGGGATGTGACAACAAGAAGATGAGACAAGGCCCTGATATAAGGTGCAAGCCTAACAGAATTCAGCAAAAGTATATGATGGTGGCTTAAGCCAGTTTTGTAGTAAAAAATTACTGACTCTATTTGAAAATTGATTAGACAGGATATGCTGATATACTGAATACAGGGGAGAAAGAAAACATCAAAGATGACTACAGCTTTAATGCCTGAGCAACTAAAGGGTGAAAGACACGGTTATGGAAAAGAGGTGGGCGGGAGATAGCCAGCTTGGGAGTTTGGTTTTTTAAACATTGTGGCCCCTTTAAATTTCTACAGGAAGGAACTCAATAGACATTTGAATAACTCTGGAGTCTAGGGTAAAGTCCAGCCTGGAGACATAAATCTGGGAGACATAAACTTATATATGGTATTTAAAGTCAAGAGACTGGATGTGATCACCAAAGGAGTAGTGGGTCAGTTGACAAAGGAAATGATGTTTTTTAATCTGTTAATATAATCATAGGGTTAGTATAAACATGATACAGTGTTTGTTTAGAGACCGCTAATCATTTGAATAGAGAGCTACAATTACGAATATGAATTAGGACAACTACAATATAAGAGTGGTTTAATAACACCTAATAGTATACCAAAAAGAAATACCAATAATGTGATGCTCTGTAAGAATTTAAAAATGAAAAAAATACTACCCATAACAGAAAATCCTTACACTATTTGTTTTCATATGGCTGAGTAAACAAACAAAATCAGAGATCATGAAGTCTTAGAAAATATAAACAGTATTATTATAATAGCTAAACAAAGCATTTATCAATCGAAACTCAGAATTGTCCAAAATGGAGCCAACTGACTAAAACTGTCTGAAGCAATCTTCAGAACAGGTACTGGAGCATATGCAAATCTGATCAATCTGACAAAGACACCTCTCAATATAAATTAATGGGTTGGCATTTTGGCATTCTTGACAGAAAGACTTCGGGAGTTTAAGATACAAGTTTAAAACCAAGCTTTGGGGGTGCCTGGGTGGCTCAGCGAGCTAAGCCTCTGCTTTTGCCTCAGGTCATGATCTCAGGATCCTGAGATCAAGACCCGCAAGTCAGGCTCTCTGCTCAGCGGGAAGTCTACTTCTCCCTCTCTCTCTCTGCTTGTCTTTCTACCTACTTGTGATCTCTCTCTCTGTCAAATAAATACATAAATAAAAATCTTAAAAATAATAAAAATAAAACCTAGCTTTGCCACTTATATGCTGTGTGGGACCTCAGCAAATTACCACTTCATACTTTTGTTTTCTGCTTTGTAAACTACATCTAAGACTATTTCAGGTACGCCTGAGTGATTTAGTCAGTGGAGCCTCAGCCTTCCGCTCTTGTCATGATCCTAAGATCAAGTGCCGCAGCAGAGGGCCTGCTACTCCCTCTGCCTGCCTCTCCCCTTGCTTGTGCTTACACGCACTCTCTCATAAATAAATAAATAAAATCTTAAAAGAAAAAAAAAGACTATTTCATAGTACTGACGTCACAATTAAATGACATAAATAGCTTCAGCCTAGTGCAAAGCCAGGGTAGAAATTCGGAAAGTTGTGTTGTTTCCAAGATCAAGAAATGGACTTGAGGCAGGTGGAAGTAAGTACAGATACCCATGTGAACTAAGGAGTATGAAAATATGGACTAAAATCTAACACAAGTTTCCAGAATGCACTATCCTACCCTCCAAACTCTTTTTCAATTCTATAAACATGAGATGAAAATGTACTATTTATCTATTAGATTATGGTATAGAAATTTTAGTAATTTTAGTAAATTTAATTTTAGTAAAAATTAAATCATATTTCTAACCACAAGGAGCTAAATCTGGATATGCAAACACCTTTTCAACAAGAAAAGCAAAAATGTTATAGGGATGCAGCTACAGACACATCAAAATTAAGACACATTCTATAATAACAACATAATAGCTCGCTAAAGGGGTGATAAATTCTCTTTAGGGGAAAAAAAGGCATTCTTGAAGAAGGAAGCACTTAATCTGAATCTTAGGAAGTTAAGTATTTCAACTGGAGGAAAACAAATTCAGATAAGTAATCATATAGGCAGTTAATACTCCTACCTTCAAGCAAGTTTAGTCTTACTTCCAATTTGCACCTGTAACTCATGAATCCTAGTGAAAACAATGTAACATACCTATAGCCTCAGAAAAATCATAGTAAGGAGAACTAGACAGTCTCCAGCATCTGAGTATGAAACTCTTTTTCTTTTCCCAAAATGCTTTCATAATGGATATTATACCACCAAATATTCTAACAAAACTGATAAGTAATATAAAGAGTGATTTTAATATTATGCCTTTTCCACCGCAATTTTTTCCTTTTAAATAAAGATGGAATGTAAGAGTGTAGAGAAAATAGTACAAGTCATCCCTCTAACCTTCAAATTTAAGACTGTGCTAAAAAATGAAAGGTTATAAAGATTCATTGAAGCTAATTAAAAACTGAGGCTAAGAAACATGAATAGAATAGTAATAACATAAAAAGTCACAAGGACATATTTATAATAACTGGTTAATATTACCATTAATATTACCATCAACTGCAACAAGTAAATTTCATTTGCATAATTCAAACCAACAAACTATAAAATCGTATTTATGAAATGATTATAAACTTTAAGGTCATTATTTGGTGATTTTACACAATATTTTTATCTTGAGATATGCTAATGATATTTGTTGTTAAATAAAGATAATCAAGTCCTGAGCAGGGGACCTAAACAGACACTTTCCCTAAGAAGACTTACAGATGACCAAGAGACACATGAAAAGATGCTGAACATTAATAATAATAAAGGAAAGGCAAATCAAAACCACAATAAGGTATCACATCACACCCATTAGAATTCTAGTATCAAAAAAACAAGAAATAACAAGTGCTAAGCAGGGATGTGGAGAAAGGGAACTTTCATGTACTGTTAGTGGGAAATTTAACTGGTACAGCTACTATGAAAACCAGTCTCAAAAAATTAAAAAATAGAAATGCCATATGACCTAGTAATTCCACTGGTGGGTATTTAGCCGAAGAAAATGAAAAGACTAATTCAAAAAGATATATGCACCCCTATGTTAATTGCAGCATTATTTAAAATAGCTAAGATACAGAAAAAAAGCTAAACTGTCCACTGATAATAAGTTAGATGGAGAAAGACAAATACCACATGATTTCATTTATATATGAAATCTAAAAAAACAAAACAAAGAAGACAAAGAGATTCATAAATATAGAGAAAAAAGTAGTAGTTGCCAAAGGGGCAGGGGAAGAGGCTGGGGGGCTGGATGAACAAAACATGTAAAGGGGACTACAGGATTCAAACTTCCAGTTATAAACTAGATTAGTCATAAGGATAAAAAATACAGCTTAGGGAATATAGTCAATAATATTGTACTAACACTGTATAGTGACAGGTGGTAATTACACTTATCATGGTGACCACTGCATCATATATTGAATGGTCAAATCACTATGTTATACACCTGAAACTAATAAAACATTGTATGTCAACTATACTTCAATAATAAAAATTTTAAAAAGAAAAAGCAAGCTCGTATCTTTTAGAAATAGATTCTGAAATATCTACAGATGGAATGATGTCTATATGAACTTGAAAATAAAACAGGAAGGAAATAAGGGGTGGAGAAATGAAAAAGCCATGACTTGATAGCTGCTGTTGCTGGGTAATGGTTATATGGAGAGTTCATTATAGTATTATGCCTCTCACAAAAGGAGAGTGAAATGTTCCATAATAAGAACTTTCATAAAATAGAGAAAAAATTGCTAATACCAAATCATATAAAAATGAGTGCAGAATAGTACAAACCTTAAACCTTGACATGGTGAGTGATACTGTCTCTGAGAGTTTATGCTACCTTAAACCGAATGATGCCTGGTGCACTCAAAAAATATATAAAGAGGGGCACCTGGGTGGCTCAGTGGGTTAAGCCTCTGCCTTCAGCTCAGGTCATGATCCCAGGGTTCTGGGATCGAGCCCCACATCCGGTTCTCTGCTCAGCGGGGAGCCTGCTTCCCCCCACCCCGCCCCTCCTGCCTCTCTGCCTACTTGTAATCTCTGTCAAATAAATAACTAAAATCTTAGAACAAACAAACAAATGAAATATATATATAAATAAATATATCCCCTCGAAGTACAGATATCCAGAATACTTCTAAACTTCTCAATCATATATCAATGAAAATATATTCTCACACTAGGCCAAAATCCCAAATAATACTACCAAAATGCACACTTAAGAGGTCACATCAGAGCTGCACCTAAAATGCAAGGAGGTCATAACTAACTACATCTCATTTCATATTAATCATCTTCTCCATGTCTTTACATGGATCATAATTTATTTACAAGCAAAGCATGGAGAGCAAAAAAGATACTAAAATCAAATTACTTTCCTGATCACTGTCAATCCAATTCATGAAGCAAAGTTTCCAAGAATCTCTAATATGTATTAACAGAACTAGAATTAACAAACAGCTTGTATCAAGCCCCTTTACTCAGTAACGATTACAAGAACAAAGACAAGTATAATACATACTGGAGGCCGACCAGGACGACCCCTTTTTCTTTTTCCTTTGATCTCTGTCTCTTCAAGTTCGCTGCCAGCATCAGAATGGGCAGTAGTTTCATTAGTTGAATCCCTAGAAAACGTGATATATTATTTTAGCAAACAAATTAATTCATATATACAATGCAGTTCTGTTCCACTACTTTCCTTACCTCCTGGAATATGGCTGATAAGAAGTGTTTTTTCTTCCACTTCCAGAAAAAATCTTTAGGAAACTGAAAATGTTATACTTCCTGTCTGTATCCCATAACCCTGAGTGACATGAATCTCCAAGTTAATAGATAAACAAAGAGAAGGAAATGATTGTGGAAATGGCAGCTGCTATACAAAATATAAATGAAAATTCAGTTGTAGAAGATGAATTCATCAACACAAAAAAACTAACTCTTAAGAGGAATTTTGTTCATTCTATAAAATCAGGAAAGTCAATAGTGTGCTAGTAAAAGTTTAACTGCCTCTTCAAAAAAATATGATTAAAAATGTTACTGATATAAAGGATATATAACAATTTACTGACAAAAAAATACACAGTATTTTTATTATAAATTCCATATAGCTAATCCATTCACATAAAATGATAGTTTTACCACTCTTGTATCCATACCTAACCTTTGGTTGCAACTGATGAACAAACACAGTTCTGACATGAAAGATCACAACTTCTTTACTGAATAAGTAACAGTTCTCAAATACTAGAAGAATACTTCTCACTATGAGTGTTATTATAACATAATGGCTATAAACCTGGTATACCTTTAAATTTAACCTACATTCTTAACAATAACTTCATCACATTAGGTCTACAGACAAATGTCAAAATAATAAATTGAGCCCTGATCTGTAGTGTTTGCTGCTTTTCGCAATGTAAATACTCCTACCACAATTTCAAATTGCCAAAATGGTATCAACAGACTTGAGAAGTAATAAACAGTAATAGTACACCACTAAAAAGTATTTCTACCATAAAAATACAATAGGTGTAAATAAAAACTTCAAGAACATATAAAATAGTAATATGTAAAATAATTAGAAAGTGGTGAATTTGAGGATTTGTTACATTTATTTTTAATATGATTTATTTAATTTTAAGTACATAAAGCTTAACTTTTTATAATGACAATGTTAATTTCACTAGGTCACAAAATTCCTGTAAATTTAATATTTAACTCTCCAAGACAGTACAGGCTGGCTCTAGCATACCACTGAAAAGATATATATAGTATGAACAACTTCTTCATTAAATTTTATGTTACTAACAGTATAAAGGATATGCATAAAACTGCAAATACAATAAAAGGAATACAGCAAAGGGGAGTCCAACATACAATCTATTATTTCTCCATCTGCTTCACTGAATGCTCTCAGTATCATTTCCTCTTTGTGTCGGGTGCCTAAAGCTTAATTCTTTACTGTCTGCTACTCTTCCCTTTATACCACACTCAATGGGAGATCTCACCCACTTGATGTATAACTTCTATCACTTCAATACATTATCAATAGACCTGATCACCCATTTCTCATTTCTCCAAAGAAGACAAAGGGCTAACAGACATATGAAAAAAATGCTCAGCGTCACTCAACATCAGAAAAATACAAATCAAAATCAATGAGATACCACCTCACACAAGTCAAAATGGCTAAAATTAACAACTTAGAAAATAACAGATGTTGGAGAGGATGCAGAGAAAGGGGAGCTCTCTTTCACTGTTGGTGGGAATGCAAACATGCAGCCACTCTAGAAAACAACAGGGAGGTTCCCCAAGAAAGTTAAAAATAGAACTACCCTATGACTCAGCAATTGTACTACTAGGTATTTACAAAAAGGATACAAAAACACTGATTTGAAGGGGCACATGCACCTGAATGTTCATAGCAGCAATGTCCACAATAGCGAAAGTATGGAAAGAGCCCAGATGTCCATCAACAGATGAATGGATAAAGAGGATGTGGTATATGTATGTATGTGTACACACACACACACACACACACACACACACACACACACACAATGGAGTATTACTTAGCCATCAAAAAGAATGAAACCTTGCCATTTGCAATGACATGGATGGAACTATAGGGTGTTATGCTAAGTGAAATAAGTCAGTCAGCAAAAGACAAATACATATATTTCACTCAAATGTGAAATTTAAGAAACAAAACAGAGGATCATAGGAGAAGGGAAGGAAAGATAAGATAAAAACAGAGAGGAAGGCAAACCATAAGAGACTCTTAACTACGGGAAACAAACGAGGGCTGCTGGAGGGGAGATGGGTGGTGGGATGGGGTAACTGGGTGATGGGCATTAAGGAGGGTGCTTGATGTAATGAGCACTGGGTGTTATATGCAACTGATGAATCAAAAAGTCCACCCCTGAAACTAATGATATACTATATGTTAATTAAATTGAATTTAAATTTTAAAAGGTTTTAAAAACAGACCTGATCATCTACAATTCAAGATTTTTAAGTCACATGTAACATGCTTCTTTGAATGCCACATCAAATTTACCAAATACCACATATAAAATTAAGTGCAACACTGACTTATTTCTAGCTCTCTGCTCAAGGCAATATAATTAACTGATTTATTTAGTTAATGCATAAGTGTACTTTAAGTTGTTATGCAAATTTATCATGGTCATCATTATCCTGTCTTACTCATACTCCTAGAATCATATCAATCTTCCTCTTGTGCCATTAGCTAACAAGTGTTCCCATGACGTCCCCCCATATAATAATTCTCCAATTCTTTCCATGATTATTACCATAATAATCATGAATAATAATACCCTGAATTAATTTCAACTTAACTATTTCTAGTTCCCTCATGCAAGGCATTCTACATGACGTACTGCCAGTAAGATTCTTAACACTGCAGTATTTCCTTATTTGCAAATCTTCAAAGGTGATCTGGTATTTAAAACTGTAAAAAGAGGGGTGCCTGGGTGGCTCAGTGGGTTAAAGCCTCTGCTTTCAGCTCAGGTCATGATCCTAGGGTCCTGGGATCGAGCCCCACATCTGGCTCTCTGCTCAGCAGGGAGCCTCCTTCCTCCTCTCTCTCTGCCTGCCTCTCTGCCTACTTGTGATCTCTGTCAAATAAACAAATAAAAATAAAATCTTTAAAACTGTAAAAAGAAAAAAGACTGAGATTTCTGAGGAAGATGGAGAGTAGGAAGATCCTAGGCTCACATCAACCCACAGATACACCTAGAAACCACCCACATCAAGATTACATAACCCAGAAAACGACCAAAAGACTGTTACAACAGACTCCCCACAGGCAAATTTAGAGAAGAGGCCACATCAAAGACGATAGGAAAGGCAAAGATTTGCTGGGAGCCAAACAGACCCACAGGACTGTCTAAGGGAGGTCAGGAAGCCACCAGCACAGACAGGAGAGTAGAACAGCTACCACACCAAGCACACAAGGCACCCCATGCATGGAGGACCCATACTAGGAAGACTAATCACCGTAACATTTGGCTTTAAAAACCAGAGGGGCTTAACTTTGCAAGTTCTCACCATCACCAGGGCTTAATACCAGAAACTTTAAAAATTAGCAGGCTGCCTCTGGGAGAACTGGAGGGCAATGGGAAACAGAGTCCTTGCCCTTAAAGGGGGTGGGGGGGGGGGGCACATGAAATAGCAGTAACAAACAGCTCCAGGGAGATACAGAGCAGAAGCAGCAGTCTAAAAAATGACTGAAAAATGACTTAGGAAGGGAGATTTGTTTTCTAATCTCAGTGAATATGCTGAAGGGGTACGGATGTTTGGGAGACTCCTCCAAGAACAGAAGAGCTGGCAGGCGCCATTTCCCTCCCTCTTACTCAGCCTAGATACATGGACACATACAGAACCAGTATGAACACACTCTCCATCTAGCTTGCTAACAGCACCCTTACCCCCATGCTTTCCTGTGGACCTGCCCCCTCCAGGCCCACCTCCAAAGGAGTCTACACAAAGCTGTATCATAGGTATGGAATTGTGCTAACAGCCCCAGCAGGGACTAGGAACAAGGCAAAGTGACTCTTGCCCTAGGTAAAGGGGAAGAAAACCACACATACCAGTTTGACTGCAGCACAGGCAATGGACTTGGGGCAGACAGCTGATCTGACTACAGGCACTTCCCACCTGCAGTCCCTGCAGGCACTTCCCACCAATGAAAGCTTTCTCATGGGTCAACACAGGGATAGTACCTGCAGTCTGATGCTACTGGAGCTCTGGCAAATGCCTGGTCTGACCTAACTCAATCCCAAGGCCACCCAGACAGGCACACTAATAACAAAGAACTAAACTCTGCCCACAACAGGCAGGAAGAACCATTACAGAGGACCAAACTGAAGGCAAATACAGCTCACCCACAACAGCAAAGTGCATACAACATTCATAGAAGACACCCCTGAAACCAAAGGTTTGGATAATTAGGGGACAATGCACTGTAGGGAACTAGAGGACATCTTATTCATAAGGCCATTACTTTCAATAGGAGGAGATGTAGCTGACTTATTTAAAACATGAGAGATAAAACATAAGACACAAATGAGGAGACAGAGGAATGTGTCCCAAATAAAAGAACAGGACAAAAATCACAGCTAGAGACCTAGAAGATTTAAAGTAACAGATACTCATTGGATTTGAAAAAAAGAGTACAGGAACTGAAAGAGAGCCTTAACAAAGAGGTAGAAAATATAAAAAAGAACCATTCAGAGTTGAAAAACTCAGTAACTAAAATTAAAAATACACTAGAGGGAATAAATAGTAGACTAGAGGAATCAGAAGAATGTATCAGCAACCTGGAGGACAGACTAATGAAAAACAATGAAGCTGAACAGGAGAGAGAGAGAAAGAAAAATAAATAATAATAATAATAATAAATGGAAACAGACTCAAGGAGGATGCCTGGATGGCTCAGTTGGTTAAGCATCTGCCTTTGGTTCAGGTCATGATCCTCAGGCCCTGGGATGGAGTCCCACATCAGGCTCCTTGCTCAGCGGACAGCCTGCTTCTCCCTCTGCCTGCTGCTCCCCCTGTTTGTGCGCTCTTACTCTCTCTGTCTCTGACAAATAAATAAATAAATAAATAAAATCTTTAAAAAAAAAAAAAAAAAAAGACTTAAGGAACTCAGTGACACCAATAAGCATAACATTTGCATTATAGGGAACCCCGAAAAAGAAAGGAGAGAAAACGGGGAATAAAATTTATCTGAAGAACTATGGTGGAAAGCTTCCTGAATATGGGAAAGGAAACAAGAAATCCATATTCAGGAGGTAGAGAAAGCCCTCTCCCCCGCAAATCAATCCAAGGAGGTGTCTACCAAGACACGTAACAATTAAAATGGCAAAAAGTAGTGATAAAGAGAGCATTTTAAAAGTAGCAAGAGAAAAGGAAACAATTATATACAAGGAAAACTCCATGAGGCAATGAGCTGATTTTTCAGCAGAAACTTTGCAGACGAAAAGAGAGTAGCATAATATATTGTCACTGAAAGGAAGTGCAGAAGGGAAAAGACCTGCAACCACAAATACTCAATCCAGCAAGGCTATTATTCAAAATAAAAGGAGAAATAGTTCCCCAGACACACACAAATTAAAGGAATTCATGACTACTAAACCAGCTTTACAAAAAATGTTAAAGGGGACTTTTTAAATGGAGGGAAATACCATAAAGCAAGAGTAGGAAAAGTAGGAAGCAGTAAAAATAAGTATGTCTATAGAAGTCAGTGAAGGGATTCACAAAAGCACTGAATCCCTGTATTTTACCCTGAAACTACTATAACAATGTATATTCATTATACTGGAATGAAAGGTTTTTTTTTTTTTAACTTTTTTAAAAATAAAATTAAAATTATAAATAATATTGATCTAGTCCAGGACTACATAGTAAATATGTAACACTTCAGGGTCTTAAAGTCTGTCTGTCTACTATTCAACTCTACCATCATAGCCTGAATACAGCCACATATAATATGTAAGTGAATGGACCAGTCTGTAGTCCAATAATATTCATAAAAACAGAACTCTGAGCCACTAGCAGTAGTCAATTCCTGATCTAGCTCATCTTATTCATCTTATTCATCGCCACTAAAAAATAATAAATCATACTGCATTTTCCTCAATACAGACCAAAAAGATTATGTTTACATATACTGTGTGCTATTTATATACATTATCTGCAACAAACATGTACAAAAACCTTGTAAGAAAACACATTATATCAATACAGACAAAGAAATGAAAGATCTGAAAATGTGATTATCTTGTTTATAGTCACATACCTAGTATGTGGCACAGTATATTTAGATCTCTAGGTAAACCTGAATTCTCTCTCTCTATGTCTAGCATACTAGACGCAAATATTGTGTTTTCTTTTTCTCTTGTGTGGACAGAATCTACTAGTGCTTTTGATGCTTTAAATCAGAAAGCAACTATAGGAACATGTCTGTTCTAGCATATAATACATAACCCATTAGTGAAAATAATTTATCCTTGAGCACTACACTTTACTGATAAAAGAGAAAGGTACAATATATTTTCTAATTCTGCCAACTGCAGCCAGTTTAAAAGATGATAGCTATTATCAACAAATTACTAATACATTCCAATTAGTATATGTGTATATGTGTGTTTATTAGAATATACAAGAATACATATATAATTTTTTTTACTTCAAGCAATAGTGAGGATATAAGAATACAAGGAAGAGTTTCCCTAACTCTGAATCCCAAACTGAAGAATAACAGTTTGACTACTACTCTGCCATAAATATTTATGATTTTGCATATATAAATACATATCAAAATACAATTTATTTCATTGTTTTATTTTCTTCTTCTAACTATATTTGTTTTAAATTTTTTAATTAATAGGAATCTTCCATGCAAGTAAACAGAATTCCGGAATAGTATGCTTCATAATACAGTACGCTTCATAATACATATGAAATTTATTTAATTATTTCCCTATCCGTGAGCACTCAGACTGTCTCTAGTTTTAAACTACTAAAGAGCTGAAACAATTATCTTGTACAGTTAACTCTCATTATATAGTAACAAACTGCTCTCTAGGACAGGCACAGAATCCTTGATCAAAAATTCAAACTTTGACCAACTGCTGCAAAAAACCTACAAACACCGTGCCAATGTTTAATGTTCACATTTATACTACTACTAGACAGAAGTTAAGAGAATGGAAGAACCAGATCAAATCTTATAAAAATGAATTTTTATTCCCTAAAACTCTAAATTCTGTCTACCTCTCTCCATTTGCACCGTAACCACTTCAAGTTGTCAATATAACTGGCTTGCATACTGCAATACCCTCCTCTTAAAAGGTCTCCTTGCTTCTACTGTTGTCCCTCCCAAATAATCACTATACTACCCAAGAGTGATTTTCTAAATCTATCCCATGCATCTCTTCCACGCTTAAAATCCTAAACTGACTTCTTACTGTCCCTAAAAAGAAAAATTCAAAATTCCTAATATCATTTAAGCAGGTCCCTGTATGATATAGCCCCACTCTACTCACAAGCCTTAATCTCATGTCAATCTCCATCCCCAACCCTGAAAAAAAAGAAAAAAGAGAAAGAAGAGCTTTATTCCAGTCTCTCAAACATACCATGAGTCCTCCTAACTCAGGGTCTCTGTACATGCCATTCCTTCAATCTGAAATTAATACTCTGATCTCTTCTTCTTCCCAAACCTTTCCTCTGCTTCAGAGTTAAGCTCAACTCTTTTCCAGAGAAGAGTAGACTAAATCAAGGCTCGTGGTAAAATTCTCACAAAATTCTCTAATTTATCATCCTAGCACCTCAATGGCAGATCTATATATTTGTGATTACTTCACTAATGCCTATTTATATAAGTTTCATGAAAATATAGACTGAATCTCTACTACATGCTCTTTCTCTCAAGAACCTAACATACCTTCAGATACTGTACTATGTAGCAGAATATAAAAATATGTGGTAACTGGTAATATTTCACAATGCCTAACAGTAAACACCACAAAGGTGACAAATTCATCAGTGATAACATTATCTAAATAAGCTAAGAAATAACAAGGTCACAAAAAAAATTTTTTTAAAAGGTCATTCACTGGTTCTCGTGTATACTTAAAATAATCATTACTGAACTAAACATTAAGAACTGCTGGGTCGAAATATTTTTGTTTTTGAGGAGATCGTTAGAGATCATTTTTTTTCCTCCCTCTTTTTTTAAAAAGATGGCATGGAGCCCAACATGGGGCTTGTACTCAAAATTATGAGATCAAAAGTCAGACACTCCAACCGACTGAGCCACCCAGGCACCCCAAGATCAATTTCTAATATACTGTCTTCACTTTACAAATGATGGAAACTGAAGTTTACAAATACTAAGAAATATATTTCCTTTCACTTACAATGCAGACATGGTATTGCTGGCTGGCTGGAATAAAGAAGGTAACATATTGCTGTTATAATATCTGTCAAAATACTCAGAGAACTGTATGCCCCCAACATATGTTCCTTAGATCTCAACTTGACCAAGAGTACAATCTCCCACTGACAGACTGAAAGCAAAGTTCATTTATCCACCTAACAGATCACCACTATCCACTACCCATAATCATAATACAAGCTTACATTTTAATGAAAAAAATTCAGTTACTCACCAAAAAAATGATGTTAAATACTATTGTGTCAATGTAACTTCTCCTTAAATGCAACATGTATTTAAATATAATCTCTCTTCCATATTTAATCAAAGACATATTTCTATTGGGCCTACCTAATAACTAATAGTATAAGATAAAAAAGTGCAGTTTAGGCAGAAACAAGGATTATAAAACATTATGTTAAAGTATGGTACTAGAAGAAAAGCAAAGAACGTTACAAAACCACAGGAGGATACCTACCCCAACTCTGAGGGGAAAGAAGAGTTTTGCTGGAGGCATGACACATCAGCTAAGACCTATAGTATTAGTGAGCTTGCCAGGTAAGAGCAGAGTTAAGTAGGAACTGCTGGCAGGACAAAGATTTAAAAAAAGAAAGAAAATATTATGTGGAGACCTCCAAAAATCTTTATGTTAAGAAGTATTAAGACATGAGTTAAGTACTTAGAAAGGGCTTAAATTTTATCTCCTGTATTTGGGGGGGGGAAAGGAAGATAGGTATAGATAGTTTTTCAAGCAGGTAAAGACATTTAGACACCTTTTTGTCTTAGATACCTGAAGGAAAAACACAAAGCCGGAAAATGAAGTAAAAGGTGCCTACAATCTCTTAGTAAAGAGATATATAAATGAACCAGGACAATAAAAATATAAATAATTACATAAACCGTTGATCACTCTCATTATATCTAAACCATTATCATACAGGATCACAGTATGCAGGTTCCTAATTTGTATCCTGATGAAACCTACAAATGAGAAAGTATCTGCTACTACACTAATTGTATTTCCCAAAGAATACAAAATAAGACCCAATTCTAGATCCATCCTACAATTCCAACACATCTAATGAGATACTACTAAAAATGCAGATGCAACCGGAATGGCCCAACAATCACAATCTCAGCAAAGGAAGGTGGGGGAGGTGGAAGGGTATGTGTTAGAGAAACAGTATGATACAGGACAGGAGTTTATGCACTTCTGTATATAATGAATGGTCCAACAAAATGGTCCAAAAAAATATTTATACTTTACAAGCGATTCATTCTCTATCACAACTTGTAGCACAAAAGCAGTTAAACAATTTGTAAAAGAGTAAGAATGGCTCTGTACAAATTTATAAAAATTTATAAAAAATTTTTATAAAAACCAGACAGCATGCCAGCCTTGGTCCATGGGTCATAGTATGCTAACCCCTGATAAGGAGAGTAACATCTTTGCTCAATAACACAAAAATATGGATATTACTACAGCAAGGGCCATGCACAGATATGGTAATTACACAATCTAACAGCTGTTTGATTTCAGACATACTGCTCAACTATCAGAGAACTTATCTGATGTGTGTCATTAAAAAAAGCATTTCATATACAAAAATGTGGTATTTTTTTAAAAAATAAGAAAACTGTAATACTTACTGTAACACTGGTAACTCTGAAGTAATCATTGCTGAAGAGGTCTTTCCACAATGCAGCAAAAGAAACAAATGCTGTCCAACTCAAAACTTTTTAAATAACCTCAAAGCCAATCCTGTTATTAAAAAAAAGAAAAAGAAAGAAAGAAAATTATTTTATTTCCAGCTTACTGAGGTATAACTGACAAATAAAATTGCATGATATTTAAAGCATACATGATGATTTGATATGCATATACATTGTGAAGGACTCCTTCTCATCAAATTAATTAACATATCCATCACCTCACAGGTGAAGGTGGGATATTGCTATCCACCTTACAGAAAATAAAAAGATTATTAGAATGGACAGTTGTATGCCAATAAATCACATAACCCATGGTTAAACGGACAAATTCCTAGAAATATAAAAACTGCCAAAACTAGCCCAAGAAAAACAGAAAATCTGAACAGACATACTGATGTAAAAATCCTAAAAACAAAACAAAAAATCTGGCAAACAGAATCCAACTACATATTCAATGTAATATATGCCATGGGCAAGTGGGATTTATTCCAGGAATGCAAGAGTGATTCAACTTAAAAACAGTGGTCAATTTAATACATTAATAGAAAGAAAAATGAGCTACATGATCATCTCAAATTACGAAAGAAAGCATCTGGCATAATCTCAAGGGAAACCAAAAAGCCAAATATTCTTTCATAATAAAAACATTTTAAAAAACTAAAAAAGGAACTTTCTTAATATGATAAAGGCCACTTATGAAGAATACATTGGTAGCTTCATCAATAGTGAAAGACTAAAATGAAAGCATTCCCCCTAAAATCAGGAAGAAAACAATAATGTCCATTTTCACCACACCTTTAAAAATGTACCACTATACGTTTTAGCAAGAGACAAGAGACAATTAGTCAAGAAAGAGATATGAATTACACCTAAACAGAAAAGAACTAAGTTATCTGCATTCACAAATGGCATCATAATAGTTTATATACAGAAAATCTCAGAGAATCAACAGCAATAAAATACTAGTAAAGAAAAGTTGCAGGGTACAAATAACATACAAAAATCCACTGCATTTATTAGAACTGCATAATGTACCAATGGTGCAGGATACAAAAATTACTATGAACAATTTGGTTGGTTTTTTTTGTACACTAACAATGAACAAATCAAGAAGGCAAGAAAGGAAAAATTCGATTTGTAATACTATCAGAAAGAATAAAATAATTAAAAATAAACAACCAAGTCCCCTGGGTGGCTCAGTCAGTTAAGCGTCTGCCTTGGGCTCAGGTCATGACCCTAGAGTCCCGGGATCAAGTCCGGCATTAGGCTCCCTGTTCAGCAAGGAGTCTGCTTTTTCCTCTCCCTCTGCCCCTCCCCTTGCCCTTTCTCTCACTCTCTCTCAATTAAATAAATAAATCTTAAAAAAATAATTGTTTAAAAACATAGTAATAAAAAATAAACAACCAGGGTGAAAGACCTGTACACTGAAAACTACAAAACACTGCTGAAAGAAATGAAAGAAGACACCAGTAAATGGAAAGATATCCACTGTTCATGAATGGGAAAACTTATTATTGTTAAGAGGTCAACACTATCCAAAACAATGTACAAATTCAATGCAATTGCTATCAATATCCCAATTACATTTCTGCAGAAATAGAAAATTCCATCCAAAATTTATATGGAATCTCAAAGGAAGAGACTCCTAAAAGCCAAAACAATATTGGAAAAAGAAGACCACAGTTGGAGGTCATACTTCCTGATTTCAAAACTTAACCACAAAGTGACAATAATCAATACTGTGTTTCTGGCATAAAGACAAAGAACAATGAAAAAGATCCCAGAAATAAACCCTCACATACACTGTCAAATGAATTTTCACAAAGGTGCTAAGACCATACAACATGGAAAGGACAGTCTTTTGAACAAATGATACTTGGAAGAGTAGACATTCACATACAAATGAATGGAGCTGTACGCTGACCAGACACCATATACAAAAATTAACTCAAAATAGATCAAACATCTAAATGTAAAAGCTAAAACTATTAAACTTTTTCAGAAAACACAGAGCAAAAACTTCATGACACTCTATGTGACATTAATTTCTTATATATGACACGAAGAGCACAAGCAGCAAGAGAAAAAACAGGTAAGACAGACTTCATCAAAATCAGAAACTTGTGGGGGCACCTGGGTGGGTCCGCTGGATGAGAGTCTGGCTCTTGGTTTTGGTCCAGGTCATGATCTCATGGGTCATGGGATCAAGCCCCCAGTAGGCTCCACACTCAGCGAAGAGTCCACCTGGGATTCTGTCTCCTCTCCCTCTACCCCTCCCCTGGTCACAAGTGCATGCATGCTCCCTCTCAAATAAATGTTTTTAAAAAATCAAAAATTTCCGTGCATCAAAGGACACTATCAAGAGAGTAAAGAAGAAAGCAAAAGGGGGCACCCAGTGGCACAGTCAATTAAAGCCTCTGACTCTTGGTTTCAGCTCAGGTCGTGATCTCAGGGCCGTGTGAGAGGTGAGAATGACTAAAATTAAAAAGACCATTTCAAGTGTTGGTGAGGGGACAGAACAACAGGAAATTTCACATATGGCTAAAGGGAATGAAAAACTGAAGGTTGGCCATTCCTTAAAAAATTATATATACATTAACCATGACCGAGAAATCTCTCTCCTAGGTATTTGTCAAAGTAAAAAGAAAGCTTACATTCATACAAAAACATACATTCAAATGTTTATAGCAGCTTTATTCTTAATTCCCCAAAACTGGAAACATCTCCCAAATGGCCTAAAGCAAGTGATTGGATATATAATATGGTACATCTATACAATGAAATACTATCATACAGGGGCGCCTGGTTGGCTTAGCTGGTTAAGCATCTGCCTTTGGCTCAGGTCATGATCCCAGGGTTCTGGGATCCAGCTCAGCATAGGCTCCCTGCTTAGTGGAAAGCCTGCTTCTCGCTCACTCACTCTCTCCCTCTCTCTGTGCTGCTTCCCCTGCTTCTGTGCTTGCTCCCTCATCAAATAAATTTTAAAAATCTTTTAAAAAAATACTACCATACAATTAAAAGGAAGACTGCTACTGACTGATACATGCCACAACATTTATGAATTTCAAGTGCATAGACTATCTCCATACTATATAATTCCATTTATGAGATATTATAGAAAAGTACAGAGAACAGATCAATGGCTGTTAGAGGTTGGGGGAGAAAGAGACTAACTAAAAAGAGACAGCTTAAGAGAAAGTGGGGGTATATGCTGCATACAAATTAACACTTTTCTTTAAAATCCAACCAGAATTTTTATTGAAATTACTGAAATTATTCTCAAATAAATAGGAAAAGAAAAAGGAACTATAAGAACCAAAACCTGGAAAAAGAACAAAATCAGAAGATTCATTTTACCTAATTCCTATAAACATACAAGCTTACAAAATTTTACGTAAGAAACACAAAAATGGAATGTTTTATATATTGCCATGCAATCTGCATTTTTCACTAAGGAAAGCACTGTGGGCACTCTACCTCATTTGTTTTAATTATTATTTCTTAATACGTATATGTTTTAAAATGATTCTGTAAAAGTATTTAAGCCATTTTTCAGTGAAAATTTAGCATGTCTCTAATTTTTTTACCACCATATACAATACTGTCATCTATCCTTTCTCAACTACACAAACGTTATTTGTAGGACAGATTCCTTGTGATGAACATTTATAAAACATTCATACAATTTTTTACTGCCAAATTTCCCTCTAAAAATACTGTACCAATATACACTCCTCTCACCAGTATATGTTGAATTAGTTAAATATAAAAATATACTCACTATATATTGAAGCTTATTTAAAGTACCACAGATTTAGCTTTATACCAATACACCTTTAAAGGAAAAACATATCAGTACACCTTTCCTGCTCTGTAACCACCTTGCTCTGAAAAGAAAGTCTACCCTAGGCTTTCAGATCATATACCAAGATGTCTAATGACGATTTGGGGGACATTTGCAAGATTTTGAAAATTTGAATTCATGGAGATTTTACTTAAGAACAATAATCCGGTGCATTCTTATCCTCTACTCACTGTTTTCATTGAGTGTCTCATTTTACTGAGCACATCCAACTCTGTCTTAGAAATCCGTACATTTTGCCTTGTGTACTCTGTACAGCTTTAGAACTATTTCCCTCAGTGGAGAAGATATAAATAAATGATGAGTTCCAGCCTTCCCCTTAACATTATGCCAACCCTTAATCTAATTATTTTGTTCTAACTATAGTTTTAAAAGCCTTGTTTATACTTAGTATTTTTCAGAAGCCATCCTAACATTATTCTAAAGTTCTATTAATTTTATAAATCCTCCTTGGCCACATATGAATCTATTCTGTTTTTACAGGTCGTCTTCTTTAAACTGGTTGTAACCAGACTGTCTTTTTTTTCCTTACTACTGAGGACACCCAACATTAATTAAATAAGTATCTACTGAGTAGTACCTACATGCTAGGCATTGTGTTAAATTTTATTTTCAAGAATGAAAATTCCCCATTTTTTCAGAGTTAGCTTGGTTTCAAAGATACCCTACATAAAAGAACATCCCTTCCTCCTGCCCCCACCCCCACCTCTCTCTGGCATTTTTTCTAGTATCTAAGTACACTTCTCATGATGAGGAATTTTTTTCTCTATGCTGACCTGATTACTACTCCCATTTCTCCAATCAGTTCTCACTCTCAAAATAAAGTACAAAGAGCAGTTTCCCTTATTTTGTCAAAATTATAAGAGATTTTTTTTTTTTAATGGCAAAACTAGAAAATATCAGGCAGCACATCAGTAAGGACCTAGGTAAACTCAGTAACTTCACCAACCAATTGGATATAACTGACATCAATAGACTACTTCATCTATTAACAGCAGAATTCACATTCTTCTCAACCTCACAGCACTGATCAGACTGACCATATTATGAGCCATTAAATACACATTAACAATCTGAAAAAATAAAAATCATACAGTGTAGGGGCACCTGGGTGGCACAGTGGGTTAAAGCCTCTGCCTTTGGCTGGGGTTGTGATCCCAGGGTCTGGAATCAAGCCCTGCATTGGACTCTCTGCTCAGAGAGAGCCTCCTTCCTCTCTTTGCCTGCCTCTCTGCCTACTTGTGATCTCTGTCTGTCAAATAAATAAATAAAACCTTTAAAAAAAAAAATCATACAGTATATACTTCACACTACAATGAAATTAGAAATCATCACCAAAAGGAAAGCTGAAAATCCTAAGGAGATCAAAAACACACTTCTAAGTAAAACAAGTGAAAGAAATTTCAATAGAAATGTTAAAATATTTTGAGATAAATGAATACTAAAATACAACTTAATAAAATTTATAGATGCAGCAAAAGCAGTGCTTAGAGAAAAATTTATAGCATTGCATGCCTACAATAGAAAAGAGAAAATCTAAAATCAATCATTTAATAAGCTTTCATCTTACGAAACTACAAAAAGAGCAAAAGCAAGCAGCAGATTAGAGGAGAAATCAAAGAAGTTGAAAACAGTGAATCAACAATGAAAATAAACAAAAGCAAAAGTTTTTTTCAAAAAGATCAAAAAATCAATAACCTCTAGGCATGCTAATTAAGAAAAAAAGAGATAAGACACAAATTACTAAAATGAGAAATCAAAGAAGAAATATCATTACAGAATCCGAGGACATTAAAAGGATAAAAGGGTATATATTGTGAACTATTCCCAGAAATTTGATAACTTAGAGGAAACAGACCAAGTCCCTGAAAGACACTACCTATAAAAAACATGAATAGTTCTATTTTAAGAAACTTAATTAATAACTAATAACCTTCCAAGACAAAAAAAACCACTAGACCCAGATGGGTTCACTAATGAATTGTACCAAACATTTAGGGAAGAAGCTACACAAATTTTGTACAACATTTTCCAGAAGACATAAATAGAGGAAATACTTCCTAACTTAATCTATGAGGGCATCACCCTAATACCAAGACCAGACAAAGACATTACAAGAAAACCGCAGAGCAGTCTCTCTCACAAAGATGTAAAAATCCTCAAAAAAATATTAGCAAATCAAGAATTTTAAATGTACTGAAAGAACTTACCACAACTAAGAGGGATTTACCCTAGGTATGCACAACTACTTAACACATGAAAATCAAGTAATGAAACCTATCATACAAGAGGCAAAGAAGAAAAATCATGTGGTAGTATCAATAAGTGAACAGAAAGCATTTTCACAAAATCCAACACACGTCTGTGATTTTAATAAAACTCTCAGCAAGTAAAATAAAGGAGAACTTCCTCAACTTGATAAAGAACATCTATAAAAATCCTACAGCTAACAACCGATATAACTGTGAGAAACTAGAAACTTTCCCACTAAGAACAGGAAAAAAACAAGGACAACTCCTTCTTACCATTCCTTTTCAACACCATTCTGAAGTTCAAGCAAACGCAGTTAAGACAAGAAAAGGAAATAAAAGGTACACAAACTGGGAAAGGAGAAATCAAACCTCCTTTGTACACATACTACACAACTGTCTATGCAGAAAATCTAAAAGACAAGACACCCCTCCCCCAGAAAAGCCCCACCCTCTTGGAACTGATAAGCAATTATAGCAGGGTTGCAGGATATAAGGTTAATATATAAAATACCTTTCATATAAGCAAACAATGAATAACTGGAATTTGAAATTAACAATACAATGACATTTACCTTGGCACCAAAAAAGGAGAGGAAACAGGTATAAATTCAATAAAATATGCACAAGACCTGTATAAGAAAAACTGTAAAACTCTGATGAACAAAATCTAAGAACTGAATAAATGGATACCAATTTCACGTTCCCAGATAAGATGATTCAATATTGTCAAGACATTAGTCCTTCCCAAATTGATCTAGAGATTCAACACAATCCCAATTAAAATCCCAGCAAGTTATTTTGTGTATATCACAAACTGATGCTAAAGTTTACAGGGAAGGCAAAAAGACCCAGAATAATCAACACAGTACTGAGAGAGAAGAACAAAGTTAGAAGAATGACACTACCCAACTTACTATAAAACTAAAGTAATCAAGACTATACCAAAATCCAAAGTAGATCAATAGAACAGAAAAGACAGACTGGAAATACACCCACACAAATACAGTCAACCAATCTTTGTCAGAGGAGGAAAGATAATACCACAGATAAAAGACAGTGTTTTCAACACAGGAAACTAGATGTCAACAAACAAAAAAACTAACATCAAGAACAAAAACCCTTAAACACAGATCTTACATTCATCACAAAGTTAACTCAAAATGGATCAGATCTAAATGTAAACTCCAAAGTATAAAACCCAGGACACCTGGGTGGCTCAGTGGGTTAAGCCTCTACCTTCAGCTCAGGTCATGATCTCGGGGTCGTGGGACTGAGTCCCGCATCGAGGTCTCTGCTCAGCAGGAAGCCTGCTTCCCCCTCTCTTTCTGCCTGCCTCTCCGCCTACTTGTGATCTCACGTGCTCTCTCTGTCAAATAAATAAAATCTTAAAAAAAAAAAAAAGGTATAAAACCCTTAGAAAGTAACACAGGAGAAAATCTAGATGACCTTGGGTATGATCATGAGTTTTTAGATACAACACCAAAGGTAAAGCTATGAAAAAATCTTTTGACAAACTGGACTTCATTAGAATTTTAAAATTCTCCTCCGCAAAAGAATGATAAAACAACTCACAAACTGGGAAATAATATTTGCAAAAACATTTTGTCTTTCTAACTTCTGAAGTATCAAAAAATTCTTAAAACCCCAACAATAAAAAAAACAACCAACCTATTAAAATATGGGCATAATTTCTAAACCAATATCTCAATGAAGAAGATACACGGCAGAAAAACAAGAAAAAATACTCAAACATCTTATGTCACTAGGAAACTGCAAATTAAAAAAAAAAAAAGTGAGCTACCTTTACACACCAACTAGCATGGCAAAACTCCAGAACACTGACAAAACCAAATGCTGGTGAGGATGTGAAGCAACAGGAATATAAAATGATACAGCAACTTTGGAAGACAATTTGGCAGCTTCTTATAAAACTAAACATACTCTTAAAATATGATCCAGCGGTTCACCTGGGTGGCTCAGGGGGTTAAGCCTCTGCCCTCAGCTCAGATCATGATCTCAGAGTCCTGCGATCGAGCCCCTCATCAGGCTCTCTGCTCAGCGGGGACCCTGCTTCCCCCTCTCTCGGCCTGTCGCCTTCTCTGTCTATTTGTGTTCTCTCTCTGTGTGTCAAATAAATAAATAAAACCTTAAAAAAAAAATGCCCATAATCCAGCAATCATGCTCCTAAGGTATTTATCCAAAGGAAATGAAAACATCTCCATACAAAAACCTGCGTATAGATGTTTTCAGCAGCTTCTTTAGTAACTGTCAAAACATGGAGCAAACAAGCTGTCTTTCAGGAGGTGAATAAACAAACTGGTATATGCAGGCAATGAAATATTACTCAGCCCTAAAAAGAAACGGCTATCAAGCCATGAAAAAGACATGGAGGAATATCAAATATATGTTACTAATGGAAAGAAGCCAATCTGAAACTGCTACATATTATATGATTTCAGCAACATAGCGTTCTGGAAAAGGCAAGACTATGAAAACAGTAAAAATTTTAGATTTGCCAGAAGTTAGGGGGCAGAAGGGAAGAAAAGAGCACAGAGGAGTATTAGGTCAGTGAAAGTTTTTATATAATATCATAAAGATGGACATGTCATTATACATTTATCAAAACCCACAGAATATACAACACCAAGAGTGAAACCTAACGCAAACTAAGGACTTTGGAGGATAATCATGTGTCAGTGAGGTACTGAAGAGATGTACCATTCTGGTGGCAAGACACTGATAGTGGGGAGGCTGTATATATGTGGGGACAAAAGGTATAGGAAGTTCATGTGTCTTTTGCTCAATTTTGCTATGATCCTAAAACTGCTCTTAAAAACAAAGTGTCCTTAAAAAGAAAAAAAAAGTAAATAGCTTATAAATAGTTTAATGTTTTCAACAGATGCTAATTTATGTCCATATGCTGTAATATCTTTTTCTCTGGACAATCTTATAATTTTATGTGGATTTAAGCACATGTATTCAAGAGTGCATGTGTCCACACAGATAAGAGGAACAATGCCCTTTCTTAAACATTTGGTATCTCCATCTGTTTGTCATGCACTCACTGCCACAAATGATGAGAGAAAGGAAACGAAGAATATAACTGCTACTCTGTTCAGTTCCTAGCATAAAACTCTTTTATCAATTCTTATTACCTGAATGAAGAACAAAGGTTAAAGAGAAATAGCTGTAGTTTCTTTCCAATTACATGCATTTTCATCTGTATAGTACAAGATTCTATTCTTTAATCAGAAGAATCATTCTGTAAAGACATATAATACAATCTAATTAATTCAGGCCCTTCTTTTATCATTCCTAATTATTTATCTAAGTTGTCCTAAAGAATCTCTTAGCAGTGGGGGAATGGGTGATTCAGTAGATTAAGCATCCGACTCTTGATTTCAGATCAAGTCATGATCTCGGGGTCATGGGATTGAACCCCACACCAGGATTCATGCTTAGCACAGAGTCTACTTGTCTCTTTCCCTGTCTCTCTCGTGCACGCACAAACAAAATCTTTTTAAAGAGAAAAATCTCTTAACAGTGAATGTGCATGTATATATATCCGCATGCATACACACATACACATGATTTACAAAGCAATGATTAAAATGACAATTATATTATTTCTGAAACTGTTTTTCAACAAATTTACTGCCCTGTACCAAAATAGAAGGAATATGTTCATTTACTATTTTTACTGGATTTATGATTGTTCCCATTCTTTATAACAGCAAATAAAAGATATTAAGAAAAAATTTTGTCCAGTATTAACACATGTATATTTCATACTATACAGAATTTAAGTAGCATTTATTCAAGAAAACAAAGTTCTTAACCCTCTTCCCAGTAAAATTTAGCTGTATTATACAGTTGACCCTTGAACAACACAGGTATGAAATGCACAAGTCCATTTACAGATGGATTTCTGCCATAAATACAGCATAGTACTATAAATTTATCTTCTCATGATTTTCCTAATAACACTTTATTTTCTCTAGCTTACTTTACTGTAAGAATATAGTACAGAAAACATTTAACACACAAAATTTGTGTTAACAGACTATCTTACTGCTAAAGATTCTGGTCAGCAGAAGGTTAATAGTAGTTAAGTACTGGGGTAGTCAAAGTTATACGCAGATTTTCAACTATGAGAGGAGTTGCACCCCTAACTCCCATGTTGTTTTTAGAGGTCAACCATAAACGAGAAAGATTTTCTACCTCTTTTAATTGACTAAAAAGAATGCCAAAATAGAATTAATACTCCAATATAATATCCATTCACCCTACAAGATGGCCCAAATAGGAAATATGTAGCATTAAGACACAAGAAATGGCAAAGTGGTAAACTTTTGAAAATATTAACCTAACAATTTCAAATGCTAAAGAGGCAGAAGGATAATCTACACCAAAATTGAATTATATGCTCAATGGCAGAGAGATAGGTTCACTAGTAAGAGCAAGCTGGTTCATTAGTCTGCTTTCTCTTCTAATAACATATTACAAAAAGTTATCCTTCTTAGCATTTCTGAGTAATATAACCTTACAAATCAAAAGGAATGTAGCAGAATGGTTTAAGAGTTTGGGCTTCTAACAGGTAGGCTTTCTAACTGTAACTTACTCTGCCTCAATATTCCTATTTCTCAAAGAGGAATAATAAGAGAAGAAAACTTCAAATGATTGTTAAGAGGAGTAATCAGAATGCCCGTAACTCTTCAATAAATATTAACTCATAGCTACAGGAGAAAGGAGCAAATAAAAATATAAAGGAATGTTAGTAAGTGCAACTATTTTTTTTCCTTTTCTTTTCTTCACTGCCATAGTCTTAATGCCTAAAGCTTACTAATTATTTGTTGAATTAACAAGAAGTGTGTATGCGTATACATATGTGTATGTGTGAGTCCATGCGTGTCTATATATATATATATTTTAAGCAGAGAGTGCAAAACTGAACATGAGGAGAACTCTCAGTTAACAAACTAACCAAAGATAGGAGCTTTTTCTTTAAAAGAAAAAGGAAACCGAAAAGAACAGGTCAGGGTTGAATTCTCAGTTAACTCTTTTAGCAGTGACACCTGAAACTGGTAGAGTAGGAAAGTGGGAGACCAAGCAGAGGCTAGAGGATGAGACCAAAGAGTAGGGTATATCAGAGTGGAAGATTAGAACATAAGAACATCAGAAGGTTATGTTTGAAAAAGCCCCTACAAATGATCTTAGATACAGATAAAAATCCCACAACTCAGATGAAATGTCTCTGGATTAATAGAAAATAACAAGCTTTTAATTTTTTCCATATTCACCAGTCTCCCCCAAAAGCTTTATACATTAAGCTCTGAAAATGCAATCCGATGAATAAACGTATTCAACTTCTTTCCCAAAAATGCTGCCTCTACATCTTCTCCTTATCTATCCACATTTTCCCTTTTAGTATTCCCCTAATTTTATCTTCTTATACTCCAAAGCCATGAAATTTCACCAAGAACCTTAACACTCTCCTAACATCTCAACTCTGGTGTTCCTCCTCGATTACTCTAGTCTTAATTCCAAAGTGCTTATTACTTCTCTTATAAGATCACTCTTTTGTTTCTGTGCATGTGTACATATTACCTCATGCTACACAACCCACTCTTCCTGAAGTAAACTGGGAAGCTCTTACCTTGAAACCCAGGCAGAGTTAGGTCTCATAAATTTTCACACTTTGTACATACAACTGAGAGTACTTTTTGCCACATATTTTGTATGTGCCCATGTATTATTTTGTAATTAGGAGTGTTACAAATTTTATTCCATTCTCTACCTTCTTAAAAAAGGTTTTATTTATTTGAGACAAAGAAAGAGACAGCAAGAGAGCAGGCACACACCCAGGAGCAGGGGGAGGGGCAGAGAGAGGGAGAAGCAGACTGCCCATTGGGCAGGCAGCCAGATGTGGGGCTCATTCCCAGGACCCTGGGATCATGACCTGGGCCAAAGGCAGATGCTTAACCAACTGAGCCACCCAAGTGTCCCCAGTTCCTTACATTTATCACTCTATGTTAGTCTTTTTTTTTAATTAACTTTTTTTAAAGAATAGTTTCAAGTTCACAGCAATTTTCCACATATTTTTAGTGATTCATTGGTATTTCTACCTCTTCAGAAGATTTATGATCTTTTTTTTTGATTTGTGAACTTTTAGAAAGAATTATCCTCACTTTCTGTTCTTAAAGAATTAATTGTATAGTACTTGGCACCCAGAAAGGGGGCTTAATAATTAACAACTGTAAAACATAAAGATATACCAATTCATTAGTAAGTCTGTTCTTAATGCTACTGTGCATGGGTTTTTTTTTTTTTTATTATGATTTCTAACTGGTTACATAGTTATTACAGAACTTACCATTTAATCTAACTGAAATTTCTGACTTCCAGAAATCTGTAAAACACTGGAACCATAAAAGGAACTCAGGTTCTGGCAAGATCCATACCTCTTTTCTTTCTATGGAATACTGCATCTGGCCAAGGTAATGAGCTGGGATTCAGGAATACAATTAGGGCAGGTATACTATGTGAAAAAGGCAGGGGCGCCTGGGTGGCTCAGTGGGTTAAGCCGCTGCCTTCGGCTCAGGTCATGATCCCAGGTCCTGGGTTCAAGCCCCGCATCGGGCTTTCTGCTCAGCAGGGAGCCTGCTTCCTCCTCTCTCTCTGCCTGCCTCTCTGCCTGCTTGTGATTTCTCTCTGTCAAATAAATAAATAAAATCTTTAAAAAAAAAAAAAAAAAAGAAAAAGGCAGAAAAATCTAAGAACATCAACGAGATAGATCCAAACTACAGCTTTGATGAAGGATTAGAAGTGAGATACAAAATAACGAATCTAACAGACAGGAGTAAAACTGGGGGCACCTGCGGGCTCAATCAGTCAAGCATGATGCCTTTGGGTGAGGTCATGAGGCCAGCCAAAATCCTGGGACTGAGGCGGTATCAGGCTTCTTGATCAGCAAAGAGCCTGCTTCTCCCTCTCCCTTTCCTGCTCTCTTTGAGGCTCCCCCTGGCTTGTGCCCTCTCACTCTCACATTTTCTCAAATAAGTAAATAAAACTTTTTTTTTTAAAGGGGGGGGTAAAATTATAAACACAAAGTGGAAGCAAAAGAAAAGAATCAAATGGACTGTATCAAACACCAGAGCAGGTTGGAAAGAATGAAAGTTTAGACTGTAGGGGCAGACCTGTGGCAGATTCAACATTCACTCGTATCTCTATTATTAATCCAACTCAATCAAAATTTAAGAATCTATTTATAAATATGTATTCACTAGCATTTGTAAAAGAAAAATTTTAACTTAAATAAATGCATATTTAAACATAATTTAAATGTAAACTTAAATATAAAGCTTCCAAAGTTATCTTATACCATGTTAAAGCATACAAATAATGATCACAAATAAATACATCATTGACTGGCATGCTCTAAATTTAAAGAGCATTAAAAATGCCATCAGACTTTTTCTTCAGACAGAGGGTAAGATGGTTGCAGAGGAGTAGGAGGACTCTGGGATCAACTATTCCCACTAATACAACTAGGTAACTATCAAATAATCCTGAATATCCCAGTAATCTACCTGAAGACGGGCAGAAGAAACTCTACAACTAAAGGTAGAGAAGAAGACACATCAAAGAAGGTGGGAAGTGTGGAGACATGTCTTGGGAGAGAAATGGACTGTGACTGCTAAAGCGGGCAAGAAGGAAGAGAGACAAATTAGCACACAGTGGCGTACATGGAGAAAATGAATTCCTGTAACAACTGGCTTGGAAAGTGAGAGGACCCGAATTTCACAAATTCTGACAGTCTGCAGGGCTTAAAGACTGGAGTTTTAAAGGTCATTGGGCTTGGCCCTGAGAAAGTTCTATGGGTATCGTGCTGCTCTTGGAGAAAGGGGTAAACAGCCAATGGTCTTACAGTATGGAAATAGAAGGGAGGTTAGTTGCTCATCTCCAAATGTGTCCCTGAGAAGAACCCTCCGGAGAGAGAAAAAACAAAATAACCAAAAAACTGGCAAGTGCCATTCATTTCCTGCCCTTCATCCCGCAGCAAAAACACAAGGCCATGCTGTGGGAACTAGCATAGCATGGACACTTGCTATCTAACTGGATTACACCAAGCCCCACCCCGCAGCACTGTGGAAGAACTACCATCCCCAGTCACACCTGCCTCAGTCCCAGCACAGTGGGCTCACTCCTCCAGGAGACTGGCCCAAACCCCTACCAACACCACATCTCCCAATCTGGGAGTTCTGTGAAGCCTCCATTCCAGTGGCAGCAGCACAGGTCTCATTTCACAAGCAGATCAGAGTACATATAGTTAAACCACATTTAGGCCAGGAACACTGCACACAACAGGCTGAGGGAACCCCTGCAGAGGATAGGCCTGAAGGATAAAGCAGTCAGAACGCACTGGAGTGCCCTAGAGTACAGGAGACACTACAATGCAGGGCACTACAGGACCGCTTCTTCATAAGGTCATTATGCTCAAGAACAGGAAATACAACAGACTTACGTAACAGAGAGAAACAGGTCCAGAGATTTAAATGAAATGAAAAGACAGAGGAATTTCTTCCAAATGTAAGAACAGAACAAGGCCACAGACAGACATCTAAGCAAAACAAATGTAAATAATATACTTAATGGAGAATTTAAAGGAATAATCATAAGGATACTCACTGGACTTGAAAACAGAGTGGAGATCACCAATGAGACCATTAACAGGAAGATAAGGAATAATACAGAGATAAAGCGTCCAAAAAACAAAATGAAAAACACACTTGTAACGAGCAACAGGCTAAAAGAAGCAGAGGAATGAATTAATAACCTAGAAGACAGTATAGTGGAAAGTACTCAAGCTGAACAAAAAAGAGAAAAGGGACTTAGGCAATATAAGAATAGACTTAGGGAACTTGGTGACTTCATCAAAGATAATAATATTCATATTACAAAAGTCCCAGAAGAAGGAGGAAGGGAGGAGGAGAATTTATTTGAAAAAATAGTAGCTAAAAATTTCCTCATTTGGGGAAGGAAATAGATATCCAGATCCAGAAGGCATAGAAAACCGCCAACAAAATCAACAAAAGCAGATCTATACACCAAAACATATTGTAAATTAAGAAGGAAAATACACTACTAAAGAAAAAAAGAAAAAAAAGACAGTTACATTTAGAGGAAACCCCATAAGGATACCAGCAGATTTTTCAGCAGAAATTCCAGATCAGAAAGAAGTAGCTTGATAAACTCAAAGTGCTGAAAGGGCAAAAAACAACAACAAAGAATACCCAGCAATTAGAAGAAGTGATAAAGAGTTTCCTGATAAATAAAAACTAAAGGAATTCATGATCACTAAACAAGTCCTGCAAGAAATATTAAAGGGAACTCCTTCAGTAAAAAGGAATCGAGAAAGTGACAGAATCCCGCATGGGGCTCCCGGCTCAGCAGGGAGTCTGCTTCTCTCTCTGACCCTCTCCCCTCTCATGCTCTCTCCCTCTCACTCAAGTAAATAAATAAAATTTTAAAAAAATCATTCACCATGATCAAGTGTGTTTTATTCCTAGGTTGCAATGGTGGTTCATTATTCATAAATCAAACAACATGATATACCATATCAACAAGAGAACGAATAAGAACCATATGATCATTTCACAAGATGCAGAAAAAACATCTGACAAAGTACAACATCCACTCATAATAAAAACCCTCAACAAAGCAGGTTTAGAAAGAATACACCTCAAAATAATAAAGGCCATATATAAAAATTCCACATCTAACATTATCCGTAACAGGGAAAAATTGAGATCCTTTCCCCTAAGGTAAGGAACAAGACAAAGTTGTCCATTCTCACCACTTTTATTTAACATAAAGTCCTAGTCTCAGTAATCAGACAACAAAAAGAGAAAGAGTAATAGGCACCTAAATCAGTAAGGAAGAAGTAAAACTTACTATAAGCAACTGACACAATATTATATATAGAAAATTTGAAAGACTTCACAAAAAACTGCTAGAACTGGTAAACAAATTCAGTAAAGTCGCAGGATACAAAATCAGTGTAAAGAAATTCGTTGCATTTCTATACACTGATAATGAAGGAGAAATAGAAATCCAGAAAATTCTCATTTAATTGTCTCATTTAATGATCTTTAATTAAGAAAATTATATCACTGCCCCCAAAATAGTAAGATACCTAGGAATAAACCTAACCAAAGAAATACCTGCACTCCGAAAACTATAAAACACTAATGAAAGAAACCGAAGACAACACAAAGAAATGGGAACACATTCCATACTCATGGATTGGAAGAACAAATACTGTTAAAATGTTTATACTATGCAAAGCAATCTACACTTTTAATGAAATCCTTATCAAAATACCAACAGCATTTTTCACAGGAAAAAAAAAAAAAATCCTAAAATTTGTATGGAACCATGAAAGACCCCAACTAGCCAAAGCAATCTTGAAAGAGAAAACCAAAGCTGGAGGCTTCACAATTCTGGACTTCAAGTTATATTACAAAGATGTAGTAATCAAAACAGTATGGTACTGGTACAAACACACACACATATATCAAAGAACAGAATAGAAAATCCAAAAATAAACCCACAATTATATGGTCAATTAATTTTCAACAAAGCAAGAATGAATATCCAATTGGGGGGGCGGGGGGAGGAGGGACCAGTCTCTTCAACAAAGAGTGTTGGGAAAAGTTGAAAACAACATGCAAAAGAATGAAACTGGATCACTTTCCTACACTATACATAAAAATAAATTCAAAATGGATTAAAAGCTTAAATGTGAGACCTGAAAATGTAAAACTACTAGAAGAGAACACAGGTAGTAATTTTTCTGACAGTGGCCATAGGAATTTCTTTCTAGACAGGCTCCCTCAAGCAAGGGATATAAAAACAAAAATAAACTATCAGGACTTCATCAAAATAAAAAGCTTCTGCATGCCAAAGAGAAACAATCAACAAAACTAAAAGGCAACCTAAAAAATGGGAGAAGATATTTGCAAATGATATAAACAATAAAGGGTTAGTATCTAAAATATATAATTAACTTGTAAAACTCAACACCCCAAAAATGAATAATCCAATTAAATGGAGTCAGAAGACATGAACAGACATTTCTCCAAAGAAGACATACAGAGGGCCAACAGACAAAGGAAAACATACTGAACATCAATCATCATCAGGTAAATGCAAATCAAAACTACAGCAGGTATCACCTCACACCTGTCTGAATGGCTAAAGTAAAAAAGAGGTGCTGGCAAGAATGTGGAGAAAAAGGAACCCTCATGCACTGTTGGTGGGAATGCAAACTGGTACAGCCATTGAGGAAAACAGTATGGAAGTTCCTCATAAACTTAAAAATAGAACTACCCTATGATCCAATGATCACATTACTGGGTATTTACCGAAAAAAATACAAAGAACACTAATTCAAAGCAATACATACACCTCTATGTTTATAGCAGCATTATTTACAATAGCCAACATAGGAAGGAGCCGAAATGAACATGGATTGAAATGGATAAAGAAGATGTGTTATATATACACAATGGAATATAACACAGCCATGAAGAATGATGAAATCTTGCCATTTGCAACATGGAGTTGGAAAGTATAAGGCTAAGTGAAATAAGTCAGATGAAGACAAATACTATATGATTTCAAACCATGAAATTTAAGAAACAAAACAGAAAAAAAAAAGGAGAGAAAGAGACAAATCAAGAAATAGACTCTTAACTGTAGCTAATAGTTATCAGAGGAGAGGTAGGCAAAGGGATAGGTGAAACAGGTGATGGATGGAGGTTAAGGCATACCCTGACAGAATTGAGCACCAGATGATTAAAATAAAAACTTTAAAAAAAAAAAAAAGTACTGCCAGCCTTTCAAATAAGCAGCAAGTCAAAAGGAACTCCAAGAAAATAAAGTTGCCTCACACTAAATCACACTGCACCATACATATAAGAAACAATATGTGCAAACAGAAAACTGAACAGAAAACTGACAGCCTGTTTGTCAAAATTACTGAAATTTATATTTCCATGTGCTTTATATGAAAACTGCATTGTGATCCTTTAAAATTAAAGTTTTTCTAAAATTCAACCACCACCATTTAACTTCTCCCCAGCAAAAAATTATATTCATTTAAAAATTTTCCTAATGGATATACACTGACTCATACAAATAAGAATTGTCTGACAACCAACAACTTCATTATGTGAAACAGTATATATCACCATTTTAGTTACTCGAGATGGGGAACAATAAAAATATTTCAAATATGTCCTCTAGCTAAAACAAATAAACATCCATTGTTAAAGAAATTTCCACAAAGACAAAAAAACTTCTTAAAAAATCTTATCAAAATAATTAACTTGTAGAGCCCCATGATTTTCGTATAAAAATTATTTCAAGTTGGGGCACCTGGGTGGCTCAGTGGGTTAAGCCGCTGCCTTCGGCTCGGGTCATGATCTCAGGGTCCTGGGATCGAGTCCCACATCGGGCTCTCTGCTCAGCAAGAAGCCTGCTTCCTCCTCTCTCTCTCTCTCTCTCTCTCTGCCTGCCTCTCCGTCTATTTGTGATCTCTCTCTCTGTCAAATAAATAAATAAAATCTTTAAAAAAAAAAATCTTATCAAAATAATTAACTTGTAGAGCCCCATGATTTTCGTATAAAAATTATTTCAAGTTGGGGCACCTGGGTGGCTCAGTCAGTTAAGCATCTGACTCTTGATTTTGGCTCAGGTCATCATCTCAAGGTCTTCGGACAGAGCCCTTATTCAGACTCTGCACTCCGCAGGTAGCCAGATTGAAGTTCTCTCCTTCTGCAACCACCCCGCTTGTGCTCTCACATGCGCTCTCTAAAATAAATAACTAAGTCTTTAAAAGAATTATTTCAAGTGTTGAAAGTACCATTGTCTTACTACAGCCCTAAGAAAAAGTTTTAAGATTTAACAAAAGCACAAATGGTAATTATTTTTAATCTGGTGAAGAAAACATCACTAAAAGCCAAACTTTTTTTTTCAACCCCCCTTAAAATATGTGAATCTATTAGTCCAGTAAATAAAACTTTAAATAAACAAAAGTTAAAAATTAAAATCTGAACCATGTATATCTCAAGTTTAATGCCTTATCTAATCCATTCTTTTTCTGTATAATCACTGTCTCCATCTTTTATTAACTCTGTACAACATTAATCTGCAAAGTAGACTCTATAATACTAATTCTAATTTTGAAACAAGAACAACATAATAAACCTTTCTCACTGCAGCATGCACATTTCTGTTTTCTGGCTAGAGATGAAGCTATAGTCTTCACGAGATATTCTGAAATAGTTTTCTATATGCTTAGTTTCATGGGGAAAAACTCCCACAAACTTAAAAAGCCAAGACCATCTTGTTTTGGAGTCCTCCATTCCATAACCTCCCCGGTACTTAAAATCTACTAAATATAAGTTGATGTTACACAATGTTAGTATCCCAAAAATGTTTAAATTATGGTGCCCACTCTTAAAGAACTTAAAGTTCAGAAAGAGAGAAAAAATACCCAGAGACCACAATAGGTAGATTCTAAATTCCATGGAGAAAGAATATATACTTATTAAGTTTGATGAAGCAGTGTAAAAAAAAAAAATTCTATGGGACCATGATTAGGAAGAAACAGGTTCTTAATTAATCCCTATGACTAAATGAACTTTAAGGGAGTGAGGTCCAAACCAGATCAAAGAAAGGAAATTGTAGTGGTTTATTACTTTGTGAATTGGTTTAGAAAATTCATCTACAATTAGAAAATCTGAACAAATACTGGTTAATGAATAATAAGGTATATAATTTTGTGTTGTTACTTTAAATCCAAGGAGAGCTATGTGAAACCCTCATTTTGTTTCCCAGGGTTGTAACTTCACTTCAAATCTACTGATCCACCAACAAGTATAATTTTAAAGATTTATTTTAAAGATTTATACTTGATAAACCTAATTTTTTCAGGCAGAAATCATTAAAGAGATACTAAAACTGATAAGCAAAAGTATAATAAGAAACTTACACACAGTCTTAAAGTATGTCCCCACAAGATAACTAATTACAAAGAAGAAAATAGTAATATTACAGTGGAGAAAGCTGACAAACCCCTCCTTAACCAAGGGATCATAGTTAACACCACTAATAATTGAGATATATCAAATTAAAAAATAATAATAATAATTGAGATATATCAGCAGAGACTCCCATTAATATAATGAACAAACAAGGGCACAACTTCAGTTCTGTGGTATTCTTGACAAAAAAAGAAAAACTTGCATTTAATCACAGGATACTCACATAAACCCAAACTGAGGGGCATGCTACAAAATTACAGGCCTGTATTCTCCTGAAGTGTCAAGGTCATGAAAGACTTAAAAATGCTAAGGAACTGTGCTATGTTAGAGAAGAGATAGGATAACTAAATGCAATTTGTGATCCTAGTTTGGATCCTGGATCAGAAAACGGAGATCAGTAGGTCAACTGATACAATATTAATAAGGTCTGCATATTCATTAACAGTATGGTATTGGTTAATTTTCTGTTTTTGATTATTATACTGTGGTTATGAAAGATACTGGCATTTGGGGAAGCAGGGTGAAGGATAGAGAGGAGAAACTTCTGTATTATTTTTGCAACCTAAAGACTAAAATTATTTCTGGAGGGAAGAATAAAAATCCAAACTGCCAAACTGTATACTAAAATGCAACACATTAAAACATCCAAGAACATGAAGGAAAACCAGGTAACACATTTTAACAACTGATCTTCCCACTTTCTCCCCAGGTTCAAAACATCTGTTTATTCTTACTAATTCACTTACCAAAAACTGGGCACTGGTGCTATGTAGGTTCCTCCTCCTCTCCCTTACTCAATTTGGTCTCTACCTCTTGAATATTGAGATTATGATAACTATTTTTCCTAATTATAATCAAATTATCATACTTAAAACTATTTTCATATTCCATAGAGTTCCATGAGACTGTTATGTGGAACAAATGGAATTTCAATAAATCCTTGCAGGGAAAAAAAGAAACCATCTGATAAATCCAATGATATTTTTACATGCCTCAAAATGCCAAAGTGTTCAAACCCATTAGAAATATTACTAACCAAAGAATGCTAAAAGCCAGAGACTTCAACAATAGGTGTATGTTATTTTGTCCTTTATGCTTATATTTTGCATTTCGAAAGCCCTTCCCTTATATCCATTCCTTAGGGTTGCCATAACAAAGTACCATAAACTGCACATCTTTAAACAACAGAAATTTATTATTTCACATTCTGGAGGCTAGAAGTCCAAAATCAAGATGGTGGTAGCGCCATGTTCCCCTTGGTAGCCTCTAGGGGAGATTCCTTCCTTGCCTCTTCCAGCTTTTGATAGCCTCAGGTATTTCTTGGCTTGCTGCATGCATAACTCCAATCTGCCTCCATCTTCAAATGGTTGTCTTCCCCCATGTCTGTGTGTTTCTATGTCTTCACATAGTTCTCCTCCATGTCTCCATTTTCTCTTTTTACAGGAATACCAGTCTACTGGATTGGGGCCCACCCTGAGAATGACTTCATGTTAACCTAATTATATCTGTAAAGACCCTATTTCCAAATATGGGCACATTCACAGGACTTCAACATACTTTTGGGGGCACACAAATTAGGCCATAACACTCCTCTGCTCCTTACGAGTTATTTAGAAATTACTTAACTCAAAACCACTTTAAAATATTTGCTGAGCAACTCCTATATGCTATGCAACATCCTAAGTGCTAAACAGAATGGTAAATAAATTAGATGAAAGCCCGGTCTTTAAGAAGATGGTATTTCTAGTTCACAGAATCAGACAATAAATGAAAGGATATACATGACAATTTCAGATTGTAAGAAGTGATATAAGGTTATAAAGCACTTTAAAGGGAGGTCTCAGAAACACTCTAAGATGGTAATACTGGAGTGACTTGAAGGATGTACAAGTGTAATGGCCAAGGTAGCAGGTGGGGGTAGAGATTATTCTTGACAACGAAGGTATCTGTTTACTTAAGTAATTCGGCCATGTGCCAATGGTGCAGAGAGCTGACAATTTATTACATATAACAACTTGGAAATTATGTGACTCTTAAAGAATTTCTTTTCTTTACTTAAAGAGAATCTTCTATCAAATTGTGCACATCTGGGGCACCTGGGTGTCTCAGTCAGTTAAGCATCTGCTTTCGGCTCAGGTCTCAAGCCCTGAATCAGGCTCCCTGCTCCATGGGGAGCCTGCTTCTCCTGCTACCTCTGCCTCTCTGTCTCTCATGAATAAATAAAATCTTCCAAAAAAAAAATTTTGTACATCAAAATGTTAGACCCTTAATTTTTATATTATGCTAATTTATTGTGGATAATTTAAATTTGGATAGCCCATAATCCTATCAGTTTGCTGATCACAAACCATAGTTACAAATGACACTAACTTAGTAATTGTAAGCTAAGTCAAGATAATGTACTGTTATGATATGAAACCATAGATTATAGAGTTGTATATTTACTCTGAAGTAAATACTATGCTCACTATTAGGAGAAAATTAACCTGAGGGAGAAAAAAAACTTACAAGGAGGTTGAAGCATTCCAACAGAAAGCTCCTCAGAATCCCACTGATTATAACATTGAGGGTACAGCAGAAAGTTAGGTGATGTATATGTATAAAAGTCTTAGAACAATCATAACTATACACTTTTATCACTACTCACTGGAGCACCATGCCTGCCAGTTGCCCTAGGCAATCGTCTTGATTAAATATACTCCAGGGATGACTCTGGTCAGGTTTCTTCTCTTTATTTCTCTAGCATTCCCCAATGCCAAGCTTACTACCACCTATGACAGTGATTCAGGGACTTAGTGAAGGTACAAAAACTACAGTACTAAGGACAAAATTCTAGGATATTGTCATTGTTATAGCTTAATAAAGTTTAACACAATGATCAGGTTTAATGCACGCTATTATATTTCATTACCAGTTTACCAGACTCATTTCTTACAAACGGGAAATATTTCAGTCACATGCTCTTATTAAACATTAGGTATTCCAGAGACTACAGAAAAACCTCTACTAACTAGAATCTGCAGAGTATGAATTATTTCATGTATAAGTATCTAGGAAATCTGATATTTTACATTAATTCCCAAAACACTTAAGCATACTGAATGGCAAACCTAAATTATACTAAAGTATCCCTTGATTTCACTGTTCAGAGGAACACTGTTAAATGTCCCCACCCCCAAAAGGGCTATAAGGGATATTCTTTTATGAGAAAGCAAGGTGTTACTTAGACAATCTAGTGAAAAGGCTAAACATATGAAGGTAGGTTTTTTGGTGCTAGTATGTACTTTCTTCTCCAACTACCCCTACCCACATGCTCTATCATAGGTAAAGTGGTGAGTTTTGTTGTCTTCAGTCCCAATTTCCCGTGCTCATACCACTCCCTACCTCCATTTCACCTGTATCATCACATTTCCCTCTTCTTGCATTTTTCTGTATCTCTTTAACATTTCAAATGTTACAGTCACAGAATAAAGTGATAAATCTTAAGAAGTTTCCTAGAATTTTACTGACCATGGCATTCATGGCACTGACTTACAAAATTGCCCTGTTTTATATTTACACATGACTATTCTGAACTTTATGGTAAGCGAAAGGTTGCAGACATCTTCATAAAGAAAAATCTTAGCCATCTCAAACACAGCTGAAAACTAAGACAAATATTATCCCACACTCTGAATTCTCTTAGTTATCCACCATCTCTCCTAAACCATTATCACTCCCACTCTCTATCTGCATACCTTCTAATCTTCCTCACCAGTGTCATCTACTCACTTCCTGACCACCTAGCACTGCTCTTCACATTCACTGAAGATGTCTGCATCTTGGTCAGATTTCTGTCCTACAATATGTCCTACCACCATGGGAAACCCTAAAACCCAAGTCTCAAGAGTCCTGAACCTTATCAATTCTGAAGACTTCACACAGCCTTTGGACTTCATCTATGAACTTTCACAGCCAAACACTTCACCAATCTGACACCATCCTCCAATATGTATAACTTTCTTGTGCCCACATAACCCCTGTATCTGCTCCTCGATTTCATACACTCCTTACATTGTCCACTTGTCCCTTTGTCATGTCCTTTCCTTAGTAAGCATATTATTCATGTATATGTACATGAATAATCTCCTAAATCACTTCCTCACCAACATACTTTACCCCTGGGTTCTTCTGTAGGGCTTGTCATGTAAAAGTCTAAGCCTAAAATAACCCTCACGAACTATCTACTCTTAAACAATCAAGAGACTGAGTGGTGTCGGAAAAAGGATCACAGAGACATGAAAATTTATACTACTCTAAATTCTGATCTCCAATTTCAGGTGGAATCTTAACCTTCTACAGCAATCTTTTTATTTGTCTATGATGGACTCCCTCTCCCCTTCTCTTCAACAACTATTACAATTTTCACTAATCTTAAGACCCTTTCCTAAGACCAAACCTCCACCCTCCCTGAAGTTTATTAAAAAAAAAAAAAAAAGTCATAAGTTATGAACTATCTGCTCAACTTTTTGCCTCTCCCTCACTTATTCTTTGTCCTTCAATGTTATCACAATAAATAAGATATCCTTCCTCTTGTTCTTGTTCCATCCCTCCATGTCAAAATTTCATTTTCCACTATCTCTTTCCCCAAGCCTACAAACCATTCAAGGTCCCCTATCACTTAAAACATAAAGACTGTAGCCCCCTATCCTTGTCAATACCACACTCCATGTTTTCCTTCCTAGAAAGGCAGATTTTCTCATTCCGTCCCCTAGTTTAAAATAATCTTGGGGCACTTGGGTGGCTCAGTCGGTTAAACATCCAGCTTAGGTCATAAGATTGAGCCCCTCATCAGGCTCCATGCTGGGCACTAAGCCTGCTTAGGAGTCTCTCTCTCCCTGTCCCTCTGCCCAAACCCTTCCCTCAGCTTGCGTGCTCTCTCTCTCAAAAAACAAAAACACTGTAAAATTAAAAAATCTTATGTTACCTCTAATTCTCTGCTGAAACTACCTTTACAAGAAAATCACTAGGAAATATTTTATGGTATTATAAAACTATTATTGATGCTTTTATGTTTCTTGAAGTTACTATCTTTTATAGATACCAACTAAATTATTTACATATGAAATGGTATGATGTCAATTTGCTTCAAATGAATCAAGAACTGGAAGTGTACACATGAAAAAATGCTCAGTTTATAAATACTGAAGCTGGGTAATAGTTACATAGTGGTTCACTATACAATTCCATCTACTTTTGCATATGCTTGAAATCTGCCTTAATACATGCATAATAATAAAAAAAAGATCTCTACCTTTATCACAGTATCCCTTTAAACTACACCATGGTTTGTTTCTACATTGTAAGAGATGTTTATTAAATTATAATTGATATACAATTTTCTATTAGTTTCAGGCTTATAGCATATTGACTCATCAATTCTATATGTTACTCAAAGCTCACCACAATAAGTGCAGTCACCATAAAACATTATTACAGTATTATGGACTATATTTTCTATGCTGTACTTTTCATCTCCATAACTCATTTTTTAAAGATTTATTTACTTATTTAACAGGAGAGGGCAGACTTCCCACTGAGTGCAGAGTCTGAGAGGACTCCATCCCAGGCCCCAGAGATCATGACCTGAGCTGAAGGCAGACACCTAACCGACTAAACCACCCAGGTGCCCATAATTCATTTATTTTGTAACTGAAATTTTGTACCTCTTAATCCCCTTCACTTATTTCACCCATTTCCCTACCCGCCTCCCTCTGGCAACCACAAGTACTCTATATTTAAGGATCTGTTTGTTTGTAGACCATAGTTTTTAACCCTTTGAAGTCACTAAGTCACCTGGGTTGAGGAAGCAGGCCCCTCTTCCAACCTCCCAAATATTCTCCAACATTTGCCCTGGCAACATAATGGGATGTGAATGTAATGAATTCTTTAGGTATGTTAGGCAGTTAAAAGGGTTGTTGATGTGGGGCACGTAGCTGGCTCAGTTGCTGGAGCATGCCACTCTTGAGCTTGAGTTACAGAGTTCCAGCCCCACACTGCATGCAGAGATTACTTTTTTTAAAAAGGTTGTTAATGCTAACTTGTAAAGTAATTAAACTGAAAAATCTTTTTTTCAGATATGATTTTACTACTGCTTCATATGTACATTTTTTAGCTGCAAAATTAAGACTTTTTTCATGACATGCCATCAACTGAGTTTTTCTTCTGAATAGTACCTCACCTCCCTTCAAAAAAATAATTCAATAAAATTAAATTTAAAATTATGTATTTTTAATTATTCATTTCACTATCTTGTCACAGAAGCTAGAAAATCAGAAACCCTGAGATCATCCTTGACTCCCTTGAATTTTGCCCACTTTTAACCAATAAAATGCACCTTAAAATCTATCCCTTCCTCTCTAATCCTACTCACACTGCACTAATAAAGGCTCCCAGTATTCCATAATCTCCTAGTTTTGTTTCCCTCCATTCAATCCTCCATCCTATAACCTGACTGGATTATTTGAAATATTAATCAACAACATCCCTGTTTAAAATATTTCAAATAGCTCCCCATCACTTCTAGAATAAAATTCAAGTTCCTAAAGACAGGAAGCAAAAATCTTAACAATCTGGCTCTTCCTAGCCTTACTTCTAGTCTCTCCCTAATTTTTAATTTATGTCTCTGGTAATGCCTAACCACTTGTAGTTCACTGTAAGCACCTTTCTATTTCATACGTTCATGCCTTTGCTCAAACTATTTTGCCCAAACTATTTCCTCCAATATAAAAGACCAAACTGGTAACCCTTAGCCTTGAACTGGATGAGGTGGATCAAAAAGTACCACTGAAAGCAATATATTTCAAATTCTACACATGAGAGAATGGTGAAAGAACACAGGAGGAGGAAAGAAAAAGGACGAAGAAGAAAGAATTAGGGAAGGAAGCACCTCCGCAGGAGAAAGGGTGAAGATAATAGGCTCATTCTTAGAAGAGGAAGTTAACCGTGGATCATTCAGTCATAAATGTCCAACACAAAAATAATCTTGAGTGCCATATCTCCAATGGTACCTGAGGTACCTCCAAAAAATCCAGAGCTCTATGTAAACCAATGGGCATGGTACAGGGAAATCTAGCATTTCAGAAGAAAAAGTAACACCGGAAGTCAGGTGAGTGAATGATTTAGAACAAAGGAAAAAGGATTGATAAATATACCCTTGTTTAACCAGGGAAAATGTCACAGACAGAAGAAAATTTCAGTAAATTAAGGATCTTCTTGTGCCTAAAAGCAATAAAAGACCTTAAGGTTAGACTTCATTAAAAATTAAATTTCTGTGCATCAAAACAAACAAGCAAGCTAAAACTACAAAAAAAAAACAAAAACAAAAACCAAAGTGTTAACATTTGAGTAAGTCATAACTTACAAAACCACTGAAACAAACAAAAACTGATGAAAGACAAAGATACAGAGGAAAAATGACTAAAGTGCTTGTAGAAAAATTCTTGATTATCACTAGTGAAATACAGTATACCATTTCATTATTGCTTTATTGCATTTCTTTGTTCAATAGTGAAGTTAAGCATTTTTCCCTCAAGAACTCACTGTAAGTGGTAATAATAATGGCAAGATAAAATGAGATTGATACCCTTTTTTTCTGGTGTTACTTAGTGTTAAGAAACTTTAAACTCATTCCACAAAGTTGGGAACAATACAAATATGTTAAATGGTAGCAGTGAGAATGGCCATAACAGTAAAGGTCTTTGTCAATACTATGAGAAGAAAGATGGAGGAAAAGGAAAGGAAGGTAGAGAAATCAGAAGAGACCATTATCATCTACACAGAAATATTATCAGAATCTACAGACAATGAGAAAAAGTTTGGCTAGACTGCCAGACAAAAGTTTAACAGAAAAATCCATAACATTTCCCAAACAGCAATAACCAATTAGAAAATAAAATGAACACCATTCACAACAGCAGCAAAACCATATACTTAAACAGAATTTCTAACCTCAGCATTATTAACATTGAGCTGGATAACTGGAGGCTAGCCTATGCACTACAGGATGTTTAGCAACATCCCTGGCTTCCACCCACTAGATGCAATAGCATCTCCCAAGCTCTGACAACCGAAAGTATCTTTAGACAATATCAAATCCAAAACATCAAATTTTGTCCCCACCCCGAGATAAAATTAAGAACTAGTGATTAAGAATTAGTGATTAAGAATGAGTACCATGAAGAAACAAAAGACAATCTAATTTCACTAAAATACATAGAAAGTTTTGACTGACAGAGAGCTATTCCATGTTGTTGGATGGGACAACTTATGATGTGATTTCTCCCTCAAATATATTGATTCAATGCAATTCCATTCTAAATTTCAGCTGGATTTTTTAACTTGGTAACAGTAACCTACTTATAAAGCATTTACTGTGTGCCCCTGCCACTATTCTAACATTATACATATATTCACAAAGGCAGAAAAACTCCTAACTTCATTTTACAAATTACAAAACTGAGGCAACCCTATGCAAAGCCCAGGGTTACACAATTACTAACAACAGAGCCAGGATTCAACTCCAAGCTGACTGGATCCAGAGTACATGCTCTTAACCACTTCACTATTCTACTTAACAAAACACTGCAATGATACAAGCCTGGAATTGAAAAGAAGTTACTGGAGAACAGTTACACTTCTGGAACCTGGAGGTAAGCAGTAAGATGGAAAAATTTCTGCCTACCTTTCCTACAAATTTTGATAGGACACACCATACTGGTATTGGGATTTATCTGTAGTAGAAATAAAAGAATTCTCATATACCCCTACTGGGAGTAAAGACTGGTACAACTATTCAGAAGAGTAATATGGCAGTATTTAGTGAAACTGGATGGATATATATATATATATATATATATATATAAATATCTAACTCAGTTGGATAATACATATCCATGAAGGGATGATATGAGGATGCTCTTACTCAGAACTGTCTATAATACAGGAAGCTGGAGGCATCACAGTGTTCATTACTGCACTGGGGTAATGGCTCAGTGAAATATGGCAGATGCATACTATGGAATACTAATGCACACTATGGAAGCCATTAGATTCAATGAACAAGAACTTGAAAAAAAATGCACACGTTTTGTAAGAATGCATAAAAATAAATGTATATATATCAAACGTATTAAATGAATACATATGGGAGAAGATAAAAAAGAGTGGATAATGCAGATAAAAAATAAAATGAAAGCAACACCTTGAACAAGTCAAGAATTACCATGTTTGGGCGCCTTCGTGGCTCAGTGTGTTAAGCCTCTGCCTTCGGCAGAGGTCACGATCTCAGGGTCCTGAAATCAAGCCTCACATCAGGCTCTCTGCACAGCAGGGAGCCTGCTTCCCCAGCCTTCTCTCTGCCTGCCTCTCTGCCTACTTATGATCTCTCTCTCTGTTAAATAAATTAAAAAAAAAAAAGAGAATTACCATGTTTCATGAACTGAAGACAAGATTAATTCAACCCTCTGCACCTGAAATCCAACAATTAAATTTTTTTTAAGATTTTATTTATTTGATAGAGAGAGACACAGTGAGAGAGGGAACACAAGCAGGGAGAGTGGGAGAGGGAGAAGCAGGCTTCCCGCCAAGCAGGGAGCCCCATGTGGGGCTCGATCCCAGGACCTTGGGACCATGACCTGAGCCGAAGGCAGACGCTTAACGACTGAGCCACCCAGGCGCCACAACAATTAAATTTTTAAAAAACTTCAAAGTCAAAAATATTAAAAGTTCATCTACAAACCAAGTAACACATATTGAAAACCCTTACAATTCTATAATCTTTGATTCAGTGATTGCTATCATTCTACCCGAAAATTAAAAAAAAAAAAAAAAGTAAACATATCTACATGTAGTAAAGGTGTTTAACTGTCCTGAACTAGAAAAACAAAAAAGAAAACCTTGAAAGAACCTAAGCCCTACAAATGGAGAGCATTTACTTATGAAATATTTTTATATATCACTAAAAACAGTATTTGTAGAAAATTAATGAGCTGTTTAAAAAGGAAAACATGTAAAGGATGGCCTTTACTATGTAAGTTTTATATATGCTCATATGCACAAAAAGATTGAAAAGGAAATGTCACAGCTGACAGCAGAAACCTATGAATTACAGATTTATATGTGACTTTCTCTACTTTTCTTTTATTTCCTGATAAATATAAAATGCTACTACTATCAATAATTACATTAGGAACAGACTAATCCAGTACTACCAGAACTGCCTAAGGCAGACCAGGACCTATAGTACCAGGCATTTAAAAACAAAATTATTTTTAAAAATATTTCCAAAGGTCACAGTGAGGATGAACCTAGATTTTAGTGTCTAGAAGGTGTTTAATGAACTTCTAAAGTATTCTATCAAAATAGAATTGAAGGTATTCTATACTTATATATGTAGTCTATTATGAAAAGTTTATCTTTACTATTCCAAAGTATTTCTTTAATAAAGAAAATAATAAATCAAAGGTAATTTAGGGTGTTATTAAGTGCTGATTAATTTTTTATCACCAGTTATTTTTGCTAGCAAAATCAGAAAATCTAATAGAATTATACACACTAATAGCTATAACTTATTTGGTATATCAGTTTCAACACTATCACCATAATCAGTATTTCTTAAACCCTAATATAAATTAGAAACAGCAGATACTTAAAATAATCTACATGCCCTAGTCCTATTTCCTAAGCTTGCTGAACTGGCCAGCTGACATGCGTTTTACAAAGTAAAATCACTCTAACGTGATGTTAATTTACTATTTTAATGCATTTAATCTAAACCTTAAACTTCATAATACAGTTTAATTACATTTGATGTTATTTAACTGCCAAAATTAGTACCACAGTTACAAAGGAGGTGGTAGATACTGATGAGAAGTCCATCATTTAACAAGACACATATTACTATGTCATTCTGCATGGCTCTTATTAATTTTAACAATGGCAGTTCTCAATCAGACTTCATTTTACTTACTTTATAGGCCTCAAAATCCAAAGTACATACCACCACCACCCCTTTTCACACCATTCACACATGCCTAAAGAGAGGCAGGTTCATGAGACTACCTTAAGAATTCAAGTCAGAGCAAACTCTAACTCACATAACCAGAGTGAATTTAGACATGATTCCTGAGTTTACCATTCTTTCTGACCTTGCAAAATTAACAACCTTCTCATGATTCAATCTAATTAACTCCTCTGAGGTAGGTGCTAGAGAGGGTAGAATACAAAATGTAACTGAAAGCTATTGAGAACATTTCTTTAAATAATAGTAAAATGAAAAAAAGTAACAGCACAAGCTTTCAACATTCTTCAAAGGGTTCAGAAAATTATTTTTTCCAAAAATTTCTTCTCTCTCACCTTCATTATTCATAAAACTACTTCCAGTGCAGTTGTATAAAACAGTAATATAAGTGTTAAATTTTCAGGTGCTTTTCAGTTAAACTTCAAGAGGTTTAAGGGGATTCCTTCAAAACCCTCTTTCATTTGCTCAATTCTCTTCTCAAGCATATTAGACTCCATTAACAGCCAATCATGTAAGCTGAGCTGCAAGTGACCCGAGAGTTGCCATAGCAACAGCTGCTTTCCGAAATACGTGTTATGCATTTTAAAAGCTCTCACAGAGAGGATACCACATCTATCAATTAACAACCAAAGCTCAACATAGCATATTACTCAAATGAAACAAAAAACTCAACTACCATAACAGGGCAACTACTTCATAACAAAAGGGATATTTGATATTCTTGAACCAAGTGCTATTGCAGTTGTAAATTTCAAAACCAAGCCTACAATTAATAACAGAATGATTGAATACCATGTTTAGTAATGTACAAAACTGATACAGTAAAGAAGAATGATCAGAACTACATTTGGCAATGGACCATCAAGAGTAATGAATGAACGACCATATGCTGTAATAAACTGCCAAATTTTCATGCGATTTTACTAATGAAAAAGTTGGCCCTAAATGTGGTAGACCAAAATGTTTTTCAACGTACATATGGTGTGTGTGTGTGTGTGTGTGTGTGTGTGTGTGTGTGTGTGTGTGAAACACATATTTCACAGGTAATGAAAAGATGTACAGACAAGTATGAAACACAAAATTCTACTTTTTTCAAGAAAAATCATCATTTTAGCAATTTATCAGAGATAGACATCTCTCTAATTCCAAGATTATCCTGGGGGAATTCCTTCTCATAAAGATATGGCACAGTTAGCCAGGGTTAACCAAGTCATTTGAACAGTGTGCAATTCTGCAATAGAAAACTTTCCAAAAAACACCTTCTCTCTGTAAAGTAACCTCAATTAGTACTAAATGAATGTCCATAATTAAAGGGAAAAGTAGTAAACAAAACTAAGCAGTCTTGAGAAATCTTTTCTTAAACTATACTCAAACACCTACTCATGTAAGTAAACGCATAAAAAGTATTATTAGAGTGTTATGTGATTCAGAAGAAATTGCTACAAATAGGATTACTAGATAAAACATACTGAAATGGCTACTAACCTATGTAATACTCAAGAGCTGGAAAGGAAAATATTTCCACTAATAAACTTCTTTTTAAAGAAACAACAAACATAAGATACTGTTTCTTATCTATTTTAACTTCAAATTTTGTATAACTTTGAAGGAAGGATTAAAAAAAACTGAGCACTACTCCTCTTAACTAAAGCAGAAATTCAGAAAATAAGGTATAACATGGATGAAAGACAGAAATTGATTGAAAGGCTGTTAAGTGAGAGAACTAGCAACAAGTCACCATAGCAATAATCAGGTATGGCTCCTAAGTCCTCCAAACAACCCTAGAAGGCCCAATGACTTTAAGTATTATTATATTAATGAAGTATTTTTTAACCTAGGTATTTCCTTTGTCCTAAATTCTAGTCCATCTCTAGAGTTAAAGTACATAGTAAATTCCTCTTTCCCATATAAAAATCTCACCCTTTATTTCAACCCCACATTCCTAATACTTATACAAACTCTAAACACAGCCAAACACTGAATTCAAAATTCTCACAAAATGTTAACACTACTAACAGCTAAGTACAACTAAGCAACCTGCATGTGCTAATTCATGGGATATTCACAATATCCCTTATTTTCTCCACTTTAAAGGTGGTGAAACTGAGACACAGAAAACATACCCAAGGTCATATGGCCAGTAAGTTGTAGTACGATCAATGTTCTAACCCACTCTGACTATATACCCCTTTCCATTAACTATTATCTATGAAGCCCATCTAAGTGAATATAGTTTGCAATCTCCAATGCTTCATCCCAACAAACTCATGTTTCTCTAGTTACATCTCACCCTTAGCATAGCCAATTCATTCTTAGACCAATATCCTAGCTTAATAATTCCAGTGAAACAAAAAATAATTATTTTTTAATGAAAATCAAGTAGGTTGAAAACAAAGGAACAACTAGCTCACCTATGAAGCTAGATGAAAAATGTTCTAGAGGATAAAATATATGTGATTTTCATTTTAAGCAAAAGGATATATATGTGTATGGACGAGTATGGCTATGATGTTGATATAGACAAATAACAATTATTAAATGCTTCCTACATGATAAGCACTGTGCTAAGAACTTTCTTCACATGCCCTAACATTTAATTCTCACAACCCTATGAAGTCCATACAGTTATCCTTGCTTTACAATAAGCAAACAGCTACAGAGAAATGAGGTAATTTGCCTAAAGGCAAAGAGCTAGTAAGTGGAAGAACTGAAATTCAAAACACCTCTGACAGCATCACCAGAAAAACCTTAACCATGACCGAACCAATTAGAACCAAGGAAAAGAGGAATTAGATTTTACATGTAACTAGATATTATGTCATACAGGTAGTCAACATACTATAATCATTCCTAAAAATAATCACAGCTATGCATCCACTTTAGTAATAACAAGCTTTAGAAAAACTGGAAAACAAAATTAAACACTTGAGAACTGCTAAATACCTACAGGACTTCCAATTCAAGATAGCAGACTGAGCACACAAATGCCTTTTCTCCCACTCCTGGTATTCAGGTAACAACAGGAAGTTGTTTTGTTCTATTTTTAACAAACAGAAAGAAAACAATTCGAATCATAAACGTATGAGAGAAAAAGCATTCTATCAACAGATTAGAAATTTTGGGTAATACCTTGAAAATACAATGAATGAGACCAGATCAAGAAAAAGTGACTAGAGGAGGAGAAAGCAAGATGGCAGAAGAGTAGTAGACTAAAATATCAGGTCCCAGGAGTTCAGCTAGACAGTTATCAAACCATTCTGAACACCTAAAAACCCAACATGCGACAGAAGAAAAGAAAGGCAATTCTACGAACAAAAAATCCACCTCTTTCCGGAAGGTAGGACAGGCAGAGAAGGGAATCCCAAGCAAGGAAAGAGACTACAGGAGGAGCGGCTGGCTCGCAGCAATCACCAAAGCATCAGAGCACAAAATCAGAACTTTTAGAGGTCTGCTCCACTGAGGGACATAGCTCCAGAGGCTAAGCAGGGGTGGAGCCCTCAGGGGGACAGGGTGGTCTCAGGACATTCAGGGTCACAAAAAGGGGGTTTCTGAGTGTGGCAGAGCTGCCACGTATTGGAGCAGGGAAGCTGGCTACAGAGACAAAGCTGAGGAGTGCACTCTCAGCTCGGGGTTACCTTAAACCGTGATCCAAGGCACAGTCGGACCAATGCTCTTCAAGCAGGGCCCCCCAAGTGGCAACTCCAGAGAGACCCTCTCCTTACTCCTCCAAGAGCAGCAGCTCGGGAGCACGCAGCAAAAATCTGCTTGGTTTGGAGACTCCAAAAGGGGCCATGTGCCAGAGAAACGCTCGGTCACAGGCCAGGTGAGCACGGAGTGCTGCCAGAGACCAGGGAGATGAGAGCAATTAACTACTTTTCTCTGACATCAAAATGAGGAGTGGGACCCTAAGCTCTCGGCTCCTCGGGCAGGAGATTTGAGGCGACCATCGTGACTCCCATCCTCCAAAGCCCTACAGAAAACATTCAGGGAACAAAAGCTACTGAGAGCAAACCCCAGCAGATTACTTAGCCTACCCCCTGACAAGGGCAGTGCAATTATGCCTCAGGAAAAGGTGTCTGAGAATCACTGCAAGAGGCCCCCTCCGAAAGATCAGCAAGAACATTCAGCCAACACCAAGATTACCAATCAATGAGAATCATGAAACTCCAGAGCTAGGGAAAAGAAACACATAGAATTCATGGCTTTATCCCATAATACTTTCCTCTTTCAAATTTAAACTATTTTATTTTATTTTATTCTACTTTAACTTTTCCTCTTTCAACATTTTATAACTATTTTATCTTATGAAATTCTATTTTTAAAATGATTTAATTTTTCATTGTTATACTATTATTTCATACCTTCATTGCATTTTACCTTATTTTTTGAATACGTATACAGTTTTTTTCCTTAAAATTTTGGGATGAAATTTCGTCTAACAGATCAAAATATACCCTAAATATAACACATGGCGTTATTCTAGTCTCCAGCCTGATCACATGGTCTCCACTTTTTTTTTCTTTATCCAAACAAGTTATCCTATCAATTCCTTTTTCAGAAACTTTTAAAATATTCATCTTTACACTCATTCCATTCTTTCATCATGTTTACCCTTATTTTTGTGTACATATATATATGTAGGTTTTACTTTCTTTAAAATTTTAGGAGGTAGTTTCTTCTAAGTGAACAGAATATACCCAAAGTCAAGTGGGTGGATCTGCTCTATTCACCAGCCTAAGATATATATTTTTTTGTCTAATTTTTTTATTTCCCCCCTTCTCTCTTCCCCCGGTTTCAGGTCTCCTCACCCTTGATTAGCGCATATTTTTCTGGGTCTTTGCCACCCTTTTAGTATTTTATTCTCTCGTTCAACTATTCTTATCTGGATAAAATGACGGAAAAAATCACCACAAAAAAAAAGAACAAGAGGCAATACCAATGGCTAGGGACCTAATCAATACGGACACTGGTAATATGTCAGATCTACAGTTCAGAATAATGATTCTCAAGGTGCTAGCTGGACTCGAAAAAGGCTTGGAAGATTATTAGAGAAACCCTGTCTGGAGAAATAAAAGCGCTTTCTGGAGAATAAAAGAACTAAAATCTAACCAAGTTTAAGTAAAAAAAGCTATTAATGACATGCAATCAAATATGGAGGCTCTAACTGCTAGGACAAATGAGGCAGAAGACAGAAGTAGTGATACAGAAGAGAAAATGATGGAGAATAAAGAAGCCGAGCAAAAGAGAGACAAACAACTACTGGACCACGAGGGGAGAATATCCAGAGATAAGCGATACCATAAGACAAAACGGTATTAGAATCATTGGGATTCCATAAGAAGAAGGGGGCGGGGAGCAAAAGGTATACTGGATTGAATTACATTGAGAATTTCTCTAATATGGAAAATGAACAAACATCAAAATCCAGGAGGTAGAGAGAAATGCCCCTCAAGATCAGTAAAAATAGGTCCACACCCCATCATCTAATAGTAAAACTTTCAAGTCTTAGTGACAAAGAGAAAATCCTGAGAGCAGCTCAGGAGAAGTCTGTAACATACACTGGCAGAAATATTAGATTGGCAGCAGACTTATCCACAGAGACCTGGCAGGCCAGAAAGGACTGGCATGATACATTCAGAGGAGTAAATGAGAAAAATATCCAGCCTAGGATACTATATCCAGGTAGGCTGTCACTGAAAATAGGAGAGATAAAAAGCTTCCGGGACAAACAAAAATTAAGAAAATTTGCAAACATCAAACCAGCCATACAGAAAATATTGAAAGGGGTCCTCCAAGCGAAGAGAGAGCCTAAAAGTAACAGACCACAAAGGAACGGAGACAACATACTGTAACAGTCACCTTACAGGCAATACGATGGCACTGAATTCATATCTCCCAATAGTTACCCTGAATGTGAATGGGATAAATGCCCCAATCAAAAGACACAGGGTATCAGAATGTATTAAAAAAAAAAAAAAAACAAGACCCATCGATATGCTGTCTACAAGAAACTCATTTTAGACCCAAAGACACCTCCATTTGAAAGTGAGGGGGTAGAAAATAATTTACCATGCTAATGGACATCAAAAGAAAGCTGGGGTGGCAATCCTTATATCAGATAAATTACATGTTAAGCCAAAGACTATAACAAGAGATGAGGAAGGACACCCTATCATACTTAAAGGGTCTGTCCAACAAGAAAATGTAACAGTTTTAAATGTCTATGCCCCTAACCTGGGAGTAGCCAATTATATAAACCAATTAATAACAAAATCAAAGAAACACATTGACAATAATACAATAACAGTAGGGGACTTTAACACCTCCCTCACAGAAACGGACAGATCATCTAAGCCAAAGATCAACAAGGAAATAAAGGCTTTAAATGACACACTGGACTACACGGACATCACAGATATATTCAGAACGTTCCATCCGAAAGCAACAGAATACACATTCTTCTCTAGTGCACATGGGACATGCTTCAGAATAGATCACATCCTGGCTCACAAAATCACGTCTTAACCAGTAGCAAAGATGCGATCGTTCCCTGAATATTTTCAGACCACAATGTTCTAGCTCTGAAGCGAGAACTCAATCACAAGAGGAAAGCTGGAAAGAACAGAAATACACAGAGGCTAAAGAGCATCCTACTAAAGAATGAATGGGTCAACCAGGAAATTAAAGAACTGAAAAAATTCAGGAAAGAAATGAAAATGAAAACACAACTGCTCAAAATCTGTGGGACACAGCAAAGGCAGTCCTGAGAGGAAAGTATATAGCGATACAAGCCTTTCTCAAGAAAGAAGAAAGGTCTCAAGTACACAACCTAACCCTACACCTAAAGGAGCTGGAGAAAGAACAGCGAAGAAAGCCTAAACCCAGCAGGAGAAGAGAAATAATCACAATCAGAAAAGAAATCAATGAAACAGAAGCCAAAGAACGGTAGAACAAATCAATGAAACCAGGAGCTGGTTCTCTGAAAGAATTAATAAGATTGATACACACCCCTGGCCAGACTTCTGCAAAAGCAAAGAGAAAGGACCCAAATTAATAAAATCGTGAATGAAAGAGGAGAGATCACAACCAACACCAAAGAAATACAAACAATTTTAAGAACGTACTATGAGCAACTATAGGCCAGCAAATTTGACAATCTGGAAGAAATGGGTGCATTCCTAGAGACATATAAACTAACAAAACTGAACCAGGAAGACAAAGAAAACCTGAACAGACCCATAACCAGTAAGGAGATTGAAGCAGTCATCAAAAATCTCCCAACAAACAAGAGCCCAGGGCCAGACGGCTTCCCAGGGGAATGCTACCAAGCATTTAAAGAAGAATTAATACCTATTCTCCTAAACTGTTCCAAAAAAATGGAAATGGAAGGAAAACTTCCAAACTCGTTTTATGAGGTCAGCACTACCTTGATCCCAAAACCAGACAAAGACCCCACCAAAAAAGAGAATTACAGACCAATATCCTTGATGAACACGGATGCAAAAATTCTCATCAAAATACTAGCCAATAGGCTCCAACAGTACATTAAAAGGATTATTCACCCCGACCAAGTGGGATTTATTCCAGGGCTGCAACGCTGGTTCAACATCCTACAACTCAATCAATGTGATACAGTACATTAATAAAAGAAAGAACAAGAACCGTATGATACTCTCAACAGATGCTGAAAAAGCATTTGACAAAGTACAGCATCCCTTCTTGATCGAAACTCTTCAAAGTGTAGGGATAGAGGATACATATCTCAATATCATCAAAGCCATCTATGAAAAACCCATGTCGAATATCATTCTCAATGGGGGAAAACTGAGAGCTTTTCCCCTAAGGTCAGGAACACGGCAGGAATGTCCACTATCACCACTGCTATTCAACATAGTACTAGAAGTCCTAGCCTCAGCAATCAGACAACAAAAAGAAATAAAAGACATCTGAATAGGCAAGGAAGAAGTCAAACTCTCACTCTTTGCAAATGATACAATACTTTATGTGGAAAACCCAAAATACTCCACTCCAAAAATGCCAGAACTCATATAGGAATTCACTTACATGTCAGGATATAAAATCAATGCACAGAAACCAGTTGCATTTCTATACACAAACAACAAGAGAGAAGAAAGAGAAATTAAGCAGTCGATCCCGTTTACAATTGCGCCCAAAACCATAAGATACCTAGGAATAAACCTAACCAAAGAGGCAAAGACTCTGTACTCAGAAAACTATAAAGTACTCATGAAAGAAATGGGGAAAGACACAAAGAAATGGAAAAATGTTCCATGCTCATGAATTGGAAGAACAAATACTGTGAAAATGTCTATGCTACCTAAAGCAATCTACATGTCTAATGCAATCCCCACCAGAATACCATCCATTTTTTTTCCAAAGAAATGGAACAAATAATCCTAAAATTTATATGGAACCAGAAAAGACCCTGAACAGCCAGAGCAATGTTGACAAAGAAAGCCAAAGTTGGTGGCATCACAATTCCAGACTTCAAGCTCTACATTACAAAGCTGTCTCCATCAAGACAGTATGGTACTGGCACAGAAACAGACCCATAGATCAATGGAACACAACAGAGAGCCCAGAAACAGACCCTCAACTCTATGGTGAAATAATCTTTGACAAAGCACGAAATGGAAATGGAAAAAAAGACAGTCTCTCCAACAAATGGTGTTGGGAAAACCGGACAGCCACATGCAGAAGAATGAAACTGGACCATTTCCTTACACCACACACAAAAATTGACTCAAAATGGATGAAAGACCTCAATGTGAGAACAGGAATCCATCAAAATCCTTGAGGCGAGCATAGGCAGCAACCTCTTCGACCTCGGCCGCAGCAACTTCTTCCTAGTAATATCGCCAAAGGCAAGGGAAGCAAGGGCAAAATGAACTATTGGGACTTCAAGATCAACAGCTTTTGCACAGTAAAGGAAACAGTCAACAAAAACCAAAAGACAACCGACAAAATAGCAGAAGATATTCGCAAATGACACAGCAGATAAAGGGCTAGTATCCAAAATCTATAAAGAACTTATCAATCTCAACACCCAAAGAACAAATAACCAATCAAGAAATGGGCAGAAGACATGAACAGACATTTCTACAAAGAAGACATCCAGATGGCAGTTGGCCAACAGACACATGAAAAAGTGCTCTGCACCACTCGGCATCAGAGAAATACACATCAAAATCACAATGAGATACCACCTTACACCAGTCAGAATGGCTAAAATGAACAAGTCAGGAAACGACAGATGCTGGCGGGGATGCAGAGAAAAGGGAACCCTCCGACACTGTTGGTGGGAATGCAGGCTGGTGCATCCACTCTGGAAAACAGCAAGCAGGGTCCTCAAAAAGTTGAAAATAGAGCTACCCTACGACCCAGCAATCACACTACTGGAATTTACCCTAAAGATACAAATGTAGTGATCCAAAGGGGCACGTGCACCCGAATGTTTATAGCAGCAATGTCCACAATGGCCAAACAATGCAAAGAACCTAGATGTCCATCAACAGATGAATGGGTAAAGATGTGGTATATATATTAAAAAAAAAAAAAAAAAAAGATGTGGTGTATATATACACAATGGAATACTGTGCAGCCACCAAAAGAAATGAAATCTTGCCATTTGCAATGACGTGGATGGAACTAGGGGGTATTATGCAGAGTGAAATAAGTCAATCAGAGAAAGACAATTATCATATGATCTCTGATATGAGGAATTTGAGGCGGAAGGGCAGGGGGTTTTAGGGGATAGGGAAGGGAAAAAAATGAAACAACATGGGATCGGCAGGGAGACAAACCATAAGAGACTCTTAATCTCACAAAACAAACTGAGGGTTGCCGAGGTGAGGGGGGCATGGAGAGGGCGGTTGGGTTATGGAAATTGGGGAAGGTATGTGCTATATTGAGTGCTGGTAAGTATGTAAGCCTGATGATTCACAGACCAGTACCCCTGGGGCAAATAATACATTATGTGTTAATAAAATGAAAAAGTGACAAAGTAAATTATAACCAAGATAATAGTTTAGGTCTTCCCAACAAAGCCAAAGAGAGCCTGTAAGCTTAAAATATAGTAAGAGGTGGGGATGGGATTTCATCAAGGATATAACTACATATATCAGTAATTAAGGAACTGCGTTCCAAATGACTTAGTTAACTAGATCTCTCCTCCTTTCCCTGCTTAAAGTGAGAGCTGAGAGCAATGGCTGTCAGCCTCAAGATTAAGCTCAAGTAATAATCTAAACTGCTCTTCAGTCTGTAGGTTGGAAATATTTTTGGTGGGTAAAACTAGCAATTTAACAATCTAGAATAGAACAGAAAATACAATGTTAGAATATATAATTTCCTGAAAATCTGCTCATTTATTAATTCATATATATGTGTGTACTACATTAACAACGTAAATCATTTTATACTATGGATCACAGTTTTTTACGTTAGAAGGCTAAGGATCTATATACAGTATGCAATTCAATGGAGGGCTCCTAGGTTGGATGTTGAAGCCTGAAAGAAAAGCAGAGTAGCACTAGAGACACTAAAGCACTCCCATTCTCCCAAATAAGCCATGATTAGTTTGACAATTTTAGGTACATAACAGACTGCCTCCTCCTCAATCAGATAAGCACCATTTTCCCACCTTTCTTTCCATTATTGACCTTCAGGAAGTTTTTTTAGACATATACCCCTCCCCCCTCCAAACATATCCTTCATGAAAGTTTAGTACCACAGATACACTGTGTATCTGTTTGCATACCATATGTATATCTGTGGCTTATCCATAAAAAAAAATTTACCCCCCCCAACCAATTTTTACCCCTTTGAGAATGCATGTCTTAGAGTAAATAAACCTACCACATGCCACAGTCTAGAAAGAGACCTATGAAACAAACCTGCAGCAAACTCATGCCAATTACCCTAAACTAACCAACTTAATCTTTCATTAATATGCACAGACAACCAAGAATTAACAAATCTGAGGAAAAACAAAAGATGAAAACCTACAAAAATAACCAGAGAGGGTAAGCCCAGAATTTTAAAGCTGCAAACTTCAGAGCATTATTCCCAGCTCTTGAAATCAAGTATTGTTTCCCAGCTGGTCCTTAAAATTACTAGAAACTTGAGTCCTTTTTTCTATTCTCTCCCTTTTTAAACCAAATTGTCTATAACTGTCTTCCTTAAGTTGTCCCACCACTGTATTTTGGGGGGAAATAGTTTCTTTAGCTTCATACATAAGTCGACAGATAGAAAGTTTCCCCCAGAGTTGATTTAGATACAAGACTTGGGACTTAGGAGCTGATAAGATTTAGATGAGATTTTTAAACTCTGAATTGATACTATAATTGGTTAAGACCTTTGGAAACCATGGCATGAGATGAGATTAACGTATTTTTTTATTGAGACAGATATGGATCAGAGAGGCCTGAGGGGGGGACTGTGGTAGACAAGATGTTGTCTCCACCATGATCTTCCCTTTCCGCTTTTAATCTTGTGTATGTCTTGTTATATGGCAAAAGAATTGGGAACTTAAAAATAGGGAGATTAGGGGCACCTGGGTGGCTCAGTCAGTTAAGCTGCTGCCTTTGGCTCAGGTCATGATCCCAGGGTCCTGGGACTGACCCCAAATCGTACTCCTTGCTCAGTGAGGAGCCTGCTTTTCCCCTGCCTGCCCCAGCTTGTGCTTGCTCTCCCTGTCTCTGTGTCAAATAAATTTTTTAAATGTTTAAAAAAAAACAAAAATAAATAGGGAGATTATCATAATTTACACAAGTAAACCCAAATGTAATCATATGAGTCCTTTTTTAAAAGTAAAAGAGGAAGGCAGAATTTTAAGGATCAGCAGATGAGGCCAGACAAATCTGAAGCTTAAGAGAAGCTCAACCCTTTATGGTTGATTGAGGGATGAAGGGCACCATAAGCCAAAGAATGTGAGCAGTCTCTAGAAGCTGAGAATGACTCCCCTCCTCATGTTGACAGTGAACAAAGAAATGGGAGTTCAGTCCTGTAACTTCTTAGAAATCAATTCTGCCAACCATCTGAATGATCAAGGAAAGTTTCTCTCCTAAGGTTTCCAAAAAGGAACCAGGCCTACCAACAGATTTCGGCCTTGTAAGACTTTAGAGACTCAGCCCAACCCACTGAATTTCTGGCATACAAACATCGAAAGATGCTAAGTTGCAGTAACTTGCTACAATGGTAACAGAAAACTAATACAAGAACTGTTACACCAATTTTGCAATCAAAAATCTTAATACAGAGAGCCTAATTAACTTATTCAAGATCATATTACCAGTAACTGTTGATGCTGGGATTCAACCCCAAGTAGTATGACTTGGTTTTTGAACCCACTAAAGACGATAGTATGAACAAAAGGAACATTTTGAAATAGTTAAGCATCTAGAATAAAATCTGAAGATTTTCCTTGGCAGAGCTAAGATAGATGGATTTACATTCCTCCATTATAGTTTCAACCAAATCACTTGGTTCAGGATTGAATCACATTTAAGTAATTATAATATGGCTAATATTATTGCTGATCTTCAATTTTTAAAGTCAAATTATAGTCAAAGTCCAAATTATAGATATTAAATATAAACAAAGCCTTGACAAGATAAAAAAAAAAAAAGATGGGGGAGGGAAGATAAAAGAAATGCTAGATACACGAATCCCCTTATATTTCAGAAAAGTAAGAAAATAGATAATACCTAAAGATGATAATCAAGAAATAATGATGTAAGTGAGAATATGGCACAGGTATAAAAAAAAGGATTGGGAGAAAGGATGTATTGCAATTTTTCATTTTGTGCCCTTGTCTGTTTTTTAAAACCATCAACATTATTACCTAGAACTCCTAAAAATGTGTATTAAAAAAAAAAAAAAACACACATACACATGGATGTGTGTCAGGTCAGGCTGTCTGGGAAGTAGAACCAAAATGGAGTTAGAAGTGTAAGAACTTCTTTGTCAGAAATACCTATGAAGAATGAAAGGAAGAATTAAGTTGAATAAGCAGAGAAAGCCATCTGGCTGCAATGCAGGTCTGATCACTTGGTCAAGCCTCAGATCACTGCAGCTCTTTCTGCCAGCCCAACAGGGGATTCAGATGCAAAGACTGCCCATACAGAAGTCCCAAGTTCAGAAGAAATGGCTCCACCCTTAGTATGCTATGCTTAGTTACTGGCAAGGAGCTGCCCAGGAAGAATGTGGCATGGCTCAGTGCAGCACCAAATCCCAAAGGCTCTCTAGCTGGATTGTATCAGCTAATGATATTCATCAAAGCAGGTTTCCTTCAAGAAACACAGGTGCCATAGAAAGGAATACTCTGCAGCTATTAGAAGTATCTAGCAGAAGTTTTCAACTATGCATCCCATAGGAAGCATAGAGTTCTTCAGAAGAGGTACCTCCAAGGCAGACTCTTTGGGCTAGTGAAGAAAGCCAAACACTGAGGCTTTGTATTTCCATGCTGCCTTCAACCAAAGCAGATCCACATTTATCGGTTTCATTTACCGCATTTCTCCCTAAGATCTGTTTGAACTGAGGACTGTAATGCTTAACAAGAATCCAAAAATCATCTGTCACAAAAAGTAACTTTTTTTTTTAAATGATTTTATTTATTTACTTGACAGACAGTGAGCACAAGCAGGGAGAGCAGCAGTCAGAGGGAGAGGGAGAAGCAGACTCCTCCTCCCTGAGCAGGAAGCACAATGCCAGGCTTGATCCCAGGACCCTGGGATCATGACCTGGGCCAAAGGCAGATGCTTAACCACTGAACCACCCAGGCACCCCTAAAAAGTAACTTTTAAATGAAAAAAGTAACAAACATGTTTAGAATTAACTTTTGTGATTGTGTATAAGCCTGAGCCTGCAACATACACCAAAAAGTTTAAAAGGATAAACATCAAAATGTTTTAATAACGGCTACCTACTGGTGGTTAAGAGCTTAACTACTTTTTCTTTTTGCTTACTTGTATTTTCTGTACTATTTACAACTCACGTTATGAGATTCTGGTAATTAGGAAAATAAAACTCTCTTAAAAATTTACATTTAAAAAAAAAAGGCCAAGGCACCTGGGTTGCACAGTTGGTTAAGCCACTGACTCTTGGCGGCTGGGGTTGTGATCCCAGTATCCTAAGATCAAGCCGCTCATCCGGCTCCATGCTCAGTGTGGGGTCTTCTTGAGATTCTCTCTCCCTCTTCCTCTGCCCCTCCCATTCACGCTCTCTAAAATAAATAAATATATCTTTATATTAATTTAATTAATTAAAAATTTTAAAAGGCCCCAAACTGACAAACTGATTCCTCTCAAAACTTCAGAGCTGTATTACTACAGAAAATTACTTAAGTTTCTTATTAACTAGTAACAACAACAACAAAAAAATCATATTTATAAATCATAACATTTACTTCAAAGAGCACTCTCTTTGTTAAGACACAATATATGGGGGTGCCTGGGTGGCTATGACGGTTGAGCCTCTGCCTTCGGCTCAGGTCATGATCTCAGGGTCCTGGGATCGAGCCCCACATCGGGCTGGGCTCTCTGCTCAGCGGGGAGCCTGCTTTCCCCTCTCTTTCCGCCTGCCTCTCTGCCTACTTGTGCTCTCTCTCTGCCAAATAAATAAATAAAACCTTAAAAAAAAAAAAGACACAATATATGCTTTATTCCATATAACATCTTTACATTTGACTAATGAAATCACAGCACTTGGCACAAAAATAACAAAACATATCCCATAATTTTCAGGAAATTTTCAATGATTTCTATATATAAATGTCAGCAATAATTTACAAATTATTCACTAATCATTTCAGTTTTATAGAATCATTCAAAATTATCATCGTCTATGGTTAAAAGCACATAATTACGCATTATTTCTTAGTTTTCCCAACCTTGTAGCCAAGAAAGCTTCTAGTATTACCATTTAATAAACGGAGAATGTGATGTATGAGATCAAAGTCACCAAGAGAATAAGTAGCAAAGCCAGGGAAAAACACTGATTCATAATTAAGTGAGTTTTAGATGATACTGCAAAATTCACACATTCTACTAAGACACTAATGTAAATTTACCAGAACAAAAGTACATTCACTTTGAAGAGCTAAAAAAATTTCTCAATTTTTTGAATCAACCTGTATTTTCAAGAAAAATCACACATGCCAATACATGCTGGCATAAATGTTAATTGACCCATAGTAAAGGGTTTCAATAATGGATGCATTTTCCAGCTCTTGGTGGATTTTTTATGTTTTTATTTACATCTATAAAGATTATGCCAGAAACAACATAAAAACAAAGAAACTCTTGATTTTTAATGAGATTTTTTTTCTCTTTAAAATAAACTACCAAAAAAACGTATATATACCATATAGCTAATATCTTTTTTCTCTTCCAGATGCTTTTTATACCTAGGACAGGCACTGTAACTCATAATGCATTTGGTTCTCAATACAACCTACTATCTTCACAAATGCACACAGAAAATAAAGGCTAGAAGTTAAAGTCTGGACCTAACACATCTCTAGATACTACTTTGATAGCATTAAGAAAAATGTAAAGATAAAATGAGAAAGACTTAAAAAATAGGAATCTTAAGAAGAACTTTAATGAGAAAGAAATACACTGAAATGAGCAGATATAAATAACATATATAAATACTGATTTACGCACAGAAACGAAGAAAGGAATAAATTAATGTTCCCACCTGAGTGACTGACTTAAAAGGTTCTAGTTAAGTTGAGCTGCTGAAATATGTGCTGACTCACATAACCCATTCACCAACAAAACACTTCTCTACAGTTTCACTCACATAAATATTCAGAAATACTTCTCTATTTGTTGTTGTTGTTGTTGTTGCTTACCAAAGCAAGGATTCCCTTAAGCTATAGCTGGTAATGTAAACAACACACATGTGCCCAACTAGAATAACAGAAATGTCATAAGAATTTAGACCATCCCACAAAAATAAAACCTACAAAATTACTGCTCCAGCTACAATGAATTAGTTAAAGTGGAAACAGCATTTTAAATGGATGTGTGTGCCACACAGATATGTGTGCTTTGACATGACAGAAGATCTTAAATTTGGGGAATGGGGGTTAAAAGGTAAATAAGGATATACAGTGAAAAATAAGACTTTAACAATCCTTGACCCCAGAGGCCAAATGGACCCACTGTGACCAATTTTGTCTGTATCTTTCCAGATGTATTACATGCCTACACAGGTGTATATGTACATATTGGATGTACATTTTTAAAACAATACAATTCTGAGAAAGAAAAAGACTACAACAAAATCTTGCTATTTTGTATTTTTGACATCCACACATATCCACTGGAAGTTTACAATGAAATCCAGAAATTAAGAAAGCATTGCATCATGATGTAAAAATAAAAAACTAGAGAATGTGGAACAAGGTAAGCATTTAGCAAATGTACCAACCACTCCATCTCAACCCCAACACACACACACATATTTACACATGCCCACACACCCACAAGCCAGTCACCATAAGATACAAAGAGAATTAGTATAGCAGGTAAACTTCAGATCTTGAAATACAAGTATATTGTTAGACAAAGGTCATAGTAAAGAGGTGACCTAAACTGGTAGTTGAGATATTAAGAAAAATATACCCAGAGCATACCAACATGTAGTATTCAAGCTCATCAACCCAAAAGAAAGAAGATGGAAGAACACATGACTCCCAAAATCATAATATGATGTTATCTATTCTTATCTATTCACTACTGGTATTGAGCATTACACTTTGAGCATTATCCTAATAGATGGTATATCCCAAAGAAGAGATAGCTATTTTCCACCAAACTGTAAAGCAGAATTAGGAAGATAACAAGATAGAGGGTGACCTTAAAGACAGAGGGTGAACCAGTTTATTCTTAAGCTTCTAGAAACAGCAAAATTATATTTAGACCAGTTAAAGCTGCACAAGTGGGCTATCAGAAATGGGGTGGGGGGGGTCTCAAGAGTTAGTAAAGTACCAAAGGCTTAGACAATAAACAGACAAATGTAATGCTACAATAAATATATTGCAGTTATTTATATATTATAAATAACTGTAATAAATGCAAAAAGATAAGATGCAATAAAACTAATACTAGCTTTCAAACAGACCAAATGACTGTGTTAGCTAAAGATTCTTAGTCCTAGCTAGTTTTTACCTTAAAATCTCTTCACTCTGTGATAAAGCTGGGTATGTACTGAGCCCAGGATGAATATGAAGTTCCTTTCTTATTTTATATTTTATTTTGGGGAGGAAAAAGGGGTACTAAATACAAACAGGACACACAAGTGATAAGACATAAAAAAAATGTTGAAGGTTATATAAAAATGAATTTAGGTCATCAGAAATTACTGCTTGATGTAAAGTTTAGAAAACTGTAATAGGATTGGGCCCAAGAACCCTATAGTATGTTGTATGTATATCCTATAATGTTACTATCTCAATAGTTCCATCTTTTGGGGCACCTGGGTGGCTCAGTCAGTAGAGTATCTGGCTTCAGCTCAGGTCATGATCCCACAGTCCCAGGATCAAGCCCCACATCCAGCTCCCTGCTCCATGGGGAGCCTACTTCTCCCTCTCTGTCTGCTTGCTGCTCTGCCTACTTGTGTGCCCTCTCTCTGTGTCAAACAAATAAATAAAATCCTTAAAAAAAAAAAAAAAGAGTACTATCTTTTATCATAACCAATATCTAGGAAGAGAGAAAAGTTTTTATTTCAAAGCCTCCGCATTAGATGACACTGCTTCTTGGTCTCCAATTTTGTTGTATCCATGCATAAAAGAAACCCAATGGCTAACTTTCAAGTAATTTTAACATCAAAAGTAATAACCATAACTGATCATAGAAAATGTAAATAAGTCCGCAAAGATACTCAAGAAAGACAAAGAGAAACTGATTTGATATAAGAATGTACAAAAGAAAAACTTATTCTGAAGAAAGTATTAATTAAAGGTAAAGAATTAACCATATCCCCTGCATGTTTAGACAGAGCTATTATTCACCCCTGGTTGTAGAAGGAAAATTCTTTTTAATTAAAAAAAAAAAAAAAAAAAAAGCTGCCAATAAATGTAGGCAAAATAAAAGAAGTAGAAAATTATCATTTTTCATTCCTCAATGAACTGATTCAGGTAGAATCATTCATGGATTCTAACACTACAGGAAAGATATCATCAGTAACAGTATCACTTTACAAACTGCAAAGGGGAAGATCTGGCAAATCTTGCCATCTTATTAAGTAAGTGATCAGATACATCATCACAGTGGGAAAATACTGACTTTATGTTCCTCTGAAGTGACAGAATATAAAGCACACTACATCATCCATAAACTATCTCTGCAAAAAGAAAAATGTTTGACCATAAATCAATCAAGGATTTAGGCTGAAATTAATTTTCAGCTCAGCAGAAATACAGAGAAAAAGAACAAGTTAAAGAACACTTATGCAACATTAAAGAAAAAATTAAAAACAAGTTAGGACAGAGGTGCCTGGGTGGCTCAGTCGGTTAAGCATCTGCCTTTGGCTAAGGTCATGATCCCAGGGTGCAGGGATCAAGCCCTGTATCGGCTCCCTGTTCAAGTGGAGACCCTGCTTCTCCCTCTTCCTCTGCCCCTCACCCCAGCTCATGCTCTCTTTCTCTCAAATAAACAAAATCATCAGGAAAAAAAAAAAATTCCTCATTCTTAAAAACAGAAAACAAAACAAAACAAAAAACAAGTTAGGACATTTTAAAAATAAGCCACCTTATCTATTTTTTTCCATTTTGTCTTATTCTATTTCTTTTCAGTGTTCCAGAATTCGTTGTTTATGCACCGTACCCAGTGCTCCATGCAATACGTGCCGCCCTCCATAATACCCACCACCCAGCTCACCCAACCCCCCACTCCCCTCCCTTCCAAAACCCTCAGTTTGTTTCTCAGAGTCCACAGTCTCTCATTGTTTATCTATTTTAAAAGCCAGTATCTTGGGGCCACTGGCTCAGTCAGTTAAACATCTGCCTCTTGATTTTGGCTTGCGTCATGATCTCAGGGTCATGAGATAGAGCTCCCTTTGAGATCCCTCTTTCTCCCTCTCCCTCTGCCTCCCACCACTTGAGCATGCTCTTGTTCTCTCTCTAAAAAAAAATAAATCTTTAAAAAATAAAAATAAAAAGTCAATATTTTAAAGGAAAAAGAGGAAGTTATTCTATACCAAAAGAAAACAAAGACATAACAACTATGGACCTTGACATAGTCCATTATCCACACACACAAGTGGGGGAGGGCACTATGAAAGACTTCTGGAATCAACTGGGTAAATATGAATATGGAATAAATATTACAGTAAAAAATTACTGTGATCTTCCTAATATAATAATGATAATATAGTCATACAGACCCATTTTAGGTAATGTAGACAGAGGTTATTTGTAGAAATAAAAACTTAACATCCACACAAAGACCTATATACAACTGTTCAAGAAGAGATTTATTCAGGGCACCTGGGTGGCTCAGTGGGTTAAAGCCTCTGCCTTTGGCTCAGGTCATGATTCCAGGGTCCTGGGATAGAGCCCCGCATCGGGCTCTCTGTTCAGCAGGGAGCCTGCTTCCCCCCTCCCTTCTCTCTCTGCCTGCCTCTCTGCTTACTTGTGATCTGTCTGTCAAATAAATAAATAAAATCTTTAAAAAAAAAAAAAAAAAAAGAAGAGATTTATGCAAAATAGGCCTAAATTGATAACAACCTAAATGTCCAACAACATGTGAATGAATAAACAGACTGAGTATATCCACACAAGGGAATGCTATATACCAATAAAGAAAGAATGAACTACTGATAAATGCAACAAACATGCATGACTAAAACACTGTCTCACCAAAAGAAGCCAAAACAGTACACACAATATGATTCTATCTAAATGAAATTCTATTTAGAAATTCTGTCCTATATAGTGAGAGAAAGCAGACTGTGGTTGGCAAAGACAAGGGCAATGGTGGGGTAAAGGACTGGGAAGGAGCATGAGGAAACTTTCTGGAGTACTGGTAATATTTTATCTGACCATGCTGGTCGTGGTTCTAAAAATGCATACAGTTGTCAAAACTAAAATTATACATGTACACCTGAAACTAATGTAACATTGCGCATCAAATATACTAAAAAATAAAAACAAAAAACCATACACTTAAAATACACACACTGTACAACATTATTTCCCTAATAAAACTGACTGTAAGAAGTATTAAGAGAGGAATACCACTCATAACTACATTAGAAGGAGTAAAATACCTATGAACAAATTTAACCAAGAAAGTGAAAGATCTGCACGCTCAAAACTACAAGACACTAATAAATGAAACTGAAGAAGATGCAATTAATGCAAGGATATCCCATGTTCATGTATGAATGAGTATTATTAAAATGTCCATACTATCCAAATCAACCTACAGATTCAACGCTATCCCTATCAAAATTCCAACAGCATTTTTCACAGAAAAAGAACAAACAATCCTAAAATTTGTATTGAACCACAAAACACCCCAAATAGCCAAAGAAAAAAAGAAAAAACCAGGATGCACCACCCTTCCCAATTTAAAACTGTTATTACAAAGATACAGAAATCAAACAAAATGGCACTGGCATAAAAACAAACACACAGATCAATGAAACAGAGTAGAGTTCAGAAATAAACCCATATATATATAAATATATATATATATTTAATTGACTTACAACAAAAAAGCCAAGAATATGCAATAAGGAAAAAAAGAGTATCCTCAATAAATAGTGCTGGGAAAACAGGACAGCCACATGCAAAAGAATGAAACTGGACCACTACCTTACACCACAAACAAAAATTAAATAAAAATGGATTAAAGACTTGAATCTAAGATCAGAAACCATAAAACTCCTAGAAGAAAACATTGGCAAGTAAGCTACTTGACTGAGGTCTTGCTGACAATTTTTTGATTTGGCAACAAAAGCAAAAGTAAACAACTCAGACTATATCAAATTAAAAAGCTTCTGCACAGCAAAGAAAAAAACAAAATGAAAAGGCAACCTAGTGAATAGTGGAGAGTATTTATAAATCGTATATCTGATGAGAGATTAACATCCAATACCTATAAAGAACTTATACAACTCAATAGCAAAATATAGTTTGATTTAAAAATGCCCAGAGGATCTGAGGAGACATTTTTCCAAAGAAGACATACAGATGGCCAACAGACACATTAAAAAAAAATGCTCAACATCAAAAATCATCAGGGAAATGCAAATCAAAACCATAATGAGTTCTATCATCTCACACCTGTTAGAATGGCTACTATCAAAAAGACTAGAAGACTAGACTAGAAGACTAGAAGTAACAACTGCGGGCAAGGAGGGGAAGAAAAGGGAACCCTTGTGCACTGCTGGTAGAATATATATGATGTAACCATTATGGAAAACAGTATCCTCAAAAAGCTAAAGGTAAAACTACCATAGGATCAAGCAATTCAACTTCTGGTTATTTATCTAAAGGAAACAAACACTATCTCCAAGAGATATCGGCATTTCCATGTTCACTGCAGCATTGTTTACAATAGCTAAGATATCTCCATCAACAGGTGAAGGGATTTTTAAAAAATCAGAGACACATGCACATATGTGTGCATGCACATGCACTCACACACAATTGTTAAGGCATAAAAAAGAATGAAATTTTGCCATTTGTAACAACACAGATGGACCCTGAGGGCATTACACTAAGGGAAGTAAAACAGAAAAAGATACATACTGTATGATCTCACCTAAATACGGAATCTTCAAAACAAAAGCAAAAGCAAAAGCAAACAACAATGAAAAAAACTATGAACTCATAAATATGGAGAGTGGATTGGTGGTTGCCAGAGGCAGGGTGTAGGGGTGGGTAAAACAGGTAAGGCAATCAAAAGGAACAAACTTCCCGTTATCAAATAATTAAGGTCTGGGGATGTAATATACAGCTACATATATGACTACAGTTAATACTACTATATTGCATACCTGAAAGTTGAGAGTAATTTTTAAAAGTTCTTATCAAAAAAAAAAAAAAAAAGATGATGTTAACTAGACTTACTATGGTGATCATTTCACAATATATAGAAATATCAAATCATTACATACATATCTAAAACTAACATTGTTATATGTTAATTATACTTCAATTTAAAAGAGGACACTAATTTTTTAAAAAGTATCTTGATTGGGGTGATGGATGTTTTATATGTATACACTTATGTCAAAACTTAATAAATTATACACTGTAAATATGTACACTTTATGGGATGTCAATTCTAATTCAATAAAACTTAAAAAAAAAAACTAAATGGAGTCTTGAATAATTAGTTCCCTCTTCCCTTTTTCATATATAAATTGCTACAGACAAACACTAAAAATGTAGATAACTTTAAAAAAGAAGAAACTTGAGCTGGGAAAACCACTTAAACTGAGACTATGAAACCAACAACAAATGTCCTTTTCAACTGTTAAATATTAGTCAAAATAAGGATCTAGACAGGAAAGCTCACTGTACCAGGAAGTTTCTGACCTAAATCTCATTCTCCACCATCTTTTCCCGAACCAACTTCCAGCCACCAGTGATCATTTAAAAAGTCTAGCCAATGAGACATAAAGAACGACTTTGGAGTTCCTGGTACAGTCACCGTTGCTTCCTTTCGTCTGTAATTTTCCTCTATAATCCAGTCTCTGGAGCCTTAAAAGTAATATGCAAACATGAAAGAGAGGCCAAGATTTAATGATGGAAATATCTGTCCTATTATCAATCACTGTATTAATGAATCAATAATAACAATTATGTAAGAAAAATAAAGTCCTATTTTATCAAGCCAGTGTCATCTGGTTTTCAGTTATCTAACACCAAATGCAACCCTAACATAAATTAGTCACTACTTTTTTCTAAAAGTTAAGATATAATTCACATACCATAATATCCTTTTAAAGTATACAAATCAGTAATTTTTAGTTTATTCAGAGAGTTCTATAATCATCACCACTATCTAATTCCAGAATATTTTCATCATCCCAAATCACTAATATATTAATCTTTCAGTCACTAATTTACTTTCTGCATCCTTGGATTTACCTACTCTCAACATTTTATATAAATGGAATTATACATTATATGACTTCTGGGTTTGGCTTCTTTCACTTAGCATTAATGCCTTTGAAGTTCTATCCACACTACAGCATGAATCAATATACATTTCTTTTTATGATTAAATGACATTTCATCATATGAATATACCATATTTTGTTTATTCATTCATTAACTGAAGGCTGGAGAAAAGAGCAATATACAAAATCGATAGCTTTTATACTGGAGGAAAAAAAATCATTGAAATTGAAGTGAAATTAAAATGTTCTTACAACAACAACAAGACCTATATAATACTTTTGAAGGATTAAATAATTTGGCACTCATATATATAATCCTTTTTTCCAAGGACTTGAGAAAGAGAACGCACGTGTGCGTTAACGAGAGAGGAAGAGAGAAATCTCCAACAGACTCTGTGCTGAGTGTGGACCCTGAGGTGGGGCTCCATCAAAGGACCCTGAGATCATGACCTAAGATGTAACCAAGAGTCAGACACTCAACCAACTGCACCATCCAGGTACCCCATACATTCTTATTAAAAGGCATAAACACTATGATATATTTGGAAAGGACTATCATAGGAATGTCAGTTGTCCCCTATACTAACAAATTTCATGTAATTCAAATTAGAACCCAAAGGGTTTTGTTGTATTTTTAAGGAAGAAATTACCACATTTATATTTAAGAACTAATGCTAACAGACCAACCAAAGATGAAAAAGTTAAGTTGAACCTGCTTCAAAGTATCAAAACAGGTCATCAAAGAAAACTCAACATAGTATTAATATACAAACAGAATACTATCAATAAAATAGTAGTTAAAAGAATACCATAAAAATGAAAATTTTGAATGAAGTAAGGGCAGTCACTCAAATCAGTGGAAAATGAATGACCCATTTAATTTTTCAGAAAGTGCTAGTAATCTTGTAGGAAAAAACCTGGGTGCCCTAAGGCTATAAGACTTAAAAAAATAAACACAAGATGAACATAAATTGTAAAGACAAGACAATAAAAATCTGTGGGAGAAGAGTATGGGCAACATCTTATTCACAACTCAAAACTAAGAAGTATAAAGTAATTCATATAAATTAAAAGTTTCATACCTGGGGAAAAATAAAAATATTTGCAACACAGGTAAAGGGTATTAATGTTTTATACACAGTGAGAACCTACAATTTGAAAAAGACAACAGAATTTGGGCAAAGGATATGAAAACAATGATTCAGAAAAGAGCATTCACAAATGTCTACGAACACAAGAAAAGAGGTTCAAAATCATTAATAATCAGGAAAATTCTGATTTAAAATGTAACATCACACCTATTAGACTGACAAATGTTTTAAAAACTATAGCCCAGTATCTGGCAGAGACATATGGAAAAAAAAGTATTCTCACACATTGCTACTAGAAAATTTTTTTGAGAGCTATTTGGCAACACCTACCTTCAACACAGCAATTCTACTTCTGCAAATCTATCCCACAGAAATACAAGCATCTGGAAGTTAAGAACATATTCAAAGCTGCATCCTTGTTTAAAATACCAAAGAACTGGAAACAATATTCCTGTAAATGTGGGAATGCTTAAATAAATTTTACACAACACACCACGAAGCATTCATTATGGAGTCATAAAAATAATATAATTAGACTTATACATTAGATGAACAGCAGAATTACATCTTAGATGGCGGATTTCTCTGAGGTATTAATAAAAACAGAAAGTTGCAAACTAGTATGTATAATGATCCCATTTTTTTTTTCCCCAAACTCATCGGGACAACAAAGTCTATATACGTAACTGGGAATACAATTATTTATATAAGATTATATGAGCAGAGAGATAAATATATGGAGCAATACAGAATACTACACTATTTACCAGATTTAGTTTGAGGTGGGGATGGAGGTGATACAGTGGGAAGCAAAAGTTGAGAACCAATCCAAAAAGAATGGCACAGGGGATAAATTCTCATTTATGTCTTTATGTAAAATTATAAACTAATATGTTTCCATCTTAAGCAGATATATCAAGATATAAATTTTGTCAAATATAAAAATGAAAGAAATACACTCATAAATAATTCTAAAGAAACACTAAACATTGGTTGTAGCACACACACTAAAAATTTAGTGTTAAGAATACATAATGCTAGAAATGAAGTATCAATTGAATTATAACAAGAAATTGTTATTTCAAATTATAGTACCTGAGACTAAAATTATGTTAATCTAATAATTCAGAATGTTTTGACGACTTACCTATGCTCTAGTTGCAGAATACACTTTTTTTTTTTTTTAAAAGATTGATTGATTGGAGAGAGAGCACAAGCAGGGGGAGCAGCAGGTAGAAGGAGAAGGAGAAGCTGGCTCTCCACTGAGCAAGGAGCCAGACCTGGGGCTAGATCCCAAGACCCTGGGATCATGACATGAGCCGAAGGCAGACTCTTAACCAACTGGGCTACCCAGGTGCCCTAGAATACGCATCTTACATACTAGAACTGAAAACTGTATCAAACTCACCAATATTTAATTGTATGATTTACACTAGCATATGTGAAATTAATCTCTGTTGCTCAAATGTGAAATTAAGCCTTTCAGTTATATTATGGACCTGCCTGTAGCTTTAGGGTAACCATAAACTCACTTAACTCAGGCATAATCCAAATAAGGCGGTTTATAAGCATGAGATCATATATAAGCAATACCATGCAATACAAACTCTCCATTTAAAAAATGAACATAACCCCTGGCATTTACTATGACTGGATTGTATCAACCAAAATAACTTTATTTTTAAAAATGTTTCAAGACTTGTGACACCTGGATGGCTCAGCCAGTTAAGCGTCTGCCTTTGGCTCAGTCCATGGTCCTGGGATGGAGGCCCACAATGAACTCCTCACTCAGCAGGGAGCCTGCTCCTCCCTCTGCCTGCCACTCCCCCCTAATTCTGTGCATGCATGTGCTCTCACTGACAAACAAAATGTTTAAAAAAATTTTTTAATAAAAAAAATTAAATGTTTCAAGACTCAACTAAACATTACCAAATTAAACTCAAGAGCATATTAAAAGAACTATACACCATAACAAAATAGGATTTACTCCTAGGAAAGCAAAGATGGTTCAACATACGAAAACCAATGTAGTGCATCACACTAAGAGAATGCAATCTCTATACCCAACATGGGACCTGAAATCACAACCTGAGATCAAGAGTCACACAATGTAGTGAGTCAGCCATGTGCCCATCCATTAACAGGATGAAAGGAAAAAATTACATGACCATACCAACTGATGCAGTTAAGAATTTTTAAAAATTCAACATCCTTTCATGATTAAAAAATTCAATAATAAGGAATAGAAAGAAATACATTAACATTAAAAGACCTTATATGAAAAAAACCCATAGCTAACTTCACACTCAATAATGAAAGGCAAGTTTTTCCTACAACCTGGAAGGGGTTAAGGATGACTACACTTTCACCACTTCTATTCAACACCACACTAGAAGTCCTAAGTAGTAGAAGCCACAGCAATTAGGCAAGAAAAAGAAATAAATGGCATCCAAGTTGGAAAAGAATTAAAACTGCCTCTATTTGTAGATCACATATTATATGTAGAAAATCCTAGATTTCACACTCAAAAAATTTTAGCACTAAAAAAAAAAAAAATTAGTTAAGTTGTATGATACAGTATCAATACAGAAATACCAGTTGTGTTTTCATACACTAAATATGAATAATTTGAAATTAAACTGACAATTTTATTTATATCATCAAAAAGAATAAAATATTTAAGAATAAATGTAATAAAGGAGGCAAAAGCCTTGTACACTAAAAACTACAAAATGCTATTGGAAGAAATTAAAGATGGCATAAAATATCCAACAATTCCATGTTTGAGTATATACCCAAAAGAACTAAAAGCAGGGTAACAAAGAGGTACCTGTACCCCCACATTCAGAGCAGCATTATTCACAATAGCAAAATGTGGAAGCAAACCAAATGGATGGATAAATGGATAACAATGTGGTATAAACATTCAGTGGAATATTATTCACCCCTAAAAAGGAATGAACTACACATGCTGCAACATGGACCAACCTTAAGGACATTACGCTAGGTGAAATAAACCAATCTCGAAAATACAAATATTATATGGTTCTACTTATATAAGATACCTAGACTAGTTAAATTCATAGAGGCAGAAAGGATGTGGCTGCCAATGGCTGTGGGGAGAAGAAAACAGGGAGCTGTTTAATAGGCATAGTTTCAGTTTTACAATATGAAAAGAATTGAGATTGGTTTTACAAGAATGTGCATTGGTTTTACAAGAATGTGCATTGCAGAAGTATTTAGTATTTTTACATTTAACAATTTAAATGATAAATTTAAAATTTAAATGAAAAATTTAAGTTATAAAACAAAAAATGATGAATTTTTTGTTACATGTTTAACACAATTAAAAAAAAAAAAAAACCTATAGCTAAACACATACTTAATGGTGAGAAACTGGAAGTTCTCCTGCCAAAATCAGGACAAGACAGTAATGTCCCTTCTCATCACTCTTTCTCAACAGTGTACCAGATGTCCTGAGTAATGCAGTTAACAACAGCAACAAAAGGAAATTAATAGTATATAGAATAGGAAAAATAAAACAAATGTCTTTATCTGCAGATTTCATGACTATGTAGCAAACTTGAAAGAAGAGAAAAACCCCTAATAAGCAGTTACAGCAAGGTTGTAGGATACAAGGTTAATATTCAAAAGCCAATCACTTTCCCATATGCCAGCAATGAGCAAGCAGAATTATAAATTAAAAACACAATACCATTTACATCAGCATGCACGCGCGCACGCGCGCGCGCACACACACACACACACACACACACATACACAAAGAGAGACTTGGGTATACAGCTTTAAAAACTACAGACAAGACACTATATGAAGAAAACTATAAAACTCTGAAGAAAGAACACCAAGAACGAAATAAATGAAGAATTATTCCATGTTCATGGATAAGAAAACTCAATATTGTCACGATGTCAGCTCTTCCCAATTTAACCTAGAAATTCAACACAACCCCAACCAAAATCCCAGCAAGTAATTTGGCAAGTATACCACAAACTAGTTCTAAATTCTCAATAGGTAGGCCAAAGATTCTGAATAACCAAGAATATTAAAAAGAGAATAAACTCGGGGTGCCTGGGTGGCTCAGTTGGTTGAGCATCCGCCTTCAGTTCAGGTCATGATCCCAGTGTCCTGGGATGGAGCCCCACATCAGGCTCCCTGCTCAGTGGGAGGCCTGCTGCTCCCTCTCCCTCTGCCTGCAGCTCCCCCTGTTTGTGCTGTCTCTCTCTCTGTCAAATAAATAAATAAAATCTTTTAATAAAAAAAAAAGAATAAACTCAAGAGAATGACAGTATCCTCCTTTAAGAAAATATATATCCACACTAACCAAGACAGTATAATATTGGCAAAAGAACAGTCAACTAGATTAATAAAACAACACAAAGACTCCAGAAACTGACCAACAAATAACCAAACTTTAACAAAGGAGTAAAGGTGATACAATGGAGAAAACATGAATCTTTTCAACAAACAGTACTGGAATAAATTAATACAGGTGCACACACAGTTACACACAGAATCTAGACAATCACAGCCTTTGCAAAAATTAACTCAAAATAGATCACAGGCCTAAATGTAAAATAACCAAAGTATAAAACTCTCCAAAGTTAACATTGGAAAAAATCTAAACAACTTTAGGTTTGAAGATGACATTTTAGATACAGTACCAAAGGCACAATTCAGGGAAAAAAACAGTAAGCTGGATTCTGTTAAATTTAAAACTTCTACTTTGCATAAGACAGTGTCAAGAAAATAAGCAAAGCCAAGACTGGTAGAAAATATTTGCAAATATACAAAAAAAAAATTCCCAAAACTCAACAGTAAGAAAAATAATCTAATTAAAAATTGTGCAAAAGATCTAAGCAGACACCTCATAAAAGATACACAGGTAGCATATAAGCGTATGAAAAGATACTGAATGTCACATAAAACCAGATACTAACACATGTATTGTAATAGCCAAAATCTAAAACACTGACAATACCAAATGCTGATGAGAATGTAGAGCAATATGAACTCTCTTATACTGCTAGCAGGAATGCAAAATGATACAGCCACTTTGGAAGACAATTTGGCAGTTTCCTACAAAACTAAACATACTTGTACCATATAATCCAGCAACTGAAAGTTATCCAAATGAACTGAAAATGTATGTTCACATAAAAACCTACACATGGATGTTTATAGCAGCTTTATTCATAACTGCTACGTCTTGTAAGTAACCAAAATGTCCTTCAACAGGTGAATGAACTGAGGTATTATTCAACAATAAAAAGAAATGAGTTAAGTCATGAAAAGATACGGAGGAAGCTTAAATGCATATTACTAAGAGAAAAACAAAACAAAACAAAACACCAAATGGAAAACACTACATATTGTGATTCCAACAGTATGGCATTCTGGTAGAGGCAAAACTATGGAGAACATTAAAAAGATCAGTGGTTGTCAGGGATTAAAGGAGTAGAAGGGATGAATATGCAAATCACAGATTTTTAGGGAAGTGAAACTATTGTATATGATACTGTAAGGGTGGATTCATACCCTTATAATTTTGTCAAAATCCACGTAATGTACAATAGCAAGAAGGAACTAAGATTCATCCTAACCTAAACTATGGACTTTGGGTGAAAATGAAACGTCAGCATAGGTTCATTGATTAGAAACAATGAACCACTGCTGCTAATGACAAGGCCATGTATGTATGAGGGTAGGTGCTGTATGTGAACTCTGCACTTTCACCTCAATTTTGCTATGAATCTACATTGTGGAGGGTGGGAAGGAAGTGAAGAAGGGAGGAAGGGAAGGATAGAAGAAGGATAGGTGGACTGAAAAACAACATGAATGAATCTCAAATGCATTATGCTTAAAGAAGCCAAAATAAAAAGGTTATATATTAGATGATTCCATTTTTATGACATCCTGGAAGAGGCAGAACTATTAAAGTGAGAAAAGATATCAGGGATTGCCAGAAACTGAGGTTAGAGAAGGAGCTGACCACACAGGGACATGACAGAATTGTTAGAATTCCTACATTTCAATTCTGTTGATAGTTGCACAATTGATCCATTTGTGAAAACTCATGAAAGAGTAAATTTTATTGTATGTTTACCTCCATAAACTTGACAGAGATAACATCTGTTTTCTTTAACATCTCTGAGGATATTCTTTTTGCTAAGTTATTGGTTCTGATATTCGGGATTTTTCATTATAAATGAACTCTAAAGATTTTAGACTTATGAATACAGTAATACACTTGCTTTATAAATTAAGAGTTTACTAAACTTAAGTTTTTACTTTGAAATCTATTACATTTCCTACATTCCTTGTGAATGTATTACTTTCTTCCTTTAATGTTACATAGTCTCCAAATTAAACAGGTGATTTACCTCCTCAGAGTACAGTTCTCAAAGTGTGGATCAGTAACAACATCAACAACCAGGATTAGTAACAACATCACCTGGCAACTTACCTATTAGAATTGCAAAATTCTCGGGCCCCATCTCTGACCAACTGAATCACAAACTCTCAGTTTGGAGCCCAACAATCTCCATTTAAGAAGCCCTCCAAGTGCTTAGCAAACTCAACACCCAAAGAACAATATAATAATAAGAACAAATAATCCAATCAAGAAATGGGCAGAGGACATGAACAGACATTTCTGCAAAGAAGACATCCAGATGGCCAACAGACACATGAAAAAGTGCTCCACATCACTCGGCATCAGGGAAATACAAATCAAAACCACAATGAGATACCACCTCACACCAGTCAGAATGGCTAAAATTAACAAGTCAGGAAACGAAAGACGCTGGCAAGGATGTGGAGAAAGGGGAACCCTCCTACACTGTTGGTGGGAATGCAAGCTGGTGCCAACCACTCTGGAAAACAGCATGGAGGTTCCTCAAAAAGTTGAAAATAGAGCTACCCTACGACCCAGCAACTGCACTACTGAGTATTTACCCTAAAGACACAAAACGTAGTGATCCGAAGGGACATATGCACCCAAATGTCTATAGCAGCAATGTCTACAATAGCCAATCTATGGAAAGAACCTAGATGTCCATCAACAGACGAATGGATAAAGAAGATGTGGTATATATACACAATGGAATACTATGCAGCCATCAAAAAAAGTGAAATCTTGCCATTTGCAATGACGTGGATGGAACTAGGGGGTATTGTGCTAAGTGAAATAAGTCAATCGGAGAAAGACAACTATCATATGATCTCCCTGATATGAGGAAGTGGAGATGTAATGTGGGGGGTTTGGGGGGTAGGAAAAGAATAAATGAAATAACATGGGATCGGGAGGGAGACAAACCATAAGTGACTCTTAATCTCACAAAACAAACTGAGGGTTACTGGGGGGACGGGGGCCGGGAGAGGGGGGTGGGGTTATGGACATTGGGGAGGGTATGTGCTATGGTGAGTGCTGTGAAGTGTGTAAACCTGGCGATTCACAGACCTGTACCCCTGGGGATAAAAATACATTATATGTTTATAAAAAAATTTAAAAATTTAATTAAAAAAAAAGCTCTCCAAGTAATTTTTTTTTTAAATCAACGATTTTTTTTTTTAAATACTGTATTTATTTATTTGACAGAGAGACACAGCGAGAGAGGGAACATAAGCAGGGGGAGTGAGAGAGGGAGAAGCAGGCTTCCCACCAAGCCGGGAGCCTATGCGGGGCTCGATCCCAGAATCCTGGGATCATGACCTGAGCCGAAGGCAGACACTTAACGACTGAGCCACCCAGGTGCCCCTCCAAGTAATTTTAGTACAGTTTAATAAGAAACACAACCCACAAAAAGAAAGAAAGAAAGAAAGAAAGAGAGAGAGAGAGAGAGAGAGAGAGAGAGAAAGAAAGAAAAAAAGAAAGAAAGAAAGAAAGAAAGAAAGAAAGAAAGAAAGAAAGAAAGAAAGAAAGAAAGAAAGAGTGCTCCACATCACTCGGCATCAGGGAAATACAAATCAAAACCACAATGAGATACCACCTCACACCAGTCAGAATGGCTAAAATTAACAAGTCAGGAAACGAAAGACGCTGGCAAGGATGTGGAGAAAGGGGAACCCTCCTACACTGTTGGTGGGAATGCAAGCTGGTGCCAACCACTCTGGAAAACAGCATGGAGGTTCCTCAAAAAGTTGAAAATAGAGCTACCCTACGACCCAGCAACTGCACTACTGAGTATTTACCCTAAAGACACAAAACGTAGTGATCCGAAGGGACATATGCACCCAAATGTCTATAGCAGCAATGTCTACAATAGCCAATCTATGGAAAGAACCTAGATGTCCATCAACAGACGAATGGATAAAGAAGATGTGGTATATATACACAATGGAATACTATGCAGCCATCAAAAAAAGTGAAATCTTGCCATTTGCAATGACGTGGATGGAACTAGGGGGTATTGTGCTAAGTGAAATAAGTCAATCGGAGAAAGACAACTATCATATGATCTCCCTGATATGAGGAAGTGGAGATGTAATGTGGGGGGTTTGGGGGGTAGGAAAAGAATAAATGAAATAACATGGGATCGGGAGGGAGACAAACCATAAGTGACTCTTAATCTCACAAAACAAACTGAGGGTTACTGGGGGGACGGGGGCCGGGAGAGGGGGGTGGGGTTATGGACATTGGGGAGGGTATGTGCTATGGTGAGTGCTGTGAAGTGTGTAAACCTGGCGATTCACAGACCTGTACCCCTGGGGATAAAAATACATTATATGTTTATAAAAAAATTTAAAAATTTAATTAAAAAAAAAGCTCTCCAAGTAATTTTTTTTTTAAATCAACGATTTTTTTTTTTAAATACTGTATTTATTTATTTGACAGAGAGACACAGCGAGAGAGGGAACATAAGCAGGGGGAGTGAGAGAGGGAGAAGCAGGCTTCCCACCAAGCCGGGAGCCTATGCGGGGCTCGATCCCAGAATCCTGGGATCATGACCTGAGCCGAAGGCAGACACTTAACGACTGAGCCACCCAGGTGCCCCTCCAAGTAATTTTAGTACAGTTTAATAAGAAACACAACCCACAAAAAGAAAGAAAGAAAGAAAGAAAGAGAGAGAGAGAGAGAGAGAGAGAGAGAGAAAGAAAGAAAAAAAGAAAGAAAGAAAGAAAGAAAGAAAGAAAGAAAGAAAGAAAGAAAGAAAGAAAGAAAGAAAGGGAAGGAAGGAAGGAAGAAACACAACCCACACCAATTAAATCAAATTCTCTCAGGGTGGGCTTGAACCCACCCCAGGAGTATTTTTTAAATTCTCCAGATATGGGGCACCTGGGTGGCTCAGTGGGTTAAAGCCTCTGCCTTCGGCTCAGGTCATGATCCCAGAGTCCTCGGATCAAGTCCCACGTTGGGCTCTCTGCTCAGTAGGGAACCTGCTTCCCCCTCTCTCTCTGCCTGCCTCTATGCCTACTTGCTATCTCTGTCAAATAAATAAATAAATACATACATACATACATACATACATAAAATCTTTAAATTCTCCAGATAATTCCAAAGTATAACCAAGGTTGATTTTCATTCAGTAAGTCTTAGACAGGCATCAGAGATTTTTAACAAGCACTCCAATTGTTTCTAATGTCAGTAACCCAAGGACCTCTGGTTTGAAAAATAAGCATTTAATCACAAATACTGACTACCACCTGCTACCACAATGCACTGTACTTTTTCACTACTATGGTAAACTACATCAACATGAACTCTTTGAAATTAGACCCAACCTAACCTAGACATTTTAAAATGTGAATTATGCAACTAAGAGAAATAGAAAATGAAGGGACAAAAACTTCCTCAGTTTGACTGCATTCCCTGGATGTGTATCTTGTTTAACAGAAGTTATAGCATATATTTATAGAAATTACTAAATAGAAAATGTTTAAATAAACATGAGATACATTTAGCACAAGTCAGATATCTGCAGTCATATATACTCTTTTAGGATATACACTTAACAACAGCAATAATCATTAGACATTTAGCACTAATATGGGTTTTGTTTGATTTTTTTAAACATTTGTTGAAGAAAAGTAAATGATCACTGAGCCAAATGCAAACTTTTGCTATAAATAGCTCATCTTAACATTACTGTTTGTAAAACTTAAAAACTAAGATAAAATTTTACTTGAAATTTTAGTATAAGATTCCACTTTTAAACCTTTTTTTAAGGGGGGGAGGGGCAGAGGGGGAGAGAAAAAAAAAATTTTTTTTAAAGATTTTATTTATCTACTTGACAGAGAGAGAGATCACAAGTAAGCAGAAAGGCTGGCAGAGAGAGAGAGAGGAGGAAGCAGGCTCCCCGCTGAACAGAGAGCCCAATGTGGGGCTCGATCCCAGGACCCTGGGATCACGACCTGAGCCAAAGGCAGAGGCTCAACCCACTGAGCCACCCAGGCGCCCCAAGGGGGGAGAGAAAATCTTAAGTAGACTCTACATGCAGCATAGAGTTGGACTTGAGGTCAATCTCATGACCCTGAGACCAAGGCCTGAGCCAAAAATCAATGCTTAACCATATGAGCCACCCAGGTGCCCCTAAACATTTCTTTTCCTTTTTTCTACTGCCCCCTGGCTTTCCATTCAGAATCTTTAAAAGTGGGCTATATATGTATATGTAACAAAGCATTTTTACATAGGTATCACTTGATAATTTACAAATCACTTTCAGATACATTATCTTAGCCCTATTAACATGCATCACTAATCAATTTACAGAACAGGAAACTAATTAAGGGAGCAAGATAATGTGCTCAAAAATCGAATAAAAAGCAACAAAGTCAAGCCTTAAGCGTATAGCCTCCTACCTTCCAATGCTATTTTATTAATCTCTAAAGACCAGTGACTGACCCCCCCCCACTTTAAGACTTATTCCTGGAATAAAAGTTGCAACATAATTCTTAAGGTAATCCTTTACTTCCTGAATATATCATTTTCTCTTCTTGGAATGTATTTTCATACCATAAAATAGAAAATTAAGTTTGTGGAGAACACACTTTTCCTCTTGTTATTTTAACCTACATCAAGCATGGAAATCATTGCTTCAGGAAATATAGAGTGTCCTATAAAACTGGGGTTCCTCTTTGTAAAAATCTGTTGTGAGGGATCATTTTAGAAGGTTTGAGAATAATAAATGTTGGCAAAGATGTTGGTCCCATGGAGACCTAGGCAAAAAAATCTTCATTCCTGAACCTCTGTATTTAACAACTCAATTACACGAGCTTTACTGAAGAATCAAGCTGTTTCCTAATTTGTTCACCAAAACATCTGAACAGAAGTGAACTACCTATTTTAGAAAATACTTTGTCTAGGGGCGCCTGGGTGGCTCAGTGAGTTAAACCTCTGCCTTTGGCTTGGATCATGATCTCAGAGTCCTGGGATCGAGCTCTCTGCTCAGCGGGGAGCCTGCTTCCCCCCCCCCCCCCCCCCCCCCCCTGCCTCCCTCTCTGCCTACTTGTGATCTCTGTCTGTCAAATAAATAAAATCTTAAAAAAAAAATACTCTGTCTAGTGGTGCTTATAGTTTTCACAGCCTCTAGGTTTGCTAACCATTTGTCTTACTGCAGAGAATAAACCATATAATTGCTCCTTTTTAAAGAATTAGTCAATTGCACTTTCTCGTCTTACTCTGACTATACTGGCCTGATGCACTTCACTTCCCTCAGTGTTTTTAAGTGTCCTTCATAACTATGTTCACATTTAACAAGACAAGAATCTTCAAAGCTCTTTCATTCATGTTCATTCCTAAAGGCTGTTGACTTGCCTCCTCATGTCCCATTTCCAAAATGCTATTTTTTTTTTTAAGATTTTATTTATTTGACAGAGAGAGAGAGATAACAAGTAGGAAGAGAGGCAGGCAAAGAGAGACGGAGAAGCAGGCTCTCCGCTGAGCGGAGAGCCCGATGTAGGGCTCTATCCCAGAACCCCGGGATCATGACCCGAGCCGAAGGCAGAGGCTTAACCCACTGAGCCACCCAGGTGCCCCCAAAATGCTATTTATATTTAGCCTTTCCTAGCTTTATGAAAATTTGCCATTTTTCACCTTATTTCCTCTAGAAGACCTAAGAAAAAGTAGAAATAAATAAGGATAAAAAAATTTTTGTAAATTTGAATGAAGTTCATAAAACTTACTAAGTATTCTAAGTTAAATAAATATATCAGAATAGTTTTAGAAAGAACACACTAATTCTGGGCCATCTTTCAAAGACCTACAAATCAACAGACATCAGCCTATCATAAGAGACTGTAAAAGAAAAGCCATGGGACAAATCAAATCCTCAGTGTTAGAAGAAATAGTTTATACAGAAATTTCTTAAGTAACTCATTACTTAGTTTCAAAGTGGGTATCAAGTGGCAACTCAATTCAGTACCCATATTTTCTGTTAAATCTATTCTTACAGATAGGAACAATAAGTTTTCTTCCTCAGTTATCTTCATTTAAAATAATCTAAGATGCCCTGAATACATTTTGTTAATTAAGATCACTATGATGATTTCTTTTACTTTCACAAGATACAGGATTTTTCTCATGTCCCTGTCATGGTTTACATCCATCCTTTCACTGATAAACTAAGCCATAATTTTTCTGAAGAAAAGATATAATTTTCCAACATTGTGAGAAACAGATAAAAGGTTATCTTTCAGCTATTAAATTTACACACACATACAAGAGTGGAGTTTGAAATACCAAAAAAAAAAAAAAAAAAAAAAAGAGAGAGAGAGAGAGAGAGAGAAAGGAGGAAGAGAAAGAAAATCAGAAATCTAGGCATTAAGGTCTAGAGTGGTGTGAGAAAGCTGCATCCAGAACTCATGATTTTAAGTGGTAGAGCTGCAGTTCATGCCAAAAGTGGTTTTCTGATGGTCACAAAGTGCCAGTCTTCTGTGAGGTAAACAATTTTATCACTGCAAGACTCCCTGGTATTTTAAGTCCAACAAGTCAAACTACATTCTCAAGTTCTACTTTTGTCTTATTAGGTTACAAAGCTTTTTTTTTTCCCCCCAGCATTTTATGTTAGAGTAGGGCTTATCCTTGAATTTGATTAAACTAATAAAGGAAGGTAACTGTCAACTGCAAAGAAAAGTTACTCATGTCTTTTAAAAATACACTTAAAGTCTATTAAGTAACTGGTATTTTAAACAATGAAGTTCATTTTGGGGAAGCTTTACAAACAGTCAAGAGTGACAAAATATTTAATTTCAATAGCAATTAAAGGTAAGCTAAAGAAAATAGTAATGTACTATATTTTAGCCATCAGATATATTAAAGATTCATAATATTCAGTGTTGGCAACACTCATACTAAAGATGGGAATATAAATTCAAACAGTCTTTTATGAGGGTATATTTGCACATATTTGCACATCTAGGATTTTGACAGAAACACACTTGAGCAACACAAATCTACACCAACACTGTATACTGAAGGATTAGAAATCAGAAATAAACTAAATGTCCATGCTACATGCCATGCATAATAGATCGATCCTATGGATATACAATGCAATTGTTATATAAGAACAACATCTTAAAAAAAAAAAAAGAACATCTATTCATATACAGTAACGTGAAAGATGCTCAAGACAGAAAGTTAAAAGGTGTAGATAAAGATGTATTGTATGAACTTTTATTAGTTCCCTACGGCTGCCATAACAAATGATCACAAATTTGGTGACTTAAAACAAAAGAAATTTATTTTTCTCAGTTCTGGAAGGAAGAAGTCCAAAATCAAGGTTTGGCAGGGCCGTGCTATCCCCAAAGGCTCTACAGGAAAGTCCTTCCTTGCCTCTTCCAGTTCCTGTTGGCTCCAAGTGTTCCTTGGCTTGTAGCCTGTTTAATTTTAATCTCTGCTTTCATCTTCACACCATCTTCTCCCCATGTCTATTGTCATCACATGGCCTGCTTCTCTGTGTCTTCTCTAAAGCCACTTGTCATTGGATTTGGTGCCCACTCTAAGCCAAGATGACCTTATCTTGAAATCCTCAATTATATGTACAAAGACCCCTTCTCCAAAAATCACATTCAAGGTTCCAGAAGTTAGGACTTAAACATATTCAACCCTACACAGCCCAGTTATATTTTGTTTTTAACTATATATATGTGTAAGCATATATTTGTAAGTAGCTAGAAAAATTAGTTTGGAAGAATACAGAGAAAGCCATTAACAGTAGCTGCCTCTTCAGAACGGAGGTAATAAAGAGAATAAAGTGAATCTCATATTCTATTTTATATACCTCTGGGGGGGGAAATGACCATTTACTTTCCCATTGTCCTAGACAACAATTTCACCACATTAAATTCTCTCTCCAATCCTACAAACTTTTTCCCACCTTTGCTCAGCTTCTGCTTCACTGAGAAAACTGAAAGCATTAGGAAAGTTCCACAAACAAAAATCCCACACCTACCCACACACAAGCATCTACACTTACATCCTTTGCCTCTCCTCCCATCACCTTGGAAATATGTGTCCCCACAATTTCTCAATCTTTGTACTACATCAGTTTTTCATTCACTACTCAATAATTCACCTCAGTATACAAACACAATTTCAATTTCTTTTCAAAACCTTCTCTGGTGAGGCACCTGGGTAGCTCAGTCAGTTGAGCAGCCAAACAATGATCTCAGTTCTGGTCTTATCTCAGGGTCAGGAGTTCAAGCCCCACACCGGGCTCTGTGTGAGCATGGAGCCTACTTCAATTTAGAAAAAAAAAAGAATAAAAAAGTCTCTGAAGCCCTTTTTGTATTTGAGGATATTACCCTATTTCTTTGATCCTATTCACAACAAAATGCCTCAAAAGAACTGTTTACACTCGCTATCTCCAACATATGTCATCCCATTCCCTCTTAATCTCACTACTCTCAGGCATTTTCCCCACTACGGCGCCAAAAAAAGCTAGTGAGGATACCATTAACTTCTTGCTAAACCCAATGATAAATACCCATTCCTCATTTTAACTTTACCTATCAGCAATATAGTCAGAACTAAACACATCTGTTGGCTTTCATTTCTTCTTAGCTGTGCTCCTTTGGGGCTACCAACTTAAGGGGATCCTCTTCTCCCAGCGCCTCGCACCCACCCCCCGCCCCCTGCAACCACTTAAAATTGGAGTACATTCCCCAGCGTAAAAAAAACCATGGTGTTTTTAATATCTACATTCAATCCCTACAGATAACCCTAGTCTTAACAGTTTTCAATATCATCTAAAATGATGATCTCAATTTTGTATCTCTAGCCTAGAAATCTTTCCTGAACTCTTGGTTTGTATTATGCAACTTCCTACACTGACATCACTATCAGATGCTCTTTCCTTACCATCAAATATCTACATATTTACTCTTTCAGGTTTTTGGTTCTCAATAGGTTTATTCTTACCACTGTAATCAAATTTTGCAACCTTCCACCACCCAACAACCCTCTCAATCCCCTTACCTTGCTCTACTTTTTTCGTTCACAAGAATATTTATCAATTCTCATTTATTTATGCTTACCTATTGTTTATACTGTGCCCTCCTCCCCAACCTGAAATGTAACTTCCATTAGGATAGAGATCTTTGCCTTGTTTACTGATTTACCTACTACACAGCCTGTCACTTGGTAAACACATATTTGAATCAATTTTTTAATTTAAAAACTTTTTAAAATAAAAAGGCCATTCCTCATTCTATCTTTTGTAGTTTGTTCGCTACCCAAATTTCACTTCTATGTGCCTGTAAGATTCACTGACCACTTCTATTTTTTTTTCCTAAAGGTAACTGGACAACAACTTCTCTACATCATTCCATGTTACATCATTCCATGTCTCCTCTCCAAAACATTCATTTCAGTTTTAAGTAAACATATTTTAAAGCTCCCATCCTCCATCCTTATTCAAAAACTCTCATGCTCAATCAGAATCCAGCCAAATTACTCTCTTCTATTTAAGATTTTTTATATTAAATACTTTAATGAGTAAAGTGACTATACCAAATAATTTAATTTAATTTAATTTAATTACAAGTTGGTACACTAGTTTCATTAATTTCAGAGTGATATGACAAGTCTATACCTTTTGCTATGGTCACTACAAGTGTAGCCACCATCTGTCACCATACAACACTATTACAATACCATTGACTACATTCCTTATGCTGTACCTTTTATCCCCATGACTTATTCATTCCATAACTGAAAGCCGGTATCTCCCACTCCCATTCACCAATTCTGCCCATCTCCCCACACCCCTCCCACCTGGCAACTCTCAGTTTGTTCTCCATAGGTCTGTTTCTAATTTTTGTTTATTCGTTCATTTCTCCATGGAAGACTTCAGTTTGATTCTTTTTTCTTTTACTTTTTTAACCCCCCCCCCCTTTTTTTTTTATAAGGAGGTAGAAAGTTGATGCAGAATAAGTTCCCTGGGTAGTTTTTTTTTTTTTTTTTTACAAAACATAAATTGTATCTTCCTCTCTACTCTGACCATACACATTTAATACACTGATTTACCAGAGGGTAACATAAACGGATATATGCTTTACCAAAAAAAAAAAAAAAAAAAAAAACTCTCTACAGACACTTTTGATGTAATAAACCCCAACCACTAGACTGACAACCACTAAATTAAAACATACAAAATAACAACTACAGCTTCTGATTCATGATCTTTAAATCTTTACATTCAGGTTTTTCTAAATGAAAAATATTTTCAGAGGAACCAGTAAGAAATTAATAGCAAATAGGTTTGATTACTCCTAAGAAATAATTAGGAACCTACCAAGCAGCCACACCATGTCTACATATGACCTACCTCAAAATGTTATGCTTGCTACCACGTTACATCCTCCTACATTCTTCTTCTTACCTGCTAATCCCTATAAATCTACTCTGGAATACTGAAAAGTGCACTGTTGTTAAAAAGGAACCGTTTATTCTTCCCTTTCTCAGATATGCCACTATGTTCTCCCATATGCCTATAATATGACAATGTTGTTGTTTCTGGTATACTCGCCAAACTATTTTTTCCTCTGTCTAGAAAGCTCTGACTAGAATTGTTTACAGAAAATGATTATAGGTATGTGTGCTATCCTCCATTCCTAACCTTGAGCAATTTAGAGGACTTAAAAAGGATCCGTGGGTTTCTAACCTCAATGAATTCAGTTTTCAACTGAGTTTCTTTTTTCTTTTTTTTAAAGATTTTATTTATTTATTTAACAGAAAGAGAGACAGTAAGTGAAGGAATACAAGTAGTGGGAATGGGAGAGGGAAAAGCAGGCTTCCTACTGAACACGGAGCCCAAAGCAGGGATCAGGACCCTGGGATCATGACCTGAGCCAAAAGCAGACGCTTAACAACTGAACCATCCAGGCACCCCTTCAACTGAATTTCAAACTCAGTTTTCTCATCTGTAAAATGGGCATACAGGACTAAATTATTTCAAAAGTCCCTTCCAGCTATGGACTATATGAGCCAATGATTCTGTTATTTATAACAGGATATGAGCAAGAAATTGAAACAAGGTCTCTCAAGAAAAAGTAAAAATAAATAAATAAATAAATATGTTATCTCAAATATTTTAAGTAGATATAACAGTCCCTATCCTGAGTGACTACATCTTCAAAAAAAGGTTTAAGTATACTTTATTTTTAAAATATTCAATTTGTCTGGAAAAAAGTATATTAAACTTTTCCCAAAAACTGATTCTTTATTCTTTAACTCTTTGGTTCCTGATTAAATCCTCACCTCTAGGTGACAAACCACCACCAACAATTTATCCTCAAATGTCTACGTATACAGTTGACCCCTGAACAATACAGGAGTTAGAGGCAGCAAACATTTCACCCTCCTCCCACAAATATCCACATATACCCTGCTGAACTGTTAATAAGCTTTCCTGGTAATATAAACAGTTGATTAATACATATTTCATACATTATATGTATTACATACTCTAGTCTTACGATAAACTAAGCTAGAGAAAAGAAAATCGTAAGGAAGAGAAAATACATTCATAATACTATACTGTATTAATCGATACTGTAAGTTTATGTCATCTGTTCACAAGATGAATCATCTGTCAGTACCTAAATCAATACTGTCTTATACGAGACAAAACGCTGTAAATGTTTTACGTATTAATACTAGACATCAAAAATGAAAAGATAATGTGAAAAAGAAATTCATATTTATTTACAGATATAACAATTCATCATTGATAACAAAGTAGCAACAATATGATTTCTTTATGATAGCCTAGCATAATCAGGGCAATTGTTTCATGGTACCCTAGCCTATATACTAACAAATAAATCATTACAAAACTGTTATGACATATAGTATTAGTCATGTCCATAACAGCACTGGAAAAATAGTTACTTAAAAAAAAAAAAACTGTGATGATAGGCTGACACACGATTTTTCCAATTACAAGAGAAGCGTTATTTTACAGTTATGTAATTCTTCAAAAGCAAAGTTTTAAAACAGTGGGGAAAAAACCACATTACTAATTTAATATTAAATATCACTCACCTTATACCTATGTAAGGATAGGCTACCCATTTCTATACAAATCTTGCACACAATGTTCTACACAGTGAATACTAAGGCAATGATAATGATGAAAAGCATCTCACACAGTTCTTGCCATCCATTTTCAATAGTGTAGTCCATCTATCAATCCAGGAGCATGGAATGTTTTTCCATTTCTTTGCATCTTCCACAATTTCTTTCATGAGTACTTTATAGTTTTCTGAGTAATGGTGAAGTCCTTCTAGACTCATGTTCTCTTTCAGGGTTCTCTTCCACAATATTGATGATTCTTTCCACAAAGTGCTGTGTATAATGAGCTTTAAAGGTCCTTATGACCCCCCTGATCTAGAGGTTGCATTAGAGATATGTTTGGGAACAAGGAGATCACTCCAACGCCACTGGTGTTCAAGTCATGGCATCCTGGACTGCCAAGGGCAATGCCCAATATTAAAAGAACTTTTGAAGGCAGTCCCTTACTGGCAAAGGTACTTCCTGACTTCAGGGACAAAGCACTGATGAAACCAATCCAGAAAAAGGATTCTCAGTATCCAGGTCTTCTTGCTGTACAACCAAGACTGGCAGCTGGTACCTCTTTTCCCTTCAAGGCTTGGGGGTTAGTGATTTTACAGAGAAGGACAGTCCTGAGCAGTTAAGTTAGTTTATCCCTTCCTGCCTTAAATTCTGGTGCTCACTGCTTTCCTTACTCATAAATGTCCTTTGTGGCTTCCCACACCCCTCACCCCAGAATAAGGCATTTCTGTCTTCATTAAAAACCTATTCAGGCAGATAGATATCCTTATTCCTCAATGATTTTTTTTAATGCATCTGAAACTTGTTTGCTGTCTCTTGGTCAACAGAAGCTGCTTCTCCTATTTTCTTGACATTTTTTAAAGCAAATCACTTTCTAAAATTATCAAACCATCCTTTGCTGGTATTAAATTCTCCAACGTCCGAGCCTTTGCCTTCCTTTTGCTTAAGGATGTCATGACTTCACTTTTTCTTAAGTCATATTAGAGTCTATATTGGTATACCATCCTTACAGCAGTCACGCACCCTCATAAAAGCTGCATTTTCAATACGAAAATTGCAAAAAGTGAAAGGTTTTCATGCCTGCTGGCGTAACTACAACTTCATGAATTCCTTTTTTCTTTTTTTAGAAACAATGGCCCTTATCCTAGAATCATTTATATTGAAATGGTGGGCAACCCAGCTGCAGACCTCAATCCACAGTACACATCAAGCAATTCAAGAATTTTTTGTAACACAATGACTCTTCTCTGCTTCTTGGGGGCACTTCCAACATCACTAGTTGCACTTCATATGGGTCCCATGGTGTTATTCAAAGTTTACAGCACTTGCACTAAACACAATGAAAAACACATGAGAACCTCAAAAGATCACTTTTTACTGCAATATGCAATTTACTGGAAAGATGAACTGATCACGCAGAGATGATTAATGTCACCCGCTGTTTTAAGTTAAGTAGATACAACACTTGAGTTCACCACAGTAGCAACATGAGGGCATTATGAAATTATTACAATAGTAGTCTTATGTACCACAGTTAATTTTATGCAGTTATGACTTAATACTCCATTTTTATGTTTATTTACATTTCTCTTGCCTGCAAATGGCACCAAGTATGGTCTGTAAGTATTTGTATACACAAGTTTTGACAAATTTTAACTTTTTGTAATAGATCTGTGAATATTTTATGGTGGCAAACGATAAAATAGATGGGTATCTATGTATAATTTATGCATTCATGACAGACCTTTCTCAAGGTATGTCATATCTTTGCTTAGCTTTTTCAATAATTCTAGGCTTGTGGTTTGTGAACAAGTTTTTTTTTTTTAAATTGTTGCAAATCTCTAAAAAATTTTTCCAGTATCTGTATTGGAAAAAAAAATCAGTATAGAAATGTACCTATGCAGTTCAAACCTATGTTGTTCAAAAGTCAACTGTGTAAAAAAAAAAAAAAAAAAATACTTAGCAAAAAAAAGAATCACTACTTCAATGAAAACATCAGTACCTAATATCTCATTATAGGAAAACTGTCCTACACACAATAAATAGTTCTCATTCTAGCTTTTCTGAGAAGTCCTAAAAGTTGTTATATGCCATTATCAAAAACAGCTCAGTAAAGTACAAAAAACCAGAAACACCTGAACTTGTTTCCTACCTCTATGACTTAACACCTGGTATGCTGCTCCCACCCCTTTACCCCACCAAAAAGATACACTTAACTTCCCTAGGCATCAACTTTCTCAACCAGAAAGATAAAAGACCTACTTTGTGGGGATGATATAAGGATAAAAACAGATCACCTAACTGCATCTTTTGGTGTTCTAAGAATACAGCAGTAGCTCAAGACAAAGTAGCTTTCATCATTTTACAAATCCATTCGTTTTACCAACTGAAACTTCAAATGAAGTCTATTAACATCATAAAATATGAAGTACCATTTCCTTACCCTCATAATTTTACTATCCAAGGTAGATTTTGTTGATTCAAACCTAATGTGGCTATTCTTTTACATTTATTTAAAATAAAAATCACTAATAGTTAAAATTATTTCCAGCCGGTATTGCCCAATATTAAGTCAAATGTTAAGTTAAATCAGCAAATATAACTTTATAAATTCAGTTATATGTTCACCTAAAATTAAACTTAAAATTCACTTCAATTATTCAGGTTCATTCACAGACTTTGGCCAGCAAATCGTTTAAATAAAATGTCAATACAGCTGATCCCTCAACAACATGGGGGTTGGGGCACCTACCAGTATAGCCAACCATCCACATATAACTTTAACTCCCCCAAAACTTAACTACTAACAGCCTACAACTGATGAGAAGCTTTACCAATAACATAGACAGTCAACTAATACATATTTTTATGCTTTTTTATTGTATACTGTATTCTTATAATAAAAACTAGAAAAAAGAAATTAAAAAAAATCATACTTACAAAAGAAAATCATTAACACAAAGTCATAAATCACAAGGAAAATTAGAAAACAACTTGAAGCTAATGAAAATGAAAATACAAACGTTACCAAAACATTAGGATGCAACAAAAGCAGTATTCAGAAAATAATTTATAGCTATAAATGCCTACATTAAAAATGAAGAACTATCTCAAATCAACAGTCTAACTTTATACTTAAAGGAACTAGAAAAAGAGCAAACTAAGCCCAGAGCCAGCATAAAAAAGGACATAATAAAAACTAAAGCAGGGGCGCCTGGGTGGCTCAGGGGGTTAAAGCCTCTGCCTTTATTTAGCTCAGGTCATGATCCCAGAGTTCTGTTCTCGAGCCCTGCATTGGGCTCTCTGCTCAGCGGGGAGCCTGCTTCCTCCTTTCTCTGCCTGCCTCTCTGCCTACCTGTGATCTCTGTCAGTCAAATAAAAAAATAAAATCTTAAAAAAAAAAAAAAACTAAAGCAAAGGTTAACAGAGAATAGGAAAATAGAATCAATGAAACTAAAAATTAGTTATTTTTTAAATTAACAAATCCTTAACTAGACTATGAAAAAAAGACAAAATGTAATTAAATAAGATCAGAAATGAAAAGTAAGGACATTACAATAGTTCCCCAGCCTGCATATCCTTATTGCTCTCTGCTGTTTCAATTACCTGTGGTGAACCATGGTCCAAAAGCAGGTGATCCTCCTTCTGACTTATCAGAAGATAAATAATAGCTAATGCTACATCATTACACCTACGTCATTCACCTTACTTCGTCTCATCACATAGGCATTTTATCATTTCACATCATCACAAGAAAAAGGGTGAGCATAATACAATAATATATTCTGAAAGTCCACATTCTCGTACCTTTCATTAGAGTAAATTGCTATAATTGCCTTATTTGCATTTAGTGTTGTTAATCTCTTACTGTGTCTAATTTATAAACTAGGAATATCTCAGCTGTGAATGTATGAGAAAAAACATACTATATGCAGAGTTGGGAATTATCTGTAATTTCAGGCAGCCACTGGAGGTCTAGGAATGCATCCCCATGGATAAGAAGGAACAAAGAACTACTGTACTACCAATCTCACAGAATATAAAAGAACTATAAGAGAACACTATGAATGATTATACGTTTACAAACTAAATAATCTAAATGAAGGGACAAATGTGTAAAAACAGAAATTACTAAAACTATCTCAAGAAGAAAAATACCTCAACATGCCTGCAACAGGAAAATCGATAATCAAAAACTTCCCAACAAAGAAAAGCTTGGTCTAGATGACTTCACTGGTGAATTCTACCAAATATTTTAAAAACAACACTGGAGGTGGTTCAAGATGACAGTGTGGGAAGATCTGAACTCACCTCCTCCCACAGACACAAAAAATATACATCTACATATAAAATCACCCCTGAAAAAGATCCAAAAACTGGCTGAATAGCTCCTCCACAACAAAGGATAAAAGGGCTACATCAAGACCAGAAGGCTTGGCAGAGTCTCCTCAAAAATCCTACCATGAGCATGACAAAATACAATCAGGAAGGATCTAACAGAGTGTCTCTCTGAGTAACAAAGCATTTGTGATCCACATCAAGCACCTCAACTCTTGAGACCTCCACCAGAGGTAAGCCCCTAAAATGTCATCTGAAACCAATGAGGCTTATATCCAAGAAGACCACAGGGGTTGTAGGGAACAGAGAATTCACTATTAAAGGGCTCACACAAGGACTCACTTGCCCTGGGGGCCATCACAAAAGGGGCAGTTTGAAAAGCTCCTAGAGCATAACTGATGATTCACTTGCTAATAGTAAAGTACCTGCCAGAGGAGCAGGAGCCTGTTAGAACTCCCTTTAGGGACAGAGGCAGTGACAGGCACCATTTTTGCACAGTCCTCATACCTTGCTAGCACCAGTTCCCACAGGAGCCATATTTGCATTCTCCTCCCTCTAACCTGCTAACATTTATAAGTGCACTCTGCTCCCACATTACCCTCACTACCCTGCCAAAGACAGAGGTTGTGCATACTCCACACAGGATATGCCCTTTAATGCCTTGCCTTCATGGTCTGGAAGGATTGTGCTTCTGGCCTCAATGGGTCTGAAACAATCAGAGACACAGTTCTTAGCACTGTACTACCCACAGGGCAGTGCAGAGACAGCAGAACAAAACATATCTTCAGTCTCTATATGCAGAGGTCTATTTACTTGTACTGAAGCTTCGGCCTAAAGAGAATGACTCAGAATTACCACTCACAAAAAGGCTGCAAAAGTGCTCTCAGAGAATGTACGCCAGTGGATGCCACCTTTGCATTCTCCCTCAGCCTTGCTACAGCTTGCCAGTATCTCCCACAAGAGCTCATACTCTCTAGCAGCCCTGATTTTGCAACTGTCACCAAGGGGACACAACCAGATTGCCTGGTCTGGATAGAGTACAGCATGATTTGTGAATGCCATCCCACTGGACTGTATATCTCTCTGATAAATTAAAAGCTGCTGCCTACAGGTCTAGCTTCTAATTAGCCTGAAACTAGTGGCAGAATGAAATCCCTTCCTCTGGAATACTCACAGATCTTGGCACTTCCTCAACAACTGAACCTATGAAGAATAAACCAGGCTGCCTAGACAATTACAAAGACTAAAGAGAAAGCCAAGCGCTAGAGCAGGTTTGTTTAAAGGATAAGGTTCATCTCCTACACGAGGTCACTCCTTGCCTGGAAGAGATAGCTGTTTTGCTTAATACCCAGACACAAACATGGAGAGTCAGACAATGGGAGGATACAAAGGAATATGTTCCAAACAAAAGAACAAGATTAAAAAACCAGAGGAAAACATTAATGAAATGGAGATAAGTAATTTACCTGATTTAGAGTCCAAAATAATGATCATAATGATGCTCGCTGAACTGAGAAGAATCAATGAACACAGCAAAAACTTCAGCAAGAGAGAGAAAATATAAGAAAATACCAAAGTCCCAAATCTGAAGAATACAATAAGCAAACTGAAAACTACAGCAGAGGGGTTCAACAGCAGACTAGATGAAGGTGAAGAAACAATCCATGATCTGGAAGACAAGGCAGAAATAAAAAGCAAAAAATCTTTGTTTTGTTCATGAAAACAGAACAAAAAAATTAACTTTAAAAAGTGAAGCTAGCTAGCTTAAGGGACCTATACAATATTAGGTAGAATAACATTCACATTTCTTTCTTTCCAGAAAGAAAAGAGAGAAAGGGCCAGAACATTTATTTTAAGAAATAGCTAGGGGCACCGGGGTGGCTCAGTGGGTTGGGCCTCTGCCTTCGGCTCAGGTCATAATTTCGGGGTCCTGGGATCAAGCCCCGCTTCAGGCTCTCTGCTTGGCCAGGAGCCTGCTTCCCTTCCTCTCTCTCTGCCTGTCTCTCTGCCTACTTGTGATCTCTGTCTGTCAAATAAATAAAATTAAAAAAAAAAAAAAAGAAAAGAAAAGAAAAGAAATAGCTAAAAACTTCCCAACCTGTGGAAGAAAACAAATACACAGATCCAGAAAGCCCAGAGTTCCAAAAGATTAAATCCAACAGAGACCCACACCACAACACATTACAATTAAAATGCCCAGAGAGAAACCACAAAACAGAGAATATTAAAAGCAGTAAAAACAACAATCTGTTATATACAAGGGAACCTCCATAAGACCATTATCACATTTCTCAGCAGAATCTTTGCATACCAAAAGGGAGATGCATAGTATATTCAAAGCACTGATGGGGAAAAACTTCCAACAAGAATATTCTCCCCACTTTCTGGAACACTGAAAATAAATAAAATAAAATGAAGAAAAAAAAAAAAAGGAATATTCTCCCCACAAAGTTACCATTCAGAACTGAAGGGGAAGGGTCAGTCAGTAGAGCAGGTGACTTTTGATCTCAGGGTTATAAGTTCGAGCCCCACAGTGGGTGTGGAAATTACTTAAAGATATAAAATCTCTTTAAAAAAGTTTACTTTCAGAATTGAAGGAGAGGTAAAAGGCTGTCCTGACAAAAACTGAGGAGTTCACCACAACTGAAACAGCCACGCCCTACAAGAATAGTTAAAGGCATTTCTTCAAGTCAAAAAAAAAACCAAAAAAAAACCACTGTAAGAAAGACACATGAGGAGCAGCACCTACGTAGCTCAGTTGGTTAAGCACATCTGCCTTTGGCTCAGGTCATTACCTCAGGGTCCTAGTACTGAGCTCCCTGCCAGGGGCTCTGCTTCTCCCTCTCCCACTGCCCCTCCCCCTGATTTGTGCACTCTCTTTCTCAAATAAATAAATAAATCTTTTTTTAAAAAAAGGAAAAAAAGTGTAACAGTAAAAAAATCTCTGATAAAGGTACATATAAGATAAGATAGTGGATTAATCACTTATAAAGCCAGTATGCTAACTAAAAAGCAGAAGTTGTAAAAACTGTAATTATAATAGTTGAGATACAAAATTTTTAAATCTAACATATTACATTTAAACCATAAAATGGGGGGAAAAGAGTAAAAACACTGAGCTTTAGAATGTATTCAGATTTAATTATCATTATGTCGAAAGTAGAAAATTAACTTGCTAGCCTTAAGTAGAGAGTCATCAAACCAAAAGGGAAGAAAACAAGAGAAGGAATAGAGAGGAACCACAAAACAGAGAGAAACAACAAAATGGCAGTAAGTACACACCTACTAATAACTAGTTTAAATGTAAAAAAACTAAATACTTTAAAAGACACAAAGTGCCTGAATAGATTCAAAACAACTAGACCCAGGGCACTCAGGGCAGCCAGGGCAGCCAGAGCAGCAGGCGGGGGGTGGGGGGGCTCACTTGGCTAAGCATCAGAATCCTGGTTTCAGATCAGGTCATGATCTCAGGGTACTGGGATCAAGCCCTGCATCAGGCTCTGTGCTGGGGGTGGGATGTTCTGCTGGGGATTCTCTCCCTCTTTCTCTGTCCCTCTCCCTGCTTTCTTTCCCTCTCTCTAAAATAAATAAATAAATCTTTAAAAACAACAACAATAAGACCCATCTATATGCTGCCTAAGGGAGACTCACTTCAGATGTGAGGACACACACCAACTGAAGGCGAAGAAATGGAAAAGGATGCAAACTGAAAATAAAACAATGAAGAAGGGTGCTTCATGCAAATGGAAACAAACAAACAAAAAAGCTGGGATAGAGCTTTTGGAGTCAAGATGGCAGAGAAGTAGCAGGCTAAGACTACTTCAGGTAGCGGGAGATCAGCTAGATAGCTTATCTAATGATTGCAAACACCTATAAATCCAACGGGAGATCGAAGAGAAGAAGAACAGCAACTCTAGAAACAGAAAATCAACCACTTTCGAAAAGGTAGGACTGGTGGAGAAGTGAATCCAAAGCGACGGGAAGATAGACCGCGGGGGGAGGGGCCGGCTCCCGGCAAGCGGCGGAGCAATGGAGCACAAAATCGGGACTTTTAAAAGTCTGTTCCGCTGAGGGACATCGCTCCAGAGGCTTAACCGGGGTGAAGCCCACGCAGGGTCAGCGTGGCCTCAGGTCCCGCAGGGTCACAGAAGGATCGGGGGTGTCTGAGTGTCGCAGAGCTTACAGGTATTAGAACGGGGAAGCCGGCTACAGAGACAGAGCCGAGGAGTAAGCTCTAAGCTCGGGGTTACCTTGAACCGGTCGCAGGCTCGGTCAGCTCGGAGCGCGGCCGGAGGCAGGGTGACGGGAGTAAATCGGCGCTGTTCTCTGAGGGCGCACCGAGGAGTGGGGCCCCGGGCTCTCGACTCCTCCGGGCCAGAGACCGGGAGGCCGCCATCTTCATTCCCGCCCTCCGGAACTCTACGGAAAGCGCTCAGGGAACAAAAGCTCCCGAAAGCAAACCCGAGCGGATTACTCAGCCCGGCCCCTAGTAAGGGCGGTGCAACTCCGCCCGGGGCAAAGACACTTGAGAATCACTACAACAGGCCCCTCCCCCAGAAGATCAACAAGAAACCTAGCCAGGACCAAGTTCAACTACCAAGGAGTGCAGTTTCAATACCAAGGAGAGCAGCGGAATTCCAGAGGAGGAGAAAGCAAAGCACGGAACTCATGGCTTTCTCCCCATGATTCTTTAGCCTTGCAGTTAATTTAATTTTTTTTCTTTTTCAATTTATTTTTCTTCTTCTGCTAAATTTTTTTTAACTTTTACCCTTTCCTTTTTTAACGTTTTTTAACTAGTTTATCTAATATATATATTCTTTTTTTCCTTTTTATATTTTTTCTTTATAGGTTTTCTTTTTTTAATTCTTTTTTTTTTTCTTTTTTTTTTTCTTTCTTTCTTTTTCTTATTTCTGAACCTCTTTTTATCCCCTTTCTCCCCCCTCACGATTTGGGATCTCTTCTGATTTGGCTAAAGCATATTTTCCTGGGGTTGTTGCCACCCTTTTAGTATTTCACTTGCTCCTTCATATACTCTTATCTGGACAAAATGACAAGGTGGAAAAATTCACCACAAAAAAAAGAACAAGAGGCAGTACCAAAGGCTAGGGACCTAATCAATACAGACATTGGTAATATGTCAGATCTAGAGTTCAGAATGACGATTCTCAAGGTTCTAGCCGGGCTCGAAAAAGGCATGGAAGATATTAGAGAAACCCTCTCGGGAGATAGAAAAGCCCTTTCTGGAGAAATAAAAGAACTAAAATCTAACCAAGTTGAAATCAAAAAAGCTATTAATGAGGTGCAATCAAAAATGGAGGCTCTCACTGCTAGGATAAATGAGGCAGAAGAAAGAATTAGCGATATAGAAGACCAAATGACAGAGAATAAAGAAGCTGAGCAAAAGAGGGACAAACAGCTACTGGACCACGAGGGGAGAATTCGAGAGATAAGTGACACCATAAGACGAAACAACATTAGAATAATTGGGATTCCAGAAGAAGAGGAAACAGAGAGGGGAGCAGAAGGTATATTGGAGAGAATTATTGGAGAGAATTTCCCCAATATGGCAAAGGGAACAAGCATCAAAATCCAGGAGGTTCAGAGAACCCCCCTCAAGATCAATAAGAATAGGTGCACACCCCGTCACCTAACAGTAAAATTTACAAATCTTAGTGACAAAGAGAAGATCCTGAAAGCAGCCCGGGAAAAGAAGTCTGTAACATACAACGGTAGAAATATTAGATTGGCAGCAGACTTATGCACAGAGACCTGGCAGGCCAGAAAGAGCTGGCATGATATATTCAGAGTACTAAACGAGAAAAACATGCAGCCAAGAATACTATATCCAGCTAGGCTATCATTGAAAATAGAAGGAGAGATTAAAAGCTTCCAGGACAAACAAAAACTGAAAGAATTTGCAAACACCAAACCAGCTCTACAGGAAATATTGAAAGGGGTCCTCTAAGCAAAGAGAGACCCTAAAAGTAGTAGATCAGAAAGAAACAGAGAAAATATACAGTAACAGTCACCTTACAGGAAATACAATGACACTAAATTCATATTTCTCAATACTTACCCTGAATGTTAATGGGCTAAATGCCCCAATCAAAAGACACACGGTATCAGAATGGATAAAAAAACAAAACCCATCTATATGTTGCCTACAAGAAACTCATCTTAAACCCGAGGACACCTCCAGATTTAAAGTGAGGGGGTGGAAAAGAATTTACCATGCTAATGGACATCAGAAGAAAGCAGGAGTGGCAATCCTTATATCAGATCAATTAGATTTTAAGCCAAAGACTATAATAAGAGATGAGGAAGGACACTACATCATACTCAAAGGAACTGTCCAACAAGAAGATCTAACAATTTTAAATATCTATGCCCCTAACGTGGGAGCAGCCAACTATATAAACCAATTAATAACAAAATCAAAGAAACACATCGACAATAATACAATAATAGTAGGGGACTTTAACACTCCCCTCACTGAAATGGACAGATCATCCAAGCAAAAGATCAACAAGGAAATCAAGGCCTTAAATGACACACTGGACCAGATGGACATCACAGATATATTCAGAACATTTCATCCCAAAGCAACAGAATACACATTCTTCTCTAGTGCACATGGAACATTCTCCAGAATAGATCACATTCTTGGTCCTAAATCAGGTCTCAACCGGTATCAAAAGATTGGGATCATTCCCTGCATATTTTCAGACCACAATGCTCTGAAGCTAGAACTCAATCACAAGAGAAAATTTGGAAAGAACCCAAATAATGGAGACTAAACAGCATCCTTCTAAAGAATGAATGGGTCAACCAGGAAATTAAAGGAGAATTGAAAAAATTCATGGAAACAAATGATAATGAAAACACAACGGTTCAGAATCTGTGGGACACAGCAAAGGCAGTCCTGAGAGGAAAATATATAGCGGTACAAGCCTTTCTCAAGAAACAAGAAAGGTCTCAGGTACACAACCTAACCCTACACCTAAAGGAGCTGGAGAAAGAACAAGAAAGAAACCCTAAACCCAGCAGGAGAAGAGAAATCATAAAGATCAGAGCAGAAATCAATGAAATAGAAACCAAAAAAACAATAGAACAAATCAACGAAACTAGGAGCTGGTTCTTTGAAAGAATTAATAAGATCGATAAACCCCTGGCCAGACTTATCAAAAAGAAAAGAGAAAGGACCCAAATAAATAAAATCATGAATGAAAGAGGAGAGATCACAACGAACACCAAAGAAATACAGACAATTATAAGAACATACTATGAGCAACTCTACGCCAACAAATTTGACAATCTGGAAGAAATGGATGCATTCCTACAGACATATAAACTACCACAACTGAACCAGGAAGAAAGAGAAAGCCTGAACAGACCCATAACCAGTAAGGAGATTGAAACAGTCATCAAAAATCTCCAAACAAACAAAAGCCCAGGGCCAGATGGCTTCCCAGGGGAATTCTACCAAACATTTAAAGAAGAACTAATTCCTATTCTCCTGAAACTGTTCCAAAAAATAGAAATGGAAGGAAAACTTCCAAACTCATTTTATGAGGCCAGCATCACCTTGATCCCAAAACCAGACAAGGATCCCACCAAAAAAGAGAACTACAGGCCAATATCCTTGATGAACACAGATGCAAAAATTCTCGCCAAAATACTAGCCAGTAGGATTCAACAGTACATTAAAAGGATTATTCACCACGACCAAGTGGGATTTATTCCAGGGTTGCAAGGTTGGTTCAACATCCACAAATCAATCAATGTGATACAACACGTTAATAAAAGAAAGAACAAGAACCATATGATACTCTCCATAGATGCTGAAAAAGCATTTGACAAAGTACAGCATCCCTTCCTGATCAAAACTCTTCAAAGTGTAGGGATAGAGGGCACATACCTCAATATTATCAAAGCTATCTATGAAAAACCCACTGCAAATATCATTCTCAATGGAGAAAAACTGAAAGCTTTTCCGCTAAGGTCGGGAACACGGCAGGGATGTCCGTTATCACCACTGCTATTCAACATAGCACTAGAAGTCCTAGCCTCAGCAATCAGACAACAAAAGGAAATTAAAGGCATCCAAATTGGCAAAGAAGAAGTCAAACTATCACTCTTCGCAGATGATATGATACTATATGTGGAAAACCCAAAAGACTCCACTCCAAAACTGCTAGAACTTGTACAGGAATTCAGTAAAGTGTCAGGATATAAAATCAATGCACAGAAATCAGTTGCATTTCTCTACACCAACAACAAGACAGAAGAAAGAGAAATTAAGGAGTCAATCCCATTTACTATTGCACCCAAAACTGTAAGATACCTAGGAATAAATCTAACCAAAGAGACTAAGAATCTATACACAGAAAACTGCAAAGTACTCATGAAAGAAATTGAGGAAGACACAAAGAAATGGAAAAATGTTCCATGCTCCTGGATTGGAAGAATAAATATTGTGAAAATGTCTATGCTACCTAAAGCAATCTACACATTTAATGCAATTCCTATCAAAGTACCATCCATTTTTTTAAGAGAAATGGAACAAATAATCCTAAAATTTATATGGAACCAGAAAAGACCTCGAATAGCCAAAGCAATATTGAAAAAGAAAGCCAAAGTTGGTGGCATCACAATTCCGGACTTCAAGTTCTATTACAAAGCTGTCATCATCAAGACAGCATGGTACTGGCACAAAAACAGACACATAGATCAATGGAACAGAATAGAGAGCCCAGAAATAGACCCTCAACTCTATGGTCAACTAATCTTCGACAAAGCAGGAAAGAATATCCAATGGAAAAAAGACAGCCTCTTCAACAAATGGAGTTGGGAAAATTGGACAGCCACATGCAGAAAAATGAAATTGGACCATTTCCTTACACCACACATGAAAATAGACTCAAAATGGATGAAGGATCTCAATGTGAGAAAGGAATCCATCAAAATCCTTGAGGAGAACACAGGCAGCAACCTCTTCGACCTCAGCCACAGCAACATCTTCCTAGGAACATCGCCAAAGGCAAGGGAAGCAAGGGCAAACATGAACTATTGGGATTTCATCAAGATCCAAAGCTTTTGCACAGCAAAGGAAACAGTGAACAAAACCAAAAGACAACTGACAGAATGGGAGAAGATATTTGCAAATGACATATCGGATAAAGAGCTAGTGTCCAAAATCTATAAAGAACTTAGCAAACTCAACACCCAAAGAACAAAGAATCCAATCAAGAAATGGGCAGAGGACATGAACAGACATTTCTGCAAAGAAGACATCCAGATGGCCAACAGACACATGAAAAAGTGCTCCATATCACTCGGCATCAGGGAAATACAAATCAAAACCACAATGAGATACCACCTCACACCAGTCAGAATGGCTAAAATTAACAAGTCAGGAAATGACAGATGCTGGCGAGGATGCGGAGAAAGGGGAACCCTCCTACACTGTTGGTGGGAATGCAAGCTGGTGCAACCGCTCTGGAAAACAGCATGGAGGTTCCTCAAAATGTTGAAAATAGAACTACCCTATGACCCAGCAATTGCACTGCTGGGTATTTACCCTAAAGATAC